>NC_046223.1:46139009-46444611 GCF_009819885.2 Catharus ustulatus | reverse complement strand
AGCCATCAAGAACTGACTAGCAGAATAAATCCTTTCCTTAAAGAAATGGTCAAACTGTTGGTGGAAGGAATCAAAGTATCCATTGTAAGTAATTAGATGCTGTCCACATTAAAGCATACTTCGTAAGGTTTTTATTAGGAGCTTTCATGCATAATGTATTCTGTCCATCAATGCTTTTCTCGCTACCTCTCTCCATTCAAGTGTGGCATTAAAAACCCTGTTCAACTTCCCACTTACTTTGCAGTTGTAAAATAAAAAATGGCTCTTCTGATTTTTACCTTTATGTTTAGCAGAATTCTGCTTGAACAAGAACACACAACTTCAATAGATTTTCTTGTACTACGAAATTTGCTTGGTCTCTTAAACTTCAACATTTAGGTGTGCTGAAGCCTATCAAGCCAGATCTGTGCATCCACAGGTGGTGGAGATTTTTTGAGCAATTTCTTTATTTGTTGGGAAGAAGAGCTTTTTTTTTCCAATTCTTGCTAAAGTGCTGAAGGTCTTATATGGGTGTTAGCTTGTCAGCCTTTCCAAGACAATCAATTTTTGTTTGGATAACACGAAGTGTGCTATTACCCTTCCTTAGGTCATCTTGGTAAAAGTAGTTCTACCTAATTTTCTTTCTAGCTCAGAAAAGTTTGATAGGTGTATTATCTTTCCATTGTGCCATATTTCTAGTACTTTTCAAAGATGACAAGTTTTTTCTTGTGAACACATACACCTCCTTCCAATCTCTGGTTTCTAATTTTTTGAGGTAATCCGTTCAGAAACTGGTGATTACTGTAAAAGTGCTGTTGATTAAAATGAGCAATAAAAACCCCTCTGGTTTTTAAATTGTCTATATCACAATTTTCACTTTCTGGATTGTTTTAGTAGAATGCCTTTTAAGCCATAATAATAATCACTACACTAAACCAAAACACTTATTTTGGTAGATAAAAATTTGTCTTGCATTTTGATCATATTAACTGTGTTTATTTTGTAATGTGAAAAACTTGATAGAAGAAAGTCCTAACCCTGTAATATTAAAAAGTTGTCCCCATTATTTAGGGTACCAGCAGAATGAGCACTCCAAAACAGCAGTGGAACAGAATCCTCTTGCTATGTAAAGACACATTCTGTACGCAGCTTGGGAGGCTGCTTGTGCATAGCTTGTCTCCTGTAAGGGCTCTGCAGGAGAGGAAGCAGGCTTTGGAGATGGTACACGAAGTAAACCAGCAAGAGATTTTGCGTGACTGTCTTAGCCCAACTTTGCAAGTAAGTTCAAGAGCTTTTGAGAAAAGTTTCAAAAACTTATATTCAATTTTTTGTCTGTATTTTACAATTATTTAGAACTGTATGTGGCTTGTTGTTCACTGCTATATTCACTGCAATGTTTAATGACTAACAGTTGTCATACAAAACACCTGTGTGTACCTCTGCCATTGCTATCCTAGCCTGAGGACAGATAGAACTAAGTCTGGGTATGCTGATGCTGTTCTGCATCAAACATATGCCCTATGCAATGCAGAGGCAAAAGGTGATACTAGTTTTAACATAAAGGATTTTACTGAGGAAACTAGGAATTAACATACCCTAAAAAAGCAAATTAAGGAAGGAATTATCCTTGCTTTGGAACTCTTAACTGCAGATTTCCTGAAGCTTGTAAGAATTGATTCCAACTAGATTTTCAGCAGCAGTCAATCTTCAACCAAAGCAGTACTCTTTTTTCTTACTTAGCCTTTCTTAGTTCTTAAAGTGGGATTGTGTATTCCATGTTCTTAATTTAAAAAGTTGGGTAGGTTCTCCCTGCTTTTCTGAGTTTGTCAGAAGAAAGCTTTTAGTTTTACTATGTTAATGGAAGCTTGAAAGGAGTCATTTCTCACAGTCACTGGGAGAAATTGGGTAGGAATGTTGCAGTTTAAGATCTTTAGGAAGTGCAAGCATTAAATAAGACATGCCACAGTTTTAGTCACTGTATGTACTAAGGAAATAAAGTATTTATGGGATTAGTTTATGGCACTCACATATTTCTGACTATGTATATGTTATTCAAATAAGTTTTATCAGATAGAAAAGAGCAGATGTACTAGCAGTGGCTTCAGTGTGGGAGTGTCATGTTGAGTGCATTTATGGCTTTTGTCTGCTTAAATTCATTATCTGTCAGGTCTAATTTGATTAATCAAATGAGGTGTAGTGTTCTTGGCAGGCAAAATTAGAAGTCTCTGGCACATATTTCCTGAAGTATAAATAAGGCTGCAGGAGCTGAGTACTGGGGGAAGAAACAGGATTTTTGCAAGCCATTTGAAAAGCCACAAGATCCTGGGGCAAATTTTATTACATGAGGATAAAATTCAGCATGTTTTTCTAGTTTTATGGAAGTTCATCTTTAACCATTAAAACTGTCTTTTTCTTTAAATTAGAGAATAATTGGAAGAAATCTGCACAGTCTGACTAGAAAAGGGAATAAAAGTAGAGGGGAAAGTTCTGCTCAGTGTTGTGGAAACGAGCATGACCCTACAGCTGTATTCTCCTTTCCTTCTTTTCATCTTCTAGCATGGGCCTAAATTAGTGCTCTATTTGTATGAGTTAATGCACAATCACAGCGATGGAATGACCAAAGAACAACAAAGTGCAGCAGGAGATTTAATGAATGCATTGAAAAGTTGTGGCTATAAATGCATTCCCCTGAGCCCACGACCGAAAATGGATTTAATAAAAGCTTTGAAAGAGGTTTGTGAATAAAAACTTTGCTCTAAAATCTGGGTGTATTTGAGAAAGTTGTCTTATATGGGATCAGAGTTTAACTGCAGATTGTGGTGTTCTTTGGTGCATGGCTTATTCTCTTTGGGTTCTCAATAATTCTGTCACGTACTCAACTCTTCACAGCAAGCTCTCAAGCTTCTTGGTTAAACATATTATTAAATCCAGAGGAAGATGGGAGTTCATAATAAGCTACTAGTATCTCTTATTTTCTGGGAAATATTTTGTGATTTCTTGCAAAGAGAAAAATTATATACAAATATAATAAAATGGCAGTAACTGAAATGAAACCTTGCTGGTTTTAAATGCTGTGAAGATATCAGCTGAACAGTTTTGTCACTCTTCCTTTTTAAAACTGGCATAACCTTTTGCCTCCCCTTCCTTATTTTGTCCATCTGAGAAAAGAGTAATGTGTAAAACTTCCATTCAGGATCAGAAGAAATATGAGATGGAAGAAGGTGTAAACAAAGCTGCTTGGGAGAAGACAATGGCTAATAATCGGCAGAAGTAAGTACCTTAGAGGGGCTGCAAGAACTTTAAGTGTTCTCTGTTCAGCACTTCCCATTGCAAAGTTGCCTGTATGACTATTATGGATGGGTTTTTTTTCAAATTAACAGCATCGTTATTTTTTGGGCTTTTAAGTATACTGTTATATTATAGGCATATGCATTTTAGTAGGTTGCATAATAAATGGCATTGTGTGAGGCTCAATACCGAATTGGTTTTTTGCATATTTGGCATTTCACCCTTAATGACTATGCATCTGTCCAATCACCTCTCCTTTTCCTGTGGTCTGTGCAATTAAACATCCCTGCAACTAACCCTAATTTTCAACAAACGAAATCTTGTATTCAGTATATAGACTACTGCTCCTTGGCGTAATTGTAAATTACAATGGATTGTGGTAGATTGAGCTTTCCATTAATCTAAATTGCAGGCTTTGCCATAAAAATCAGATTTAAGATGCACATACAATGTGCTTTCAATTTGGCCAAGTGCAGTAGCTGCAAAGGTCAGCTTAGTCAAGTCCTTGCTGGCAAGTGTTAAGACTATTATGTTGAATGACTTAGGAGATTTAATCAGTGGTAAATTAGTGTCCTTACTCCAGATTTTTATTGTAATGAGTATACATGAATTAGTCAAGCATGTTAATACATAGCTATTGATCTTCTGACTGGCTTGTCTTGTCTTTGGTCAAAAGTAATAGGTTTTTTGATGACTAAGAAACAGAAGGTATTAATGAATCTCATTATGTAGGCCAAGTTGTTCTGCATCTGCTGTAACAAGAACTCTACATACCTACTGCCAAACTGATTGTATTTTGAGGTGTTTTGGTGTCTTTCCCTTTTCAGTGTGTTTATTTGGCATTTAAGAGCACAATTCTCCTCAGTCTCTTTCAGCGTCTAGATACAAAATCTAAAGACATTTCTAAAATAGCTGGAGACATCACACAAGCTGTGTCGCTGTCACAGGGAATGGAAAGGAAGAAAGTAATCCAGCACATCAGGGGGATGTATAAAGCAGAGCTAAGTGCCAGCAGACATTGGCAGGAACTTGTTCAGCAGCTTACCCATGATCGGTGAGTTTTCTCATCTCGGTGTAAAAATGAGAGAGACTTGATGCCTGACATGAGCTTCTCAATCTACTGAGGCATATGAAATGGAGATGGTATTAAAATTAGAATTGCTTTTGCTAGCCATCTGATAGTTAGACTTGTAAAAGACTTGATTTCTTTTTTTTACCCTATCTTTTAGGGTCAGTAGCTAAGTAGTATTTCTATCCCATTTAGGCAGTTTTTTTCATTATATACATTTTGCTGTGCCTAATGCAATGAAGAGTGTCCTAAAGTTTTCATATCTTGTGCAACGTAGATGAAGTGAAAAATATTTTTGGGGTAATGATACTCACATTAGCATCTAGATACTCTGTTCACTAAACAGTGTAGAACAAAAGATGTTAATATTGATAAGAAACCAAACTATTGTTTGGTTTTCACGACTGCAGAACTAGTATTATCTCATGCAGCAGCAGAGTTTTCAAAATAGTGTTGGATGCATTGTATTGGTGCTTTCATTAGAGTGAATGGCTTCAAGAACAGTCTTACAGTAGTAGCAGCTTGTGAAAAGTCATTCAGTGAAATAGCTCATGAAAATGAACTACAGAATTCAGTTTAATACTTTTTCAGAAATAATTGCCCAGTGTACTTCTGTGCAACTTCTGTCTTTCTACCAGTTAAAGAAGAACATGATTAATAAACACATGTACTTCCTCTGCTGCCAAACTCCTGACATGTGTTTTTTTATCAGAGCACTTTGGTATGACCCAGTCTATTATCCAACTTCTTGGCAACTGGATCCAACAGAGGGCCCAAACAGGGAGAGGCGCCGCTTGCAGAGGTGCTACCTAACTATTCCAAACAAATACCTTCTCCCAGACAGGCAAAAACAGGAAGGTAATTAAAACATTTTCAACGCTAAATGTAGCATCATGTCTAAATTGTGATCACTGTTACTACCTTATTATTTTTGATGTCTTTATAGGTGTGATAAAAACTCCATTGTCTTACTTATTTGAAGACAAAACACATTCTTCTCACTCTTCTACTGTAAAGGACAAAGCTGCAAGTGAACATATAAGGTAAGTTTTGGATGTCACTTGCTTCCCTTTCCTATCTTTTTCCAGTCAAATAAAACAGTTGTCTAAAAACTATTTTTTTTGTCTTAAAAACATTTTTTTAAAAAATCAAGTGGGAAGTGAGGCTAGTGTCAAAAATAGTAGGCAGTTTGCTTTACTCAAAAGCAAAAGACTAGAACTACCAAATACCATCTGGTGTGCTGTAGATAGGACTTGTGGGATAACCTGATGAGATCTCCTGTTTTCACTTAGTAGAAGTGCCTGTCCTAGATATCTAAGATCTGATAGGTCTTTCCATCAGAGTTCAAAAGCAAATTGTCTTTCCATCCTCTCTGCTTTTGTCACTGCATTACTCAGCTCTGCAGTTGTGTCAATTTGCCTCCTGTTACAGACACTAATGCAGCCTAAAATAACTGCAGAGAACATGCAAAGAAATAAGTACAAATGCACTCATAAGCAAGTCTAGAAAGTTGAGGGTCAGTTGTCTTTCCCTCTTCAGGATATGAGCCATTAGTCATGCTGTTGGACAGTTTTTCTTCAGCTGTAACCTTGGAGGTGGTTTGGTTTGGGTTGGTTTTAGGTTTGCTGAAAGGTACATAAATCCATAAGGATAGGCATTTCCATAATCCATAAGCATTTCCACTTTGAAATATTTCAGAGTTAATCGAAGATGTGTAAGTGTAGCACCTTCTAGAGAGACTGCTGGTGAACTGTTGCTAGGTGAGTAGAATATTCAGTCTTTTTAAATACATTTTTGGTGTAAGAGTCTGCTGTATATATAAACCTGGCTAATTTTTTATATGTAATTGAGCTGTTGCCTGGCTTTGTGGATTGCATACTTGATATATCAGTTTAACCTTTCTTCTCCACTGTTTTCATGAGAGTTGTTGGAACTGCCAGTAAGTTTTAAGATGTGGAGTTCACTTCTAAAAGATGTGCAATGATAAATTGTATTTCTGTCAAGTACTGTCTTGCCCCAGGTACTATTCTTGACATTCTTAACTCTTCAATAACTGTTTCTATAACCCAAAGAGGTATGATGCAATATCATGTACTTTTTCATAACTATTTTTTGCTGTAGGAAAATGTGGCATGTATTTTGTTGAAGATAATGCTTCAGACACAATTGAAAATTCGGTAAGTGTTAGAACATATTGTCCAGCTTTAATTTTTCTATACAATGGCTGTGAGTAACTTTCTTCTTCAGCAATTTCAATGCTAGTAGTACTAGAGTTAGAACTCTGGGCAAAGCTAGCCAAATGGATTAGTTTGGTTTGCGTTGCTTCTGTTGACCCTGGCTCTGGAACTGGTGGTGTTAGAAGAAAAAAGGATAATCTGGGACTGGGAGGGAATGAGGAACAGGTGATGTGAGAGGCTTCTGCATCTTGCAGTCCATTGCTTTGAGTTCATCAGCAAAATGCACAGAGTTTGCTTTGATCTGAGAACTTGCCTTAGTGGAAGCTGGAGCACTATGAAGTGCAGAAAGGCACAGGTGTATGAATTATGCTCCACAGCAGCTCATTTTTTAATTTTATAATATATATGATGTTTTAGCTCCTCCCTTTTCCTATGCAAGAGGATTGTTTCATGAAGGAAATAAGAGCTGAGCTAATCCTCTTGATATACAGACTCTGATGTGTAAATTGTTTATACATCCAAGAGTCATGTAGAAGTAATCAAGATATGGATTGCACTACTGAAGGCTTTAAACTGCTTTTACAGAGCTCTTCCTTGCATCTACCAGACAGTTCCTGTGGTTTAAGATGCTACCAGCTGCTCTGTGCTTCACAGAACTGTCAAGAGCTGGGATTTGCAACAAAGTTTTGCTTGCTCTGATGGGCTGTCCAATATTTTTAGCTTAAGAGACATTGAAAATGTGGCATTGCTTCCTAGTGCTGGGTAGGGAACTGGGGCAGCTGAGGAGCATGTGTCATGCTCTACCCACTGCCTTGAGGACAGTGGAGGATGAGGAAATTAGGTAAAGAATATCACAACTCTGTATTAAGGTTTGCCTTATAATATGCTGTATTGTTATAAAGTGGCTGCGTTGCATGGTTTCTTGTTTGGAAAATCTACTATATAAAATTGCTTTCATAATTGCAAATTCTACAGAGTTTTCATGGAGAAACTGAACCAGCATCATTTTCTTGGACCTATGAGGAAATTAAGGAAGTTCATAAGCGCTGGTGGCAGTTAAGAGACAATGCTGTGGAAATCTTTCTAACAAATGGCAGAACTTTACTCTTGGCTTTCGATAACACAAAGGTACTGTGGCACCAATGCAGAGTAATACACCAAAGTATTTTGCTGTGTCTTTATAACATGTATATTCATGCATTAGGTTTTTAAGGAGAGCTGTTTCATGGGCTAATTAAAGTCTGCCTATTACCTTTGAAAGAACTTGGCTCAGCTACGCTTCTGGATGATCATAGGCATGTTGTAAAACACATCTGATATATTAAGACATTAAAGAATCTTAGTGATACTAGACATTATTCTATTACATCACATATCTGGAAATATACAAAATTAGAGATACTTACTCTTGATAGTTTTAAATTGTTAAATTGTGTGGTTAAATCTGTGGTGTTTTCTTCTAGGTCCGTGATGATGTGTACCACAACATCTTGACTAACAATTTGCCTAACCTTTTGGAATATGGAAACATTACTGCTTTGACCCACCTGTGGTGCACAGGACAGATTACTAACTTTGAATATCTGACTCATTTAAACAAACATGCGGGTCGTTCCTTCAATGATCTCATGCAATATCCAGTATTTCCTTTTATACTTTCTGACTACACCAATGAAACACTGGACTTAAATGATCCCTCCGTATATAGGTAATATGAAATGCTTTAAACTTTTTTCGCCAAATACTTGAACTGATCATCCTACATAGATTTTTAGGTTGGATGTACTAAACTGCACGCACACAAATAGAGCTATTCAGGGACAAGTCTCATCTCTAATAACTTGTGCTTTTACACTAAGTGGCTGCTTTGCCTGAGATTTTGAAATAAAGCAGGTGTGTAGATTCAAATGCAGTGTATCAGACTTACACTGTTGTAACAGGTTATGTATAATTCACAGAATTAAAGAAGCTGTATGTTTAAATTAATGATTACAAAATTTCAGGCCAATTAAGAAAAATTAAATAGAAAAAGAAATAATATTGTAAATTACTTGGCCAGATACAAAATCAGTCTTCATTTGAATGGACTCAAGTGAACTGTCCTACCCTAAAAAATTTCTGTTACGTTAATTTAACATTTGTGTACACTAAGTTTTACCTTTATAGGATGCCTCTGATTTGGCTGAGGCACTTGGCATTTGCTTGCTTGTTACTGTGCTGTGGATCTGAGTTTGCCTTTAGCACAAACTAGAATGGGTTTTATTTTCTGAACTTTCCTCCAAAGTATTATATTAAAGGTGTTGTTATTAATGATATGAATTAATATTGTAATAAAAATTACAACATATCAGTACTGCTTCTGTTGCAGAAACCTGGTCAAACCAATTGCTGTGCAATCTAAAGAAAAAGAAGATCGTTATGTGGATACTTACAAGGTAGTTGATAACATTTTCTTCTTGCAATTGTCCCAGTTATTAATGATGCAGTGGCTTTAGTTTTTGTAACATACATTTACTGGGGGAGAAGAAACCGCAAATACAGTATTTCATGGCTACAGAACTCTTTATTTCCAGTATATTTTCCAGGAAACCTTTCCTGGGAATTGTTTTATAACATGCTTGGAACTTGCATTTTTTTTCCTGTACCTGTAATCACAAATCAATTTAGCCCATCCACATGGTACTGTTGAGGAATTTAAATGGGTGCCACCTTATATGGGAGCTTGTATACATTTAAAGATCCCTAAAGATCAGGAAGATAATTTACTGCTGTACAGCTGACATTACTTTAGTGGAATTTGTAACTGTTCGGTTTGATGACAGGCTGTTTTCCCTCAAGTGCTCTGTTATTTCAACATGCACTACTATGATAATGGTGCTTTTTGATTTTTTTTTCTCTATAAAATGTTTCAAAGGCTGTAGGAAATAGCAACATATTGGGAAATTAAAGCATCTGCTTTCAAACTTGTCTGTGTCACCATGGTCTGATGTATTATTTGCAAATACTGTTTTATTCCATGATTCTGCTGTGTTAGAAAACACGATGGGAGAGTGGGGAAAAGCAAAAGTAATAAATAATGGAAAATACGTCATTTAAATTAGCTAAAGACTTGGATACCTAACTGGATTGTAAAAGTGATTTTGTGTCTTTAGACATTTAAAAGTGTATTTGATTGCAGATCACTTTTGAATGTATGTTTCTGAGACTTTTGGAATGTGTAAAGCATGTCATGTATACTTTGTAATTTAGACAAGCTCCTGTTTTTGTTGTTGGAATGCATCTAAGGAGGAGATTTGTGATTTTATTTTTTTTTCCTCTCCTATTCTAGTATTTAGAAGAAGAGTACCGTAAAGGAGCACGAGAGGATGATCCAATGCCCCCTGTACAGCCATATCACTATGGATCTCATTATTCTAATAGTGGAACTGTACTTCATTTCCTAGTTAGGCTGCCACCTTTTACTAAAATGTTTTTAGCTTATCAAGGTAAGGTTGCATTTGCTTGTGCTTACCTTTTACATCTGGGCCTTGTTCCAAGAACTCAGGAATGCTATATGTTACCCTATTTAGTATAGGTTTTCCAATTCCAGATAGCTGAGCTGGTAAAAATAAATCTGGTATGTTTTAACAGTTAGTTCCATCTTGAAATTATCAAGCTAGACCATAAAACTGGTCATCTGATGTTTATACCTTAGTTTCTGTAGCATAAAAAGCTGACCTCTCTTTGGCTTGCAGTCCATGTGTAACATATAGCAATTAAAATAAGAGAATTCTAAATGTTCTCAGCTAACTAGAGAGCAGTTAACTATATGAAGTTGCAGATGTGCAACTGTTAGTGTCCATCAGTGTAACAATTGAGTTTGGATTTCTTTACAGATCAAAGTTTTGACATCCCAGACAGAACTTTTCACTCTACCAATACAACCTGGCGCCTCTCTTCGTATGAATCAATGACTGACGTAAAGGAGCTTATACCAGAATTTTTCTACCTTCCCGACTTTCTAGTTAACAGAGAAGGTATACTAAGAGGACAACAGAACTATATACCCAAAAGAGTTGTATGATTGAGCTTATGGGTTGAAACTGAGAACATTTATATCCCTTGGCTGAATGTGCTAAGTAGTAGATATATGGGAGAAATCTGGCACAAATTTGTGGGATATGATAAAAAAGCTGTTATGAAGTCTTAAGCCAAGTTTTTCCCTAATTTTGTCAGCAGGGCAAAGGAGTTTGCTGTTTTCTCATTGTTCCATTTGAATGAGTGTACAACTGAATGTGTTTTGGAGGGACTTGTTAATGATGCTGCTTTGTTGATTGTTAATCACTGTGCTTAATTGTTGAGTTTGGTAGAACCCTATAGACCTTTTTGAAGTTACTACTAACTAAAATGTTGGAATAATCACTCCCCTGTTTCTAGGTTTTGATTTTGGAGTGCGTCAAAACGGTGACAGAGTTAACCATGTCAATCTTCCACCCTGGGCCCGTAATGATCCTCGTCTGTTCATCTTGATTCATCGTCAGGCTTTGGAGTCTGATCATGTTTCCCAGACAATCTGCCACTGGATTGACTTGGTGTTTGGTTATAAGCAAAAAGGCAAGGCCTCTGTTCAGGCTATTAATGTCTTTCATCCTGCAGTAAGTATTTGTTAAAGCAGCGTGTTTGTTCATTGTCCTTAGTTAACTTAATGGGGGGAGAATTTGGTCTGACTTGCTTGGAAAACATCAAACATGAAACAAGATCCCTCACTTGTGAAGTGTTGAAGAATAAGAGAAGGCTTTAACCATTTCAATGCTGAACTGTAAGATCCCAGGGGGTATTGTGAAACAGTGAATTTTTGTTCTTCTTTCTTGCCTTGAGCTAGATGTGGGGGATGATCAGTCTGGGGTTTAGACCTTGTGGATAGTTGTTTGCAGTGGCTTGCAGCAGTCTGATTGTTGTAACTGTGTGTATTTGCTTCTGCCCAATTCAAAAACCTTTAATTTAGGCAGGGGCTGCTGCAGCTTTTGATAGGATTAAAATAATTCTCTGTGTCCTGAGCTCATGGTGTTTTCAGTCTTACACGTCCTGTGTTCTGTCCCTCTAATGAACACTTTTCTCTACAGTAGATTTAATTTCAAATAAGTCTTCATTTGATGTAGAGAATTTCAGAGTTTTACTGGTTAATTGCAACATGGGTATCTTGAATTGCATTCTTTAGCTTCAATCCTTACTATCACAAGGTTTGCTCAGGAGGTAGTTCTGGTTTTAAATGCATTCAAATGTTTCCTGTTTTGAGTGTTTGTTCTATGGCTGGAAAAGCTATTAAAATGGTAGTGTTTGGCAGTGATGGCTTTTTCAAGTAGCCATCCAACTACTTCCTTTTCTTCCAGTCTTTTTGTGCTTAAATATTGATTTAGTTAGTACCTTGAGTTTCAAATATTAAGTTTGTGTGTTCATAATTTTTTAAAGTGAAAAGTCAAGGCCTTTGGTGTGACTGAGGAAAAGTGTGTAGTGCACAATTGGAGAGGCATGAAAAAGACAAATAGAAGGAAATAATTTTTAATCTCTTGAAGTAAGAAGTTTCTTTCTCCTTCCCTACCCCAGAAGAGAGGTTTAATATGCTCATTAAAAAGAGCTAAAAAAAAAATCAACTTCTCCAACTCTTGTCAATTCTTTTGTTTATTGTGAGCAACCCTTCCAGTTTTGCACAGATTGGTAAAGGTCTCAGAGTAAACCTCTTTGACAGAAATTAGTCATGGCACATATGTAGGAGCAGGTCATGTGATAATCCTTAGAACGGTAGTGTATTCCAGTAAAGAGGTGGTGACAAGTTTACTGCTCTCAGTGGCTCTTTAGTCAGCACAGTCATTGTGGGATGGCTTCTGGTCCACACCTTAAGCAAACAACTGAATAGTCTGCCTCTGAATTTGTGTGTGTGTTGCAAAATCTTTCCCAAAGACAAACCTGACAAGCTTATTCTTGCCCCTCCCCTTTCTTTTTTGTCTATAGACCTATTTTGGGATGGATGTTTCTGCTGTTGAAGATCCTGTTCAGAGAAGAGCCCTTGAAACAATGATAAAAACATATGGGCAAACTCCTCGCCAGCTGTTTCATACAGCACATGTTAGTAGACCTGGATCCAGGCTTATCATGGAAGGAGAACTTCCTGCTGCCATGGGATTACTAGTGCAGTTTGCTTTCAGAGAAACCAGAGAACACACTAAAGAAATCATTTATCCAGTATGTAATTTTCACTTGCAAGATGGTTTAATTAATACCCATGTGCTGTAGTTGTTGTACCTTGTACCCTTGGTTTAGAATTTTCTTCCCAAAAGTGCTACCTGCTACATTGTACTATAAAGAAAATACACAAAATTCGTGATAGTGAAAATTACTTTCATGCATTTGTGATATTTTATGTAAACTAAGATCTGAGTTTCTTGGTTTTGGGAAATAAGTGTTGGAAGGTATTTCAGTTAACCAGTTTTATACTTTCAGTGATGAATTGTGGGATCTGTGTATTGAGCTATAGCAAGCAAACCCACATTGTGCTTTCTTCCATCGTCAGCTTTTTCACTGCCTGTAGGACAATTAAACTTTCTTCACTTCAAACACTTGCTTTCCGTGAAGTCCAGTCAGAAACCGCATCCTTGGATTAAGAGATCTGTATTTTTCATTAAACTACACTGAACTAGAAGCTTGCTGCCTACTCATTTAAAGGAGTAGAACTACCTTAAAGTTAACAGTTTAACTGATAGTACTAAAGTGCTTTGAACTTGTCTTTCTAGTGGTTTTAGAGTAAAGACTTCAGCTGTCCTTACCATGTGATTGCTTACAGGAAACTGACATGAATAATTTTCCATTACTAATGAAATTATGCTTTTCTGAAAATTCTATAATTTGAACCTTGTCTGTGCTTGTTTTAGAGCCCATTGCCATGGATAAAAGGCTTGAAGTGGGGAGAATATGTTGGTTCCCCAAGTGCTCCAGACCCTGTTGTCTGCTTTAGCCAACCACATGGAGAAAGGTTTGGCTCTCTCCAGGCTCTACCAACTAAAGCTATCTGTGGTTTGTCCAGCAAGTTTTGCCTTTTGATGATATACAGCAAGGAGCAAGGTATGAATTTGTGCTTATTCTCTATATACACAACATATGTGAAATGAGCCATAAAAAAAATAAATCTAATGCTACTATTGTTTTTCAGCAAACTTCCCAAGTTTTGTTGCTTTTGCCAAAGATTAGTTTATAATTCCATTAACAGCTTCCATGTGTGGTGTCTTTACTGGAGGGTGGATTTTACTTATAATTTTCAAAATTGCAGTAGAGGCATTCTGTAATTAAGTTCATATTTTTCATTGAAGTGACTGAAGCATGAGAATTTAGCTTTAGAAACTTGCCAACAGATTGGATCCAAAAACTGAAGAACAGGTGAAAAAACTCATGTGGCAACAGAAGGGAAAACTTAAGAAATGGATTTTAGAGACAGACAATGAGAAAATTTAACAGTAAAAAAGCAGAGGTGAAGAATCTCCTGCTTTCAGTTAAACTATCTGGAGGGATCCTTATTGAGAATGTACAAAAAAGTTCTCACAATCTTTTGTTTTCTTGGTGGCATATACTAGTGCAGTCTTTCTAAAAATAAATCACATTTAGCCAACACAAACAAGTAATGTTCTCCTTGAAGTTACAAGCACTCATTTCTCTAAGTATTGTCTGCCTCTTTTCTGTTCTCAAAAGATGCAACTGTTCTTCAGAAAAGTTTTGTCCAGGTTGCAGATTCTTTGGAGAAGATGGAATGTTCATTCGGTCTCTGTGTTTATAATACACTACAGACAATACCTTATTTTGAAACTTTGGGAGGGGGGATTATATTTTAGCTTGTGATAAAACATAAACCTGAGACTTTTGTTGTTGGCTATTTAAGTGATTGAATCTTGCTGTGCACATGACACAATCCTATGTACCTTCCCTCAGGTGTGAGGAGCATGCACAGCACTGACATTCAGTGGTCAGCAATCCTGAGCTGGGGATATGCCGATAACATCTTACGACTGAAAAGCAAGCAAAGTGAACCTCCAATAAATTTTATACAGAGCTCACAGCTCCATCAGGTAAAATGCAATCAGTCTCTTGCTCTTCAATTTAGTATTGGTAACTTAAGTATGGGCTTGAGTTGACAATGGGGGTACTTTAGCTTTTTTTGTAGATGAGCATGCAATCACAACTCCTTTAAATCTTTTTGATTTCCTTTGGAATGTGTTCCTCATGACTCTACTGTTGTATCTTGTTCTGTGTTGTTTTCCTGTACTAGATAAAGATTTCTTTTGAATTAATTTGATTTTTGCAGCTTTTCCTTTCTATAGAATATTGCTGTGAATTTAAAAATGTGTAAGTTCAAGAAAAATCAATACAGAAAAAATGCATAGATGCTTCATGTTAGAAGAACAGTTCCACTATAGTTTAGGATCCATTTTAAAAAGATTGTTAGGAAAAGCTGCATAATCTGTCACAATCCACTGACTGGTAAGATCCAGCCAAAAAGATTTTAGTGGATGATCTTGAAGTCTACACTAGTTCACTGCTCTTTAGCTACAAATTCCAGGCAACATAAAACTCGCTCTTTACTCTGTTTCTGAGATAGTAACAAATACAACCTAGAGCAGCTATATCGTAGCTCTTGGATTTCTTTAGTTTGGGTGTTTTACATGACTTTTCATAGGATAACTAATAAAGTATCAGTTTTACCAAATGCTGTAGCGTAATGGAAACAGCAGTTAGAATAGTTTTTCTTGTCTAATTTTTTTCCTGGCTTTGTTTTGTCTTTTCAAGGTAACAAGTTGTGCTTGGGTGCCAGACAGTTGTCAGCTGTTCACAGGTAGTAAATCTGGTGTCATCACAGCATATATGAACAGATTCACCAGCAATACAGTAAGTTATGTTGGATAGAATTCATGATAAAGGATTTAGTGTATTCAGTATTCCAGTTTTTTTTTTTTTAAGCAGGAAAAATGAGAAAAAGAGCCATATTCTTGATAATTTCTAAAACAATTTACATGCATTTTTAGTTTGCATTTTTGAAGGCTCCTCTGACATCTTGGCATGTTTGCTTGCGTGTTTTTCTTAAGCTGCTCTTTACATACAGCTAGCCTTTAGTCAGCCCTCATCACCTGAGTGCACAACATGCTCTGTGTTCAAGACAGGGCTTGGAACTGAAGCTCTCTGGAATAGTGAAGCTCCCTGCATTAAGAAGGAACTTCTGTGAAGGAAACAGAGCCTTTCAATGCTTTCACTGAAGCTATGGAATGCAATTCCCCAAAATAAACAATAATTCAAGTGCAGAAGGCACTTTAACTCAGAGAGCCAGGATGAATTCTCAGACAGTGTATATATTAAGCACCAAGCCTCTTTACTTTGTCATATTCTTCAAGGGGAAAAATTGTGAGTAGGGAAGGGAAAAAGTAACTTGCATTACTTAATCTGTTAGTGGAAAATACTGAGAGTTGTAGAAAGTCCCTTAATACTGTTTGCTAATAAATGTGGTATAAATAGAAAAAATAGAAACCATAAATAGAACTCCAAATTAAAAATCTGATTCTGAGTTTTGAAGCTTCCATCTGAATCTTCCATGCTTTCTTTAGCAGTAACTTCTATTCTCCATAGTTTTAACAAAGAATAGGCAACTTTCTGAACAGCTCATTTTAGGTGTCTACAGCATTGTCCATTGCAACAACTGAACTAAAGCGATTTCCTAGATGTAGCTTGGTACAGGTATTGGCAAACATATTTGGTGGTGTACTCCTTGATGCTCTTGATTCCCTATATTAGCATGAGCTAGAGAGAACCTTGGTATGATCTGCTATACCTACCCAGTTTTCTGTTTTCAGTAGTGGCAAACAGCAGATGCTTGATTAGGAAGAGCATAAACACCGTGATTTTAGAGATTTTTTTTTTCCCTTGGCTTTTTTCCAATTTCTGGTGATCTGCCACTCATATTTCTGAAGCTCAGCAGCACTTTGAGTATAGAAAATGAAGTGGAGCTTCAAGCCTGCAAGCTTTAGTTAGTTGGATCATAAGTCATGCACCTTAACTGCTCTCCAGAATAGGGAACTTGTAAATAACCTGTACTGAGATTTGGATTCCAGTTCATTTTTTTTAAAAATAGAAATTAAATATACTTGCCTTCTGCAAAGATGAAAAGAAACTCTAGCTAGTGGGGTTATGGTTCTTGAGTTCCTTCTGTTCCCTAGAAAAAAGTGATTTTTGTTCATCTGCACAGATGATGTTTTTTGAGACCATCTTTGCTGAATTTCTCAGCACTGACAGGTTTATGTGCCCCAGGCAGAGGGACATTGAGTCAATTTTGTAGCTCCTGTTGTTGCGTCAGTTACCCAAGTCAGGTCTGCAGGGAATGCAAATGTGCTTCCTGACATCTGCTCTGTATCCATCTTGTCAGCTAATCAGAGGTAAAGTGAACAGTTTGTTATAAAGTAGTACTTGAAACATGAATATTTTGCCCTGTTTCACATTTGTATAAATGCAGTGCATGGGCATGAGGTAGATATCATGCTGTTAATTGGGTATGGGAACTCAAAGATATGCTGCCAGAATTCAGATATGGCTCCACGTTGTGCTTCAGGTGCTCTGTTTCTGCTTGCCTTACGATGGTGAAAACCCCATGAAGTACTGCCTTGACACTGTGATCTGTGCTGACAGTGTCACACCTGCATGAGCCCCTCAGCCACAGGTGTCTGGTTGTACACATTATTTCAGCCTTCACTTGCTGACTGTTAGAAGTGTCTTACAAGCAGAGAGTGCACCTGCAGGACCTGTTTGAGTAAAACTGGGAAGTGGTAATTTCAATTCTTCACTCAAATGCTGCAGGGAGAAAGAACTGCTGTTTAAATGTAGATATATATATGCATGTTTTCTTACATCTAGATACCATTTTAGGGGTTGTCACCTAAAAACAAGGGGGAAGTAAGAAGAGGAAAACATTTCAGGCCTGAGAAATATCATGATTTATTAGAACTTAAGTTACTTAATAACTTATAAGTTATTAGAACTTAATAAGTACTTAAGAACTTACAGTTGGTCTTAGAATTCCAGCTTGTCTCATTTTAATATTGTTACTATATGAATCAACAAATGATTGCTATTAGTACGATGGAGAACAACGGCTAAAGGTGGCTGCTGCTTTCAGTTCAAGTGTTGAAATGCAGATCAAGAGGAAACACTTTAAAGGAAGTGAAAGTAGCAGAGTAAAAAGGTTATCAAAATCAGTTCTTCATAAAAACACAAGTCTTGTTTGTTGCTGTTATAGAAAATTTTGGTATAATCTTTTTTCTCTTAACTGAGAAAATATTAAAGAAGGATTTTTATAATGTGAGGTGTTAGTGAGAATGACACCTGGGTACTTTGATAAGCATCTTACGTTTAATGAGATGCTTAGCAAGAGCAAACTAGCAGGTCTTTCTGTTGTCAGACTGTGCACTGCCTTTCGCAGTATTGCATAGATTAGATTGACCCTTTTAGTGCAAAAATGTAAATTTTCCACAAACTGAGACTTGAACATATGTATACTTTTATCTTGTCTCTTGAATTTTCAAGGTTTTTTTTGTAGACCTGCTGTAGGCAGCTATCCTATACCCTCATACAAAAATGCAGATGATGTGCTCTGATATGGAAACAAGCAGAAAACTGTTCTCTTCCTTTACAAAGATTACAATAATCTCTGTACAGCAAGTAGTCTTAAATAAAGTATTAGCATTCTAATTAAGCAGCTCCTTCAACATAGCCAGTTTTCAGGAAGTCTGAATCATTTCAAATTATATGATTTGAATTAAAAGTATTGCTTGGTGTTAAATTTTGCTGCTTTAATTTTTACCTAGCAATTTCTGTATTTAAACTTGACTTCCTGCATGTTTTTTCAATTTGGTATCAATGAAGAACCTGGCACCAATTGAGGAATTCCTGGTAATTTGCTGTACAGAGAGTGACAACTTCCAAGCTGGGTTTTCCTTTTATGTTTCCAAGTGCTTCCACTAGATGCTAAAATATTGAGAACTGTCATTTCACTGTTTTCTGGAAAGAGCAGTCTTGCAGAAAACAAATTGGCTGACTTCAAGCTGTGTAATTGAGACAGAACTACAGTAGTTTTTCATTCTGGTTCATCAGGTCACATCAATACATTTGCTGAGGCTAAAGCATTGGAAGCAAAGTTGAACGTCAATAATAGCTATGTATTATCACATTATGAATGTTAAACGTAATAAAGTGTGAACATAGTTGCTCAAATGATGATATTAAAAGCAATGGAAACTGTTCTTTGAAATCTGAGATTTAAACTAAGCTTCTTTTTTTAGAAAAAAGACATTAATTTTATTTTTCATAACAGTTTGTCTTACCTTGCTGTTTTTCAGCCTTCGGAGATAGAAATGGAGTCGCAAGTCCATCTCTATGGACACACAGCAGAAATAACAAGCTTGTTTGTGTGCAAACCATACAGTATCATGATAAGTGTCAGCAAAGATGGAACCTGCATAATATGGGATTTGAACAGGTACAAGTATATATGTAACTCTTCCCCATAGCTTTCTTATAAATACAGGTTTTCCTATTCTTGGGTAGCTTTGCCCCTTTGAAGTTAGTTGAATTTGTTCTGTGTGTATCTTTTTGTGATGTCAAACCCTTACTGCTTTTTCTCATAAAGTGCTAAAATTTTACAGTGAATATGAAAAATGCCATGATTGTGCAAAATATTGAAATTAATGTAACTCTCTTTAATGTTTTCCTCAGAGGACCTGTTCTGCATTTGAGTCTGAAATTTAGGCTTGTTTCCTTTGTTTTCTTCAGGCTGTGCTATGTCCAGAGTCTGGCTGGGCACAAGAGTCCTGTGACTGCAGTTTCAGCTAGTGAAACCACTGGTGATATTGCAACAGTTTGTGATTCAGGTATATTTGTCAGTCAAGAAAGCTGTTTTGACTTGCAGACCAAATAAATCATGAGACTTGTAATTAGTTACTGAGTGTGCATTATTCATCTGAGGATTCAGTCACATAGGAGCAACATTTTGCCTTTTTTTTACATAGTAACATACAAATTTCTCAAGTCATTAGGCAGATGTTGGAATATAATGTAGAGCTATGAAGGCCAACATCTTGGCCTCTTTATAAAAAGATTTGAAATTTGAAAGGTACCTGGGAGACTCATATTTTGTGATGTTGGCTGCTTTCATTTTAACAGAGATTTGTTGTCAAAGGTATAATTCTTCAGGGGAGTATCATGTATTACAGAGCACAGGCAAGGGGTATTAGGGGACAAGGGGACATTATTCTAGCAGTTCCAGAAAACTAATATTTAGGTTTTTAAACTTTCTTGGAGACTTTCAAGTCCATTTCTATAGCTCACAAAACAATTTTTTTTCTGCAAAACATTGTATTCTTTAAGTAGTAAGAGACATTACATTTTCTTTTAAGACAATTCCTTTCAAGACAAAAGCACTAATTGGGCTGTTAGTTCATTGATAGAACCAAATAATGCCAGATAACCAGGTAAGAGAACTGTGCTTGCTATTTTTTAAGTATTTTGTTTAAAATGCAAGCTAAGGTATGAGAACCAACAGCTTAGATAGCTAGTATGAATTCCATCTTAGTGCCTTCCCAGTTAGTACATGAAAATCAGTCATTAAAAGTAAATTCACATAGTGCTTTGTAAGTAAAATGTTCCATAAATAGGATGTGATGGCTTCTACATCACTGCAGTTCCATAAGTATGATGTGATGGCTTCTAAATTACTGCAGTGACTTGGCATTATGTGTGCTTCCTGTCTCAGAGAGAGAAGTTACTGCACACATCACTCACTTAAACCTTATGAACTCTCAAGAAGTTGAATTCTTTACCATGTAATATTTAAATATTATGGACCTAACTGGTCTAGATTTATTTTCTTAATACTCCCATGCTATATATTCTGTTGCAGTTGGAGGAGGCAGTGATTTGAGACTTTGGACAGTTAATGGTGATCTTGTTGGACACGTGCACTGCAGGGAAAGTATTTGCTCTGTTGCTTTCTCTAACCAGCCTGAAGGTGTGTCTGTCAATGTGATTGCAGGTGGCCTTGAAAATGGAGTTGTAAGGTAAGCATTTGAAATGTTTATTTATTAAAATGCCCTATCACTTAGGCTCACCGTTTGAGAGTGTGTAGCCAAACATCATGCTGGTATTTGGCTTTAAAGAAGGTGGACAAGCTGTTACTCAGCTCCCAGTTTAGCAGTTGCTAAATAGATTGTTTATCACTGAAGTGTTTGTGAAAGCAAGTGTGAAGAAACATGGCTCTTTCTTTCAGACTGTGGAGTACGTGGGACTTGAAGCCAGTACGAGAAATAACGTTTTCGAAGTCAGCCAAACCTATTGTAAGGTAAAAGATCTTAAATATACAGCAAATGCAGGGAAAAAAAAAAAAAAAAAAAACAAAACAAGAAAAAGAAAAAAAAATCCCAAAACCCAAAATAGTCTCGAGTGTTGAACATGAAAATAGGTGGTAAACATGTCTAAAATGAGCAATGCAAACCTACTAATTATTCATGAAAGCAAAGTGAGCACCAGTGTACTGTATTTGTAATGACAGTAATAACTAGGTTCTGCTGCTGGCAGATGGAAGTTAGCAGGATTCCCTTGAAAACGGAACAATAGCAACCCCACTTATTTTAAATTTTTTTTCCTCCGAATCTGTGTTAAAATGAGATAATCTTAACTATGCCAGACTTAGACTGTTTCTTCCTCAAAATGAAATGAAAATGCTGCCTTTTCCATTTTTTTCTGATGTTGAAGGGAAATGGTGGAGAAAGAGGCAAGCTCAGAGTAGCCTGAAAGCTGCCATTTTGGAGTGCTTGTGTCGTTAGTTTTCTGAGTCCCCTTGATTTAAATGAGCAGAATTCTTGTGCCAAAGTGTTTTCAGAAAATGGTCAAAGGATTGAGTCTTTGATATCCCCAGTGGTACTGTAGTCTGCAGATCTTAGAGTTATGCCAAAGTTTTATCTTAATGTTAGCATAGTAACAAATGACTCTGAAAATTTTTGTTTTGACTGTTGGTAAAATATCATTTTAAATCCCAACAACTTTTTTGTTTTCTAGAAATTAAAAAGATTGTCTGGTTGTAGTTATTGTTTTTCTTACCTCCTTTAAGCAGCATATTCCACAGAGCTTGTTGATAATGATTTAGTAGCTATTGAATAATTTAAAGTTTCCTGCTTAAATGTGACAGTAAATGGATGCTGACCTTCATGCTCTCTAACATTACCCATGGCATGACTGAAGGGCTTTGCTAGCCCTGTTACAGCTCAAGAAATGCCCATCTGAACAAAAGTCCTGTGCTATGCCATGAAATCTGATGGATTTAGTTTTTGCCTTTGTCAGCAAAGCAAGTTCAGAGGACACTGTGCTCTGTTGCAGAAAATCCTTTCTTTTCAGAAACAGAAG
The DNA here is from genome assembly GCF_009819885.2 of Catharus ustulatus. Taxonomy (NCBI): domain Eukaryota; kingdom Metazoa; phylum Chordata; class Aves; order Passeriformes; family Turdidae; genus Catharus; species Catharus ustulatus. The sequence goes on along the minus strand of NC_046223.1, from coordinate 46,422,642 downwards.
GGAAGAGGGTAGAATTTTGCTACTAATCCTGCCCTTTGCTGTGACACTGCAAAGAAATGAGTATTAAACTGCAGGGGATGTTGAAGTGCTGGCCAAAGCTGTGGTTCAGCCTGTTTGGGTACAAATGGATAAGCAGGTATATGCAAACATATTGCTATGTTAATGTAGGCACTGGGCCTCCCCTGACAGCTTGTCTTTGTTAGCTGAACTCTCATGGGCTTTTAATGTCTTCCAGCATTATCAATAGCCACATTTGGTATAAAGACAGACTCTTCCTTGTTTTGCAGCCTTACATTTTCCTGCGACGGCCATCACTTGTTCACGGCTAACAGTGATGGGAATGTCATCGCCTGGTGCCGCAAGGACCAGCAGCGCTTGAAGCTGCCCATGTTCTACTCCTTCCTCAGTAGCTACGCAGCTGGGTGACGGCGGAGCCTGCTGCTAACTCATGTCTCTGATGCACTTTAATCCCAACAGGTTATAGGAGCTCTTATTTATCTGGACTTTGAAGTACTTTGAATGTTTCTAGAATGACTGAATAGGTGGATTTTTTTTTTTTTTTAAAGAGCAGCCTAAGGTGTTTGTAAGATTGCATATGTGCATGCACAAACTTGAAGCATATCCAGGTCAGCAGGAAGCTCTGGTCATACTATCCAATGCCAGCAAAGTGACTAAAAAATGCTCAATGCTGCAATATAAAATACCAACAGTATTTTTTTAAATCGCTTCTTGGACAGAAGTATTTAAAAAAATTGATAAGGCTTATTCCTCCTCTTAGTGTGTAAAATATCAGCAGCATCAAGTTCTGTAAATAGCTATTGACATGTCAGCATACATATATCTGATTAATTGAGTGGGATATGGTTAGCTCTGGGATAAACAATCCAAAACTTAAAAATCAACAACCACTTAAAATTGCTTTTTTTGAGAAGCAAAGAACTTAGTAGGTGTTTTTTGCACCATCTTATGGTATTGTAATGCTAAAAAAATTGAATTTCTGCTGTCTTTATATTTGTAATTTTTGCCATCTTCTCTGTTAATGTAATAGTCTTTGCAGTGGAAGGCAGTAAAATATTTCTTACTGATGGGTAGGTACTTCATGGCATCATGAAACAGTGGTTAGATCACAATGCAATGTGAGCTCCCTAACTTTGTGATAGTTGGCTATCGCAGTTCTGTGGCAGAGCATCTATTATGTACACACACAGCTTATCTTCCAGAGCTCTAAAAAGAGGTGTTAATGAAGACACAGGTGTGCTCCTGTTCTAGTTTCATTGAGGTTCAATACACTGTAAAATGTTTGAATCTAACTGCCTGAAGAATCAATGTTCATAAGCATCAGATGATTCGGAAAGCTTCACACAGATACGCTGTGCGAAGTTGTTGTGTATTCCTGGGTGCTATTTTATGAGGGGAAAAAATGAGCCTCTGTCATGAACGGCTTAACAAATTTGAAATCTTAGGTCACGTGAAAAATTAGTATTTCAGTTGATGGATTTGAAGACCACTAAACCTGGCACCATGACTGAGTGCCTACTAGTCATGCGAACAGTAAAGCAAGAATGCTACACTGGTCTGATGTAATTACATTTTCCTTTTAAATTGCTTTGCTTTTTTATCACTGACATGTTCTATGATTGCCATTCAGACTGCTATATCTTATGTTTAAGGCTCATCTGCTTTCAGAACACTTTACATGAAATTGTCAGATCATGATGAAGGTGATACATACACATAAGCAATCTTTACACTTGTTTTGAAAATTCCAAATAGTCTTCAGAAATTCTTGAGACTTCCTGGTTGAAGAACTTTTCAAACTAGAAAAGTTTAAGAAAAATGTTCTCATAGTTCAAGACACAAAGGCTCATTGTTGGTTCAATTAAGCAAGTGGCCGCATACTGTATGGATTGAGTTTTAAACTGCATATTATTGTAGCAGCATTGTATGGGATGGCTTTAGTCATATTTTTCTGTCTAAATGTTAATGTAGGGTCCAAATACAGACTGAAAAGCTTCCTGGCTGATGTGATGTGATATGCTTTGTTTAAGAGAAAAAAAGACAAACATTGTGGTTTTGGGGTGCTTTTGTGCTCCCTGTTTTGGGGTGTTGCTCACAAAGGCTTATTTTTTTATAAAGTAGAATTTCACTTGTTACAAACCAATATGCAAAACTGCTGGCCTTGTAAAGAGTGCAATATTATATATTTTTATGTAAAACTAAAAATGATTTTTGAAGCAAGGAATATTTATTCAGCTTAATATTCTGGAACTATTAAAATAACATTGCAATAGTGTCTGTGCATGATGTAATTAAATTTCCTGTAAATGTCACATTCCACACTGTATTTGTATATATACTGTCACATTGTTGGGTAATAAACAAATCTTTGTATCAAACCACTTTGAGATTATTAGAAACACATTTTTGGCTTAGTTGCAACTTTCTTCTTTTAGGGGATCTTTCATTCCTTGCTCCAGATCAGTTTCTGCTGATTCCCTTGCCTTTCACATTTTAAAAATTATGAAGTGGGAAAATTCTGTTTATGGACTATGTCCTATGTCTGTCAAACTGAAGGTGGTGAGTGTAAGATGGGAAGTGGGAAACTCTAGGAATGTCACTTTGCACATGTGTGCATGTGTCCTCCCTTCCCATAAGATGCCTGACTAGAAATTGGATGAAATGGTGGTTCTCAAAGCAGATTCTCCTTCTCTCCCTTCCATCTGCCTTCTCACTGAAAATCTGTCTGAGCTGCAAAGGCAGAAAAGAAACTTCTTTCTGGATTCTCAGAAGGATGGGTGAAATTGGAAGACTGGGATCTCAGGGAGGCATCTGACAGGATGTAAGGCTCTTTCTGCTGGAAGCCAGGGTTTGGGGGAGGTTCATGAGGCAAGGCCTATGTTCTGATAGTGGAGAGACATGGTAAGTAATGGAAGGGGAGGCAATAGCTGGATATTTACTTGGGGTGGGGAGAAGGAATCTCCAACCCATTACTGAAAGGGAACCCTGATCTTGCATTTAGAGATCCACTGCTTAGACAAACCCAGGACAATGAACAGAAAGAAAAAAGAAAAAGAAGCCTGAACTGAATTAAGCAAAAATATATTAATAGTAAAAGATAACAATGGAGTGGTGGGAGAAATACCTGGCTTGCTACTAAAAAACTTTTACTTTACCTTTTAATGTTTTCATGCCTTCTTTTATTTAAAGCTGTATTGGGCATTTTTCCTTCTTGCATATGAAAATGGAAGTCACACTCCTACATGCTGCTACACTATCAAAACAATCAAACAATTACTATTTAAAAGCTCTGCTTGCCTTGAAAATTATCCACTATATATTTAAGCCTCTGTACATAGATACCTTTTTTTACTTTGCTGCTGTATTAAGTTACAAATTACTGACAAATGACTGCTGTTTAGAGATTTATTTGCCATTGCTCTGGAGTGGGGTCAGAAAGGCACTAATTTTGCATTGGGGCTTCTGTAATAAGCTCTGTTGTGCATTTCATAATTTTGAAAAAAGATTAAAAATGAAATGTGGCTGCTCTGATTAAACAAACTATTCTGGACTAGACAGCAGAATGTAGTTGGGTAAAACAGAAGCTTGCTTACTGTTTCCAGCCTTGAGCTAGCATTCTCAGAAGAAAAAAAAAATTCTGATTCTCTAATGCAATTGACTAAAGCTCATCTAAGACTCACTAGAGCCAAGTTCATGTAAATTCAAGGAATAGAAATTTGTGTTAGTTGTATGAGTATTGCCTCAGAACCTGTGGGGAGACTCCTGGTTTTGGTGGAAGTAAGAGTTTGCAGATTTAAAAGAAAGCAGTTTAAAACAAATACCCATACAGTATATGATGAAAATTTTAAAACAGACATTTCCCACCTTTATGTTTTAGCTTAAGTCATAAAATTGTTAGACTCCAGTGGTAATAATATTCTGATGAGAACGGTCTCATGATTAGAGTTATCTAACATGTGCTGTTTGTCTAACAGCATGCAAATCCTTTGTCTATGAAATGGGGCAGTATGTAGACTGATGATGTGGTTGAACATGAATGAAAGAGCAGGAGCACAGGCCAGTGAAGTCTTCATCAGTTTCTGGAACTCTAGTTATGGGAAGCTTGTGAATTTACCTATTTATATATAGTGATGTTTACCTTCTTCCTGTTGCATTTCCTTCTGCCAAGCCACTACCCCAAAAGTCATTGACTCGGTCTCAGAAGAGGCTGCCCTTGCTCCAAAGCACCTTTAGAAATAGGACTCATCCTTGTTCTCTTCTACATGGAAAACTAATGTTACTTGGAAATTCTGCTCTATTAGGATAGAAAAAGTGCTGAGGGCAGGTAGGAGAAAATGTACACCCCTCCAGAGGGACCAGCCATTTTTCACTGGGGAAAAAATTAATGAGACTCTGGTGATCCTGCCACTGGGTTATTGCAGCTGACAGAATTTTCAGTTGAAAATGTTAATTGGCACTTTTAAATGCTGCTGACCTGTACAGCTTTTATAGGGAGAAGCATGTAAAAATTGATGTATGAAGCTGAATTGCATTGTTCTGGCATACCAGCCCTGGTAAGGTGAGTCTAAGCAGCCCCTTTCCCACAGCAGTTCCATTCCCCATGGCAGGCTGTTTACATCATCCTTCTGTTGCTCGGAGTGAAGGCAGGACAGGCACTGTGGGCTCTCACCCCGAACCTCGGTGCCATTCGGGCTGTGCTGTTCGAGGTGCAGTGCTGCAGGCTGGGGGCAGAGTGCCTGGGCAGGGGCCCAGTCGAAAAGGACCTGGAGGTCCCCTCAGTTCACGAAGGTGCTGGAGCATGGCCGGAGAAGGGCAATTAGCTTGGTGAAGGGAACTCAGGTCCTGTGAGGAGTGGCTGCAGGAGCTGGGGATGTTTGGCCTGGAGAAAAGGAAACTCGGGAGACCTTCCTGCACTCTACAACCAGCGGACAGGAGGCTGTAGCCAGGTGGGGGCCGCGCTCTTCTCCCGGGCCCCAAGTGACAGGATGAGAAGGAGTGGTCTCAAGCCCTGCCAGGGGAGGTTCAGTTTCGACAGTAGGAGGAATTTCTTATGGCCATGGTCTAGTTGACAGAGTGGTGTTCGATCAAAGCTTGGACTCGATAATCTCAGAGGCCTTTTCCAACCTAGCTGACTTTGTTTCTGTGGCCTGCGATTCTGTTTGAGAATACCTAGAGGATCGCTCGATGCCTAGCGCCTGCTGGAGCCGGGGCAGGAGGCGGCTGCAGCAGGAATCGCGAGGGACAGGCGGAGCGTGAGGGCGGCGGCGCCGGGCCCCGGGCCGCCCCGCCCCGCAGCGCCATGTGCCACGGCCGGGCCGCCCGCAGCCTCCGCGCCCGCACGGTGAGGGAGGGACAGCGGCGGGGAGGGAGTGCCCGGGGCCGGGCGGGAGAAGGCGCAGGGCGCGTCGCGGTTTCGGGAGGGGGCCTCTCGCCGTGGGCGCTGCTGTCCCTTGGCCGCTCCGCCCGGCATCCCGGCGGTGCCGTGGGCTGCTGCGGGTACACAAGGGCCGGCGGCGGCCAAGCGAGCCGGAGTTTCCCGGTGATCCGCAGGAGTCGGCGTCGGGCTTTGGGCTCCGTTGTCGCTGTCACCGGCGGGGAACATCCTCCGGAGAGCCCGCCCCGAGCCCAGGTATCCCGCGGGCGGCGGGGAGGGGGTCTCTGCCCGGCGTGCTCGTTCCTCCCCCCGCTCACGGACGCGGCCGCTTTTCCTGCTGCCCGGCTCGCCCTGACGGAGGGACAACTCCCGCTGCCCGGCTGTGCTGGCGGTGATCATTGATGTGTGGTGCTGGGAGCTGCTGCACAGCAGAGCCATTAGGGCAGTGCAGCGAGACAGAAAACTCGGAATAACAACTTGAAAAACGCTTCTGCCCTGCAGGTGATGCAGTGCCGAGCTTCCCGGAGGCGCTCTCCTTACCTTGGGGGTTACAATTCTGTTCAAATACGTTTTAAGCGGGGTTTAAGCGGAATAATAAAAATTCCCTAGATATTTCTTTGAAAGCTCACAGCTGTCTTTCAAAATTAGCTAAAGAGGTGAAACAGTCGCCAGGGATAATCTTTCTACATCAGACTTCCAAAATCTTTGACGGTTTGCTGGACTATATGGTCAAATAACTTGTATGCTCGTGATAAATAATACTGCACAAAAAGATTGCCCTTAGGAAATACCACATTAGTTCAGCCTTTGTTTCCTTTGATTTTTTCATGTTGAGAAGCAAGATGATATTTTTGAGTAAAAATTTGGGTATGGTGGCAGGAATTTTTGGAACTTGGAAGTTGGACTGGGTATAGTATTGGATATACAGTTAGACGAGAACTGAGCTGTTGGAGTTTTGCTGATTTGCAGTTACATGAGAAGAATTTTCAAAGTCACCACATTTATGGTATGAAAATTGCATTCTTTCCTTATCGTGCACAATAGTTCTTGCCTTTAATCTATTCATTTCTGCTTGTACTACTAAGCTTCTCCTTAGGAGATGGAGTGAACAGCTGCAGTAATTTTCTTGTATTTCTTTGTGCAGCCGTGAGATAGAGAAAGAAAAGCGTTCCTTACCCACCCTCTCTCTTTACAGAGCTACATCAGTTGCTGTAAATCTTAGAGCAAGAACTGAGATAGCAGGGGAAGTTTGGCTTCTTTCCGATTCTTTTCTTTGTTTTTTCTTTTAATTTCTTTGGTATACCGGTTTGGCATTGAGCAGCTGTGAGGCTGTAAATTTTGCTGTTTATGTTCCTGCAAGTGGATAATGAAACGTGATGGTCTTTCCTCAATTAAGGATGTGATTTGCAGATCATTATCCAAGGATGATTCCCTCTAATGCCACTGGGACTTAGTTGAATGATTGAGTTAACTTTCCTATTGGGCTGTGTGGTCCAAAAAGCACAGAGCTTGTGTGGAAGGTGTTCTTTGGAGTTGTCAAACCCCAGGTTTTCTAATCGAGTAGTTTCAGGTCCATCACTTTAAATTAAGGCAGCAATTTGGTTTAGGGCTTTTTATACTAAATTCCAGAGGTCGCTTTTATGGTATGGCATTTTAAGATTGCACTTGGAACTAGAGGGGGGGAAATTGCAGCTTTTCATCCCCATTGCTTGTAGAAATCCATCCCGAAGAGCTTGAAAATGCAATTTTTCTTCTGTGTTACTCAAGTTTTTAGACTTTTTCTGCATTTTACTAACAATTATAAATAATGTTTAATAAGAGACAGTGGCACTCCTTACTCAAATGCAGCATCAAGCTATACCTGCAAATATTTATGCAGCTTTCTGTATTACCATGAGATAAATTTGCCTTTGAAGTGCTGTTGGATACAATCACACGTTGTTAAAGAAGAAAAAGCTGCTCTTCACAAGCATTTTTAGGAGCTTGGGAAATTAAGAACTTCTGCACACATGAGTTACGTGCACTCAGAAAAAGGATGAAGTGGGGTAAACAAAACAAAATGCCAGAAAATGCAGCTGGCTGGGAGGCTGTCGCTGTGCAGCTTTCAGGAGTGATGCTTTAGGAAAGGGCTGTCTGGTGTGGGGTGCCAGTCAGCAGAAACTGTTTGGCTAAAAAGGGCAGTGTAGCTGCTGTCACTGTTCTTTGTTAGTGTGGCCGGTGTTCCCCTAAAAGAAAAGAATCAATAGAGACCAGGTCAGTGAACTCGGTGTGCTGCACAAAAACACGCTGGATAAATGAGCTCCTATATAATCCAGGTCTGCTGGCTGCAGCAGTAACATGTAGACTGCATGTAGGCTGCTCGTTAGCACAGTCACTGTAACTACAGTGATTATCAGGACCTGTGTGTGCCCGTATTGATCCAACGTAAAAACAGCCAGGAATGAGCAATAGCAAACCCAGCCGAGGATTTCTGGTTTGAGGGGGTTTTAGGTAATTCAAATGATGGGGAGAAGTTACCCCTTTTCAACATCAAAAGTGATGTGGCCAGCAAGTCAAGAGAGGTGATTCTGCCCCACTACTGAGCTCTGATGAGACCCCACGCTGCATCCAGCTCTGGGGTCCCCAGCACAAGAAGGACATTGACCTGTTGGAGCGAGTCCAGGGAGGGACACCAGGATATCAAGGGGCTGGAGCACTTCTCCTGTGAGGAATATCTGAAAGAGTTGGAATTGTTCATCCTGGAGAAGCAAGGGTTCCAGAGAGACCTTATTGCAGCTTTTCAGTAATAAAAAAAGGCTTAAAGGGAAAACTGGGACAGAATTTTTAGCAGGGCCAGTTGTGAAAAGACAAAGGGTGATGGTTTTAAACTAAAAGACGGTTGATTCAGACCAGATATAAGGAAAAAAAAAATTGCCTTGAGTGTAGCAAAACACTATAACAGATTGCCAAGAGAAGTGATGGACACCCCATCCTTGGAAATATTCCAGGTCAGCATTGGATAGGGCTCTGAGCAACTTGTTACAGTAGAAGATGTTCTTGCTCATTGCAGGGGCCTTGAACCAGATCCTGTAGGGTGCTCACCCAGGTACAATATAAAGATAAATGTGCCTTCCTGTGGGACTAAAGGCCTAGAGAATACTTGGACAGTGTAAGAGGAAACATCTTTAAGAGAGAGGATCAAATCCATTTGCCAGGCTGCACCTCAGATGAAACATCCTTCGAGAGGGTCCTTGAAGGAGAGGCTTCTCACATTCCAGGGGATGGGTGTGTAATAGAGTCTCTTGTAATTAAAATTTCTGTTCTCTCCAGAGCTTTATTTCTAAGTAATAATTTAATTTCATTAAAGAATATTAAACTTAAGGTAATTATCATGGATCCTAAGGAGAACAGAATCAAGTGTCATAAAAAGCTTTGTCTGCAACCAGGACCTTTATCACAGCCTGGTTTGAAAATGAGTACAATTCTCATTGTCAACATCACACAATATGTAACAGGGCCTTTAATGATGCACAGATATGTACTGTGTTTGCAGAGAGTGAGAGAAGGTAGAGGTATATGTAGTTTGGGATATGAGGAGTCAGTCACAGAAAGTTATGGAACCAGACCTGTCTGGAAAAAATTGAAATTAAATACCTAAAGGATGCTAAACACTTCCAGAAATATAGTAGTTAAATATTTAAATGCATGTAAAGGCCAAGGTTGGAGCAGGATTTGGAACCGAACAAATGTTTGTGCTTCAGAGTATAAACAAACCTCTTGCTGGGGATAAGTGGAAATTTTCTCCAGTGTCTGAAATGCCCAGTGCCAGACTTTTTTTTGGTTTTTAAAGTTCTTTTTTTATGAAACCTCATATTCTGGTTGTTTTCTGGTACTGTGAAATGCTTTACTAGGCAAGATACATATTTTCTTTTTTAAAATTTTCTGTTGGTGTTTCAGAATATAGGTAAGGATATATTATCTTTGTGGCTTTAGAAACATGGTTTGAATTTTTAGAAGCATTTTTATGCCTAATAGCCTTTTCGAAATTCTGCTGTGGACTTAACAAAATCCTTAAACACTGTCTGGAAGTACTATGAGCAGTGTTCTTGTCAACTTTGTTGTAGCCTGTGATAGTTCAAATTGTCTGACTCTAATGTTTATAGCTTTTATAGTATAAGTGAGTGAATTGCCAGAAAAGCTTGGGGGAACTGCAATTCTCTGGGCTGTTCAAGGAGTTGCAGTTACTTAATTCAGTTTAATTAAAATGTATGTGGCAAATGTGGAAAGGCCTCTGACTTGATTTAGCTTTGACTTTTTTGACTTTGTGATCATTAGTAAGGTAGATGTGGAGAAGATAAAATTTAAATTATTCACTCTTGGGGGGGTATCATTTTGTTAACAAAGCTAAATGTGTTTATTCTCATTTTATGGATAGATTGATACTTAAAAGTGAGGGGTTGAGTAGAATACAAAGTCCAGAGATGAGCTGTAATTCAGAACCTTCTTCTTTTGTGACTGTCTTGTATCCTTTCTGCTGTTTGACTTTCCACTGCAAGCCAAAACACATCTCAAAATTGATTGGAGGTTGTGGCTTGGTTGAGGATTTTCATATGGTACATGGCATTTTATGCAAAGCCAGTTCCTCCACGTGTATTCAGTCCTGTGCCTTGTGAGGAATATGAGTTGAAAATTGTAAACAAAGATGAAGACAAAGAACCTGCTGTGTTCTGACACGATTTTATTTCATCAGAGCACACAAGGGGGAAACTTGTGTTCCATTCAAATGACACATATATGCAGCAAACCTGTTCTTTGTCTTGGCATATGTTAAAGCTCTTGTTTTGTTTGGCACAATTAATTTATTTAAAAGTGGGATTTCCCCGCCTTGACTTATGCTAGACCTGAAAGAAAAATATTCTATTGTTGCTTCAAATTAGTGTTGAGCATGGCTTACCATGGGATTTGTATTCCACCATCCTGTTCCACAGCTCAGGTTACTGATTTTTAGAAACAGTCTGCTTCATACCAGGCTGTGAGAAGAAAAAACTGTCTTTGCCTTGTCTCTGAGCATTTGTGTTCTGCAAAATCAAAGTAGTTAAAAAATTATTCCTCCATTCTTTTTGTACTATGGATTGTGTGCTTCTCTTGAGTCTTACAGGGACATTGTACATACAGTTTTTTTTACAGGCGCATTTCCAGTGTCCTACTTTATTTCCTGTTTGTATCTTACACCCCAGTGACTGGATCAGGTAAGCTAACCAGATTCAAGAAGGGAAATCTGAGTGGTTTTAGATGTTTGTTTCTTACCCAGAAATAAGCTGGAAGTATTCATTTTGAAAGACCTGAGCCTAAAACTCCTTTGGCAGCAGTGCAAAATACCTCCTTGTATGTGTTTTTCTCCTGTGTCCCATCTGCCTCTCACACCCTGTGTCATTTGCATTTTGCCAAATTTTGTACTGGTTTCTGAGGCTTGGTGCCAGACTAATCTGTCTGCAGGTGGCACTTGTGGTAAGGACCACAGGGGAATGTTGCCTGATTGAAACCTCAGCATCCAGTCTCATGAGGTAGTACAACTAGTCTGGGACCTGTCTAGGTGATCAGTATCCCATCATCTTTCCATCTGGCCTTAGTCCAACCTCCAGTGCCTTCAAAATAGTGACTGTTCCTTGTGCTGGGCCAGTGCTGCACAGAGGTGTCAGACAAGGGGGTCTAACATGCAGACCACCTCTGGCATAAATATTGTAAGTTAGTCAAGGTCTCAGTGTGGATGTCTCGACTCATTTGCTAACAGTGCTGCGGACTGCTGGATGTTGAGTTGATTTAATCCCTCAGGGAATAGCAATGCAACAGAACCAAACACTGACATACCTTACCTAGATGTCCTTTCCCAGGAGCTCCAGATCTCTTAAAATATAAAGCATTCCTATCCTGTACAGTGTACTGTACTGGGTTTAGTCATCTTTGGACTTTGCTGGGGGTGTCTAAGCAAAACGTTGCAAACCACTGCATTATTTCTTCTTATCTGTTATGCCATTTCTAAACTTCTTTTATCAATAGTCAGAATTCTGACTTAAAATTTCTCTCTGATGCATGGTGCAAGCAGTGTGACATTCATTTCCACTGCACACATTTCTAAGCTTGTTTTGATGTTTCTAGGTGTAACTGGGCTGTGGAGCCAAACTATGCAATGCCTGCAAGGTCTGTTTGTGAACAGCTGTTCGGTGTTGGCAACGTGAACCAGGGCAACCATTTTCACACTGAAGTAATGGTCATGTGCTCTGCATTTGTATGTCATTTGTAGGATTCAGGGAGAATGCTGATGATCAAGGATGAAAATATGTAATGCAGTAAGGTGCCATGAAGCAAAAGAACAGAAATAAATGGTGTCTGCTTTGAATTCGTGACCAACAGCCTGGCATTGTTGATGTGGGCAAGGGTTGGTTAAAATTCAGATAACTGTGCTCTCAGCCATTGCTGCATTTGCTACCTATTCTTTAAATGGTCTCAACTTTGTCTCTTCCAGGAAAAACAAAATGAAGGAACTAGTGTCAAACAGCACAACCAGTATTTCTCAAGCCAGGAAAGCTGTGGAGCAATTGAAAATGGAAGCATACATGGATAGAATGAAGGTAAACTTACTGTTGATACTATGATTCACTGACTAGTTTGTGGAACAGCATGCATTTAATAATCCAGAAATTAAGAATCTGTGTTGAGCAATAAAACAACATTCAGTACTGTGAGTGAGTTACAAACTGACTGGTGGGTTCTAGTGAAGTGATTTCCAATGCCTGGCTTCAAGTCTGCTTCTGTGTGAGTGTCTGTTACATTTGTCAAAAGTGGTATTTTGTGAAATACTTAAAATCGGCTGGCGGATGCACAGGCGCTCTTCTTTGTCACTTGTAGCTGAATTTAAGTGCAGCTCTGGTTTCTTGGGTTTTCTCCTTTAAGAATTAGAATAAGTCTTCAAGATATTGCAGAATTTTTGAATAGTGATGAGATAAGCTGAATTGCTTTGTTTTGTGTTGTTTTAGTGCAGATGTCATTGCACAAAAAATGTGTATGATGGCACTGTGCAGTTATGATTCTTCATACTTGATAACATGTTGTATGTCAAGATTTGATTTCATCATGCCTCTAAATACATGTGGATTAAATATTATCATTAAAGGCACGAATAAACAGAGGCTTTCAGTTTTTTTAACTAAAAAAATCCCGTGGATTATTCTTGCATATCTTACTGCTTTCCACTAGGCTAAAATTTTGTGAAATATCAAGCTATAATAATGCCATAGTACTTTTAAAGAAAGCAATGCTCATTTCTTTTGCTCTCTGCCTCTGAAAATAGGGAATAATTATTTTGATAAAAAATCCAGTCTCTACAAGGAGGAAGTTTTTTGTCTTGCCATCTTTAAAAACTAATGCATTGTAATTACCTACTTCTCTGCAAACAATTGTAACTGAGTTGTTACAAACTGTAACTGAGGTTATTAAGTCAGTAAGACAATTTAGAAATGTACATTAAAATCTTTATATAGTCTTAAGTTGGTCTGTTTGTCCATCCATGCTATGTGCTGAAAGTCTGCATGTAGTCAATGTGGGGACAGTAGTATCTATTTATGATTTTTAAAATAGTCTCAGATCATAAACTCACCAGCTGGAAAAGTAGTATTTGTAATTCAGAAATATTAGTGCAATTCACATGAGTGGTCAGTCTTGCTCATGTGAAAAAAAAAATTTCAGTCACTCTGTTTTGTGGCAGTTTTTAGCGATGTCCTGTAAGACCATTGAATTTACAGTAGTTTCTCTATTTCACAGTGTGTCACAAATTCATCACATAGCCTGTTCACAGGGACAGGTGTTTGTTTCCTTCAGTAAAAGAAGGTCTACCTTGGTTAGTCCTAACTCAGGTCATACTGGAGCTGCATGAACAGAACTGGCAAGCGAGGATGTGGATGGCAGAGGAAAGGGTTGGAAAAATGTGTCTCAGTTTACTGGCATTTGAAATTGTTGATACTTAGTAGATTTTCTTAAACTTGCTTCTATGTATACAGTGGTCACATCATTAGGTCAGTTATGCAAATAGCTTCATTAGTTAGGTGTATAAAATGCTTAATTACATATGCAAGAAAGACATAACTGCAAGAAAGACATAGGTTATTTTTACAGTCCATTTAATTAAAAAGAACACGGTTATTAGCAAATGTGGCAGACCTAAAAAACAGGTAGCTTGAAAGTGCAATTAGTTCACTTTTTGAAAAAGAAAATCTGTCATGTTTCAGAATTATGAAGGTTCCTATACTAACATAAAACAAATACAACTTTTCAAAATGCCTTGATTTCTAGAATTTCTTTGAACAAGTATATGAGGGATTGTGAGAAGCAGTTGATTGGCTTTTTGTGCCTTCAAAATCTTCTTGGCCTTTTAACCTTGAATAAGTTAAGCATGTGTTTCAGCACAGCCAAATTTTACCAAGAGACTTTCCAATGGTTTCAACAGGAGATTTCAAGTTCTCCAATCATCACTGTAAAGGTAGATAAATGAACTTGCTTTCTTTTTTCCTGGTGTTTTGCATCTGATTAAACTAGACATTTAACAAAATACCAGGGCTTTTAAAATAATTTAATTAAACCCTTTTTTCCAAATAGCTATAGTCAAGTTGCTATTGCCACAGCAGCCAAGACCACATTGCTAACACTGAAGAGGGGTCTGTGTTATTGACTGGGGAAATCTGAATCAGTTTATTTTCTACTACAGAGGCACTTTGTTTCCCATGCACAGTAGCTGCTGTAACCAGCAAGAGTTGGGTCTGCTCAATTAAAATGTTGTAGTTAAAAGTATGTTGATAGTTGCTGACTCCCCATTGTGCTCTGGATTTTTCAACTAATATAAGAAGTCCTATTAAGTTCTCTAGCTAGTTACAGCAGCAAAGCAGTGCTGTGTTCTGAGGTTCCACAAAGACAACTCACTGCTGAGGTGTGAAAGAAACAGGACAACTTGAAAGAGGAGGATGGAGTTATTGGTGTATTGATTAGTACTTGGAAGGAGGATTACTGTGGATTTTTTTGTAAACCATAGGAATTCCAGAAGAATCATAATTGAACCTGTCTAACCTGGCAAAGGAGCAGCTGGAGTTATAACAGAGAAGTAGGAAGCTGGAAATGAAGCTTCCAAGCTAGGAAACAGCAGGGTAAATCAGATTAACAGTGGCCTGGTGACTAGTCGAAAAATGTGTCTTCTCAAGGTGCTAGCAGTAAAATTGAGAAAGCAAAGTTAGTATTGGTGTTTATCAGAGTTGTCCGCAGAATAAAGCACTAATGAGTCTTCTCTTTGCAAGCAGACAAGCAAGAGTGCTCTGACTTTTAAGACCCTTGGCATATCAGTTATCATTCCATTTTCTTTTTCCTTAGGAAGACAGGAAGTATTCCTAACTGATCCTGAATAGTGTTGGGAGATAACAGTGAGAATGACAATAAATGTGTGTGAACCTCTTTGTTTTAGATATAAAGGATAAGCAGAGTGGCTGTTGTAGCAAGGCTGGTAATTAGTCACAATTCATGACAAGGGAGAAGACAGTGTAATTGCAGCATTTTGCCCTGTCACTGAAGCTTGTAATTATTAGTGCAGATAACAGGATATTCTAACTCTGGCAGTTTTTGTCACCTCTGCTATTCTGAAATACAATGGCAAAATTTCACAGTCCTCCTGAGACTAATACTTTAAAGCATCAGGGTTGAGTGTTTTCTTGGATTTTTTTTCCCCTTTTGTTAATTTGATAATCAGATGAGTTTTTTGCTAAAGAGAGTAAAAGTAATTCTACAAAATGTGAGATCATTGTGATACCTAACGTATATACTCCATGCTTCTAATCCATATACCTTAAAAGATTTTTTAAAAATTAAATGTTAACTTTCTGATAGAATTCATCAATCAAACTGTAGTCTGATTTTTTTTCTTTAGGCACTTCTGCAATATGTATAAATTATTTTGAATTTGCAGACCAAGCTGTATTGCGTAGGAAAGCTGACATGATAAATGTGTTGGCTTCATCTGAATATTCAAATCACATGCATTTATTTTAATTCTTAAGAAAAGCTATTTTGAAGCTGCCCAGCAACCCCAAAGGCAAGTAAAAGCTACGACAGTGGGCTCCATTTATCTCCTTCCATGGCACAATGGGATGTATTCAGCACACCAGTATGTCCATCACAGCCCTGGCCACGGGGCACCTCTGCGTGCTGCCTGTGCCAAAGCTCCATCCCTGCTGGAGCCTTGGTGCCATGCTCAGTGCACAGGCCTTCCACCACTGTCTTCCCAATAATGACAACTTGCTGGAGGCAGTATTGTATTATGCTCTCTTTTGGGCCACAGGTCTGGCTTTCCCAACACTGCTCACAGCCGCAGGAACTCGTGTTTTCATTGCTCCTGGACTGTGATCAGCTTATTTAACTCCCTGTTGTGAATGGTCATTATTCCACTGTGCAGGCCTAAGTTACTCTGCTTTTAGTGAAGAAATGGTTATAATTCACTTTGACTACTGTAATCCTAGTGGGAGGATTTTTCCTCTCAAAACCTTTTATTTGTTTAAAGGATGAAAATATATGGCCTAGTGCAGGCTTAGTTTGTGACAATGATCACGTTCCTCAGTTTCTTGTTGCAGGTTTATTTTTAAATAAATTGTACTAAATCAATTGTACTTACTGAAGGAAGGGTTTCTTTTCACAGAAAGGGGGGGATAGGGCATTGGAGTGGGATGCCCAGGGAGGTGCTGGAGTTGCTGTCCCTGGCATTAAGAAAAGACTGGATGTGGCACCAAGTGCCATGGTCTAGTTGACAAGGTGGTGTTAAGTCAAAGGCTGGACTTGATAATTTCAAAGGTCTTTTCCAACCCAGGTGATTCTGTGAATGTATTAATCTGCTTCACAACATTCCTACCAGCAGGTTAGATAAAAAAATGTATGTTGAGCTTTTTCTAGTGAAACACCCTTTTTTGTTATATCATATTGAAGCACAGTAATACTCAGAGAAACAGGAAATTATATTATTGGGTTTATCTCCTCTAAGAATGAGGTTTGAAATTGCACTTCTCTTCAATTGAATAAAAAGCAATATACTTGGGCTGGTGTTGCTTATCCATGCATGGAACAAAAAAGATCATTACAGGAAAATCATTACAATCCTTTGTACTTTGAGGTCTATAACTTTCCACACCTTTTTGCTTTACCTGCTTCTTTCTTGAGAAGCACTGGTTCTTGTGAACATCTCTTCTGATTTGTTCAGTTTTCTGTTTCACCTGTGCCCAGCAGCCTTCTGTTCACATGGAGTGTCTCTGCCATCCTTTTGTCTTACAGGCCAGTTCAAAGACAAATTAATTTTAAATAACCTTAGCACTCTTATTTCCTCCATTAGGGGAATGGTCTATACTGGAGTGCCAACCACAGGTTCTCCATAGGTTTAAGCATTCTACAAAAGATAAAGAAATTAAAAATAAAGAAAATAAAGAAACGAAGAGGCTGTAACTGTCTTCAGAAGTTCATTCAAATTTCATGCAAATTCTGATTCAATACCCATTGACTTCTTATGTCTAATCTGAAGCCTACTATGGACTGGGTTCATGTCAAAACAAGTAGGGCGTGGGGAACCTTAAAGCTAGCATTGATGACACACCTGCCAAAAAAAAACACCAGAAATGTGATTTGTTTCTTCTCTTCCCCGTGGTTGTGCAAACATGCTGACCTCGGTGTTTGATGTGGGACAAGCTGTCATGGTGCCCAGAGAAAAGACTTGTTTGTAAAGACTCCAGAATTAATTTTCTCACTTTATCAGAATATTGAAAACCCAATAATTCACCAAAACAAAGAGATACAGATAGCTATGAATATCTTACTGACTGAGAAGAGCAAAAAAATTTTGTATATACTTTCTGAATTCTTGAAAAAAGGAATGAGTCACTATGGCCTACTGCCACCAATATTCTTATGGCACAAAGCTGCAAAAATTACAAGGATAAATACTTCATTTTTCATTTCATGCAAAATCGCTTGCATTGCAAAAATTCACCACACTGCTACATTTTTGTATGTATTTGTATTTTCGTAAACTTTTCAAGAAGCATAAACCCATGTTCTAAATTTGGAGACCTGAGAATTTTTTAGAATTTTAGAAGTATAAAAATATTAAGTTAAAAAAATTAAGGTAGTGCTCAAGTTTAAATGAATGCTGTGAATAAAGGACTGCTAAGAGTAATTTACTGAGCAGAAGACATTGAAAAGAGCAGTATTTAGCTTAAATGAGAACTATGACACATGGTTTTCAAGTTTTGTTCCTGGTTTACTGTTTCTTTTTAATCCCATGGTCATGTGCCTAAAGAACTTTCTATTTTGCAACCAGAAGCAAAGGGTAGAGAGAGAGTGTGTGGAAAACCTTAAAACCAATGAATGGGAGTAAGAGCTGAAGCAGGTTTCTCTACAGAAACAGACACTTCAAAGAGAATCCTTATTGTTTATGGGTGGTTAACATATAAATGTTTTAATGACTGTGTGCTCCTGACCTTCTGATGGAGAAAAACAGCTCAGCGTGGATGATATCAATTGATACCCTCTAGGTCACTATGTTAGATGAAATGCATGAAAGGATTACTAGGCCTAGGAAGAGCAAATTGAGAGATGTGTCTAATATTTAAAAGATAAAGCAATCTACTCCCTGTTTTATGATAGCTTCCATTATAATTTGTTCTATGAAAAATATTTGTGCAACTCAGATTGGTTCAGAATGAAGTGTTACAGTAGTTCTCTCTTCTCTTCTATTAGGTATCCAAGGCTGCAGCAGATTTATTGGCATATTGTGATGCACACATTGGAGAAGATCCCCTTATTATTCCTGTACCTGCATCTGAAAATCCCTTTAGGGAGAAGAAACTCTTTTGTACTATCCTTTGAGTCAGTTTTCAATTAAAAATGTCATCTGCTAAAACTTGGTATTAGTGTTGCATGCTTTTAGCATTTTTTCCTTCAGATGTCAATACTTACCCCATAACTACAATAACTTTGGAAAGTAGTGCAATTTCTGCTAAAAAAACCCTTAAAATTAAAAAAAAAAAACCACCTTACAAATTCAAGCTAATGCTTATCTTTCAGAGCAATGTACAAGTTTAACTTCAGTTCTTCATAAATATTCTTTTGGTCTTAATGAAAATATCAAGTACAGTATCAAATTGTAGATATCTTTGCCAGTCATAGATTTTTCTGGGACCTAAATGAGTCATACCAATTCTTGAAGCTACTTTTAACATTCTTATTTTCTTTGGAAGGTGAATTCAATTCAGTTGCCTTTACAAATTTCTATCTAAAGAGAGTAGTGTGACCTTTTCCTCAAGTAGCACTATTTAGGAAAAAGTCCCAGTGATTTACATTGTTTAGAATGATTGATCTTATACAGTAAGTGGTGTCTATAAATATGTTTTTTGAAGACTGTAAGAAACTTGACTACAGAAACAATCCTAGTAAAGTGCCGTTGTAACTACGAGCCGAATGAAGATGTATAGTCACAAACTAGGATTGCATCAATAAAACTGTAGAAAAATATGGTTTCTTGTATCTTATTTTGAATGATAATGATAATGATGTAAGTTATTTAGAAAGTAAAATGAACTGTGAAATAAGTGTTCCTGAGGGTTTTAGTGGGGGGGTATAAAACTGCCCTGAACAGCATAGGGAGGGGGATTACATTTTCTGAGCAGCCCTCTATGTGTTTTTGCCCATGAGAATAGGACTTTATGGGGATGGAGAGTAATGGTAAATAAATGTTGTTCTAGGATATGCAGCGAGACCACTGTGGTGTTGACAGCCACTATGTTTGTATATTTTGTGGCTGCAGATAAATTGAGTTGTCAGCAAGTAATTTGTAGAAGTTCTGGGATGTTTGTTTTGACTTTAAAGTGCAGTGAGAGGAAAAGAATGAGGTGTGAAATAAGACTGCCTTCTTCATGAAGTAAAATTAAGCTCTTACAAGGCACCTGATGGAAGCAACTGTTACTTTACAGATTTTTTTTTTTGTTCTTCTCCTTATTAAAAAAAAATTTAAACTCATCCAATCTGATTCATTAGGGCAGTTGTCTCACTGCAGTAGCTGATCTGTAGAGTGTATCAGCCAGCCCCAAGAGGCAGGAGACAATTTTGTTAGAACTGCACCAGTCTGAGCTGAGGCTCTGAACAGCCACCCATAACAGATCAAGCTTCCTCCCTTCCTCTGCACAAACTTGTATTTCATAAACGTCTTAAATACCTGCAAGGCAAAAAACTAGCTGAGGAACTGAGTGCCTTGGGATATTCTTAACTGCTGAATTTAGATGCTAAAGAGGGCTGCTTGGTGAACAAAGCCATGTGCATTTCCTCCAAAGTGCATGTACCTTCTCCAGCTTATTTTTAGCAATTTCCATTGATGTGTGTTGTCCTGTTTTGTGCAGTGGAAATACAAGATGTCTGCATTGTACAGGTTTTTGTTTTCTTTGCCATTTAACTTGGATAATGTGCCTCACTTGACTGTGTTCAGCTACTAGTCTGGGCACACAAGACGGGGCTTTTTTGAGAGCTTTTTTCTGCTGCTGGTAGAACTCACCTCATGTCTCACATGCAATATTATTGTGAAGAACCCCTACATAACCATATTCCTTTTAACTAATAGGCTTTTGGGATGTCTTTCATTCAAAGATTTGTTTTTTTAACTGGGTAGCTGAAGACATCAGTATCTTAGCAGGCTTGGTATATCTGTGCTGAATAACAGTCAAGTGCCTTGAACAGGTCTTATTTTTGGTAGGCTTATCCTTGGTTCATATTTCAAAGTTTTCAGTTTAAGAATCCTATTCCTAACTTTTAACAAGAATATTTCTGAACATATGGTGTGTTTCTATTTTGGGGATAGAGAAATAGGGTTTAGCTAACTGAGTAGCTATTTTATTGACAGTGAAATAAAAAAAGGCTTCCTGAAAATATTTATTTTAAAAGAGCAACAAAATGCTTAATAAGGTTCTTTAGGGAATCCTTCCTACAGTGTATGTGATTTGGTAACTGCTCTGATCACCATGGCAACATTTTCATTTGTCCTTCCGCATGTATGGTTTTAACTGGAACAGCATGGGAGGAGAATATAGGGCACACAGCTTTATTCTCAAAGGCTTTGTAACAACTTGCATTTGTGGCTCATCATTAACATTCCCATCTAAAATAACAAAATTGCCACAGCTTATTACAGTATTGCAAACAGCTTGATTTCTGTTTCCAATTAGGGTTAGTGTCTGACATCCTGAGATTGAAACATTTCAGCTCTTTTGAGCATCTCTGGTTATAAAAGCCATGTTTACAAAAATGCAGAATTATTATTCACAAGAGGAGAATGTAATTCCTTTGATCTTCAGGTTTTTCTCCAAAATTTTTCTTCAAGGAGTTGTGAATGTATTAGAGTTATGTTTTAAATAGCTGTTTTCCAGCTTCTTTCATCAATTAATAAATTTAATTTAAAAAGAAAATTTAATTTAAAATAGAAAATGTATTTATTAAGATGTTTTCATGCTTCTAATTTTAATAAAAGAGATACATGGAATACCATAAAGTGCATATTTATGTAGGCATATGTCTATAAATGTGTTGAAGAGGTTAAACTGTAGGAGCATAATCCTTTACTGGAAAAAAGAACATCTTTAATATCCTTGGGCCTTATTTACCAGTTCCTTGAATTAAGATATACTATTGACAAATTAGTAATTTGAAGGGGAAGAGGGTGAGGAGAACTTGGAAGATCAGCACTTCAAATAAAATTGTAGCAGCTTTGAATTGCATGCAAATATATTACTTTCCTTACGAACATTATCAAAAAATTAACTCTCTGAAAAAAGAATGGCATCATCTGGTTCACTCTTTTTTTAATGCCAGCTTGATCCACAAATCAACATCTAAAAGAATATATTTTTTTCCAATCCCAAAAAACCATAAAATGTCTTTGCCGTTATTATATTTTGTGCTGCTTTCACCTTTGAGGCAGTTTGGATAATCTGCTATTGATACTTGGAGTTTTGTGCTTAAGCATCTTGCCTCAGCTCTACACAAAAATATCTGAATGATTTTGTACATTTTTCTAAATAATGAATACATATTATATAATGAAGTATAGAATGATATACAAAAACAAAAACTCTCCAAAACGTGGATTTATCTAACAGAAAGGTTTCCTCTAGGCTGAAGCAAGGAGTTTATATTTTCATCAAACAGTCTGATTTGATTTCTACTAATTTCAATGAAAACAAAACCAGACCTGCTGCCATCCTAATGCTCTCTCTCTGTTTCATTTCATATGCCATTAGGCTTGTTTATTTGTAGCTCAGGCCCAGAAAGTAGTGAGTGCTCTCTCTTAACTGTGTGAGTTGGGGCTGTCATCGCACAGAGTGAGAACTTCAGAATAGAAGTGGTTTCGAGAAGGTTTTGACACGTGAGTAATCCTTTCTTCATATCCCAAATCTTGCTGCTTTGATAAAATGAGAATTACCAATGGCTTGGTGGTAAATTGTATTGTTGCAGTAGCACATGTGGGGCTGGCTGTTTTGCCTCCATCAGGTTAATCTCCTTGGTTTACTTTGAATTTAAGATGCTACCATTTCAATCCTAAAAACTGTTTCCCTCCTCTCCATTAAATTTGCTTCCTATATCATGTATTCAATTAGTGGCAGGGTGCTTGGCTGGTGCTGATAGGCAAATTTTTTAAGCTAACCTACATGAAATTATGGTCAAAGGAGGAGAAAAATATGGAGGAAAGTTTAAACTAAGCTATTCTACATCACACCATAGGTTAAAATAAATACAACCTTGGCTGTCAGTGGCACTAAGGTAAACAATTATTCATAAGGATGTTGTAGCCAGGCTCTTTTGCAGGATCAGCTTCAACAGAAGGAAAGAACACTTTGGGAAAAGCAGTCTGTAAAGGTGCATATTAAAGCCTAAACTTCAATAAGGCAGTCACTCACCCAGCTGGATTTTTGATATCAAAGGAGTAACAAAATAGGTGCTTTTAGAGGACCTGGTTATACAGTATTTCATTATGTAGGGATAAAAATCTGTATACATAATTTTCTTAGAAAATGCCATAATTATGGTTGTCCTTTGCGTCTGCACCAGAATATGGATTTGTTTTTTCAAGGAGACTAAAGAAAACTGGGGGGAGGAGTGGTTCCTAGGAAATACAGGCTTCTTTTACTGAAAACTAATACTTAAAGTCATTAGACTGACTTAAATAGTAATGTGTGAAAAATAGTGTGCAAACTTACCAGAATAAGCGTTACATAAAATTGAACAGGCACCTGCACATTTAATCTTCAGATAATGTACATTTGCATCTAATTGAATCCAGCTTTATAGCACTATTAAATTAAGTACAGCCATAAATACCACTGGTATGGGAACAACTTTCCTGTCTGTTAGAGGAAGATGTACATCTGAGTTTGTGAAGCAAATTTGCACCACTCACGCTTGTGAACAAACAAAATGAGCAGCTTTACCCTGAAATTGGGTCTTGTCTTTTCCAAATTCCTATTACAAGTTGAAACTGCACAGGCCCATCTATTACTGCCATCTACTGATAAAGTGATAAACAGCCGACTGAGACAAAAAAATACCAACTAGTAATGACCGAAAGGGGGAATCTAAATTAATGCACAAGCTGTCTGAAACAGGGAGCCAGTGCTCCTGTTTTTGTGGGGTGCATTGTGTAAGATTTCACCTGGCATTGGGGGAGTGCTGCTGCTGGGGGTGCAGACTGCTCAGTTTAGGAAGACACAAAAGACAAATACATTATTTGTCTAAATAGGTCCGATGTTTGGTAAAAAATGCCTTAAAAAGTTGGGGAAGTCATTGTGTGTATCAGTTGGAGCTCATTTTCCAGTTAAACTCAGATGCCTGTTCCTCAGTGCTGCTGAGACACCAGTTGTGCCCTCTGCTCCCTGAAGCAGCTGAGGTGGCTGCTAACAGCAGTAAGGCTCAGCTCTAGGCCAGAGTGAGCCCTCAGCCCAGAGAGCACCCAACAGCTCTCACTGCTGCTCTGTTCCTTCACCCTCATGCCTGTTGGATTTTTTATTTCAGGGGTGAGGGCTGTTCTCCAGTTACCAGAGTCTGGGCCAAATACTTCCTCATATGCTACAGCACAATACAGCCAGAACAGAGCTTAGGCCACTACTTATGCTTAGAATGGCATTTTATGGAAAATACACTAGACATGGCATAAGGATGTGTTTCAAAAGATCATCCATTCCACAAAACGTATTTGTTGTGTAGCTTCTCACTGTACCATACCCTCTTGTGTCTTTGAGCTTTAGGTGGCGTCCTTGAGCCCTTCACTCTATGGCATCCTCTAAAGACGTGCACAAATATTCAGCAAAAGGAAGGAATAAGCCATATTTTATAGAAAAGAGCCATTGTGACTTTCTAAAAACCTTTCAAGTAGCAGTAACTTTAAAGATATTGACAGTCTAACAATCTGCCTCTGGCAAGTGTGACTCACATGATTTTTTATCTTTAACTTTCTTGTTGTAAAAATTGTTCACTATGGTGGATTCTTGTCTGAGGGGGTCCTCCCTGGAGACCACACCAGCTTCTATCCTACTCATCAGAACATAATACACATAAATAGATTTCCAATATATATACCTGCAGTGCTGATATGAACATGTCAGTCATACCTGTAATAGATCAAGTGAGAAAACTTCAGGTGCTAAGATTCTCTAGAAAAAATCCTCTACAGAAACTTTGAAAATATAAAGAATGTTACAGATAGCAGCCTTTCTGATGTCTTCTCTCTCAACCTTCACACGATCTTTTTGTACTGAGTTTGCTTCACACTCTAGAAAATTACTACAGAAAGCAACTATGAAATAGAAATTAGAAGGCCATAAAAGTGATTACATTTCTTTACAGTTCTGTCCACACTTAACAAATACTTGCAACTTGTGAATATATTTGGGAATATTTAAACAAAACCTGGATAAATGAAAACAAGTACATTGAAAGATCATTAAAGAAGCCAAGTTAAGAAATATCAGAGGTAGGTTTTTTTATGCATATTCCGTTTGCTTCTCTCATTTGTATGTACTACTATCCCCGATCGCCACTGCAGGAATTCCCACAAGGCACAGTATAGGCAGTGCTCAGTTAATGAGCAGTTAGTCAGTACTATTTTGGTGTTGTTATTCATTGTGTAGCCCCAAGCCTGATTTACTCACAAATTCTGCTTTCCATGTAGAACTGTTCCCTGATGAGCTTCTCTCTGGTGTTCATCATGGGTTGCTTCACAAAGTATCTCCACAGTATCCTGGAGGAATATGAGGGTGGAACTATTTGCGTCTTACAGTGGGAAGCTCAGGCAGAGCCTGGACAGATTGTGAGTACCTGCTGCTCCAGAGTTAGCTCTTTCACCATCTCACACAATGTTCCCACTTGCTCAGCCATCAGCTCTGAGTCCTCAGCTCTACAAACTGGAATGCCTTTTGCAAGTCAAACACACAGAAACTGCGGGGGAAAAAAAGGTAACGTGAAAGATTTAGCTTTGTGATTTTCCTGGTCTTGTCAGTTCTCCCAAGCAGCAATGACCTTTAGCCTTGTAACCCCTGTTTTGTGATCCCACCTCATTAACCTTGCACTTGCTACAACAAATGAAGCAGCCACCTGGTGCTTTCTCCAGCAGAGGACATCCATCCTAGGGCAAAGTCACCACCATGATGGGAAAAAAGCAAGAGGTCACATAAATTATTTTAAATTAAATATAGTTTGAATATTATCTATCCAGTGATGGATAACAATGAAATTATAAACAATATTGTGGCCAATTTGCTTGGCAATCCCCCAACATCTTATCTCTTTACCAGGCATGTGATTTAAAAGTGTATTTGCTGTTCTAGGTCTCTCTAGGACTTTCTACAAACTTTATTCTCTTCTGTACATGCATCCTGAAGTCTTTGTGCCACTTGTTAAAAATAACTGTATTCTAGCTGCACATGAAATAGCTAACCCCACCAGCTGGCTACTGCCTGATTATTGGATATTTGATGTTCCACATCTCTGAGAGACATTCCCGTTTGCTCTCTGAGATGTGCTTGTCAAGATATAGCTGCTGCCATATGGGTAGTTTTGAGTCCATTTCTAGTTTTGATTGTCATGAGGATGTCAAGGAGTCAACTTAGACTGTGAAGTTTATTATTGCTATATTGGTAAGTTTGGATAACTGTGACCTAATTCAGCAAAACTTACAGCTACTCCTCCAAACAGACAAGAAGATGCAAAAACTTAATTAAAAGAATAATCAGCTTAGCAAGATAATAGACAAATAATTTTAAGCAAAACTTGCTTAACTGGAAGTTAATTCATAAAATGTTAAGTGGAAAAATTAGGAAGATGATATTGTGTACTACTGAAAACTATTTAAAGAATAATGCAGTCTTCAGACAAAGTCAATATGGGTTCTCAAAAGGAAAGTTCTATTTCAATAATTTGATCTGATTTGATAGGGTCGCTGCCTAGTGGATGAAGGGAAGGAGGTGGATGTAGTTTTTCTGCGTATTAGTTTTTGATACTGTCTCTCACAGCACCCTTCTGTACAAGTTGTCCAACAGTGGGATGAGCAGGTTCATGATGTATTGGGTGAAAAACTGGCTGAAGGGCAGGCAGAGCTCAAAGGCTGCAGGGAAAGGGGCCACATCTGGCTGGTGACCAGGGAAGTTTCTCAGGGCTCACATCTAAAGCTAGTTCTGTTTAATACATTTATCAACAACCTGAGCACACCATTAACAGATCTGCTGGTGACACCAATCTGGGAGGTGCTGTTGACTCTGTAGGAGGCTTTACAGAAGAATCTAGATTGATTGGAACACTGGGTAGTGATTAATGGGATGAAGTTTATAAAGGGAAATGTCAGATTCTGCACCTGGGATGGAGTAACACTAGGCACTCCAAAAGGAGTCTGGGAACTCTTCTGCGTGTACAATTCACTGGATCAGAAAGCTGAAAGGGGAAGCAGTAAGACATTTCTTCGGTTTGGGAAGATAAGCAAAACCTGTTTCTTGTCAAGACCCTGAGCAAGGTAAGGAAAGGATTGATAAATCCTCAATATGGACAGTGAATCTGTTTAGGTTATGAACACTGGAAAAAGAATAAAACACATTATTGGGATGCAAATTTACAACCCTTTAAATCAATAAAGCACTTCTTACCCTGATCCGTAATCTCTTTTAATATTTTTTCTAAAAAACTAAAGGCATAAAGATTTTGTGAAAAGCAATGTATCAGTGTTACTGCTATCTGGGGAGAAAGTTAAGCCCCAAACCCCTAAAATGGAGTCTCTCACGAGACCTTCCTCTGCTTTCAGATGGAGAGCACAGAGATCAATAAAACACAACTCCCTGGGGACAAGCTCTGCTAAAATATACACAGCTCCACACTGATCCTTGCTCTTGTCATCTGCTGCTGCTGCTGTCCTAAAAATATCCCAGCTGCCCACTCCGGGCAACAATTAGGCAAACAAACATTAAAAAATCCCCTGAATGCTATGGACTGGCTTTGGTACATGAGTAGAGCTCTGGTATCCATCATGTCTTCTTTGTGTCAGACAGGAGATGCTTATCCAGAGGGACTCCGCAAATTTAACAGAAGCATCTTAAGTTTGCAAGCAGCCTGGGGAATAAAATTTGTGTCTCTTCTGTCTCCAGCTCTTGTGCCCAACATTTTGTGCCTGTAGTCTACTTTGTGTGCCAGAGGTACCCTCTGAGCCTGTGCTGTCAGAAGAGTAAATCTGCTCAGAAAGAGTATAATGAAAATGGTGTATTTTTTATAGAGTTTTTACAACCCAAATCAAAATATAAACCAACTCAACTTTTTCTAGTTTTTCAGAAAAGTAGTTTAACATTATCTAGACGTTATATTCCAGATCAATTTTCCTTTTCATAGTATACATATTCATGATTCTTAAATCTTGGAAAAAATCTAATTTTAATATGGGCACTTTTTAAAAAGCATGCTTAAAACTCAGTGCCTTGTAGTCGTGTTTAGACTCTCCAATATCAGCTTACTTCACCAAAATACTAGTCCTCATAAAAGTCCCCAAGAATGAAAATTGAACCCTCTTTACTTATGGCAACTTCTGAAAATTGGGTTAATGGTTGGATCTGATCACCTCATGATTTACATACAGGTGCATTCTGTCAGTATCATATAGATGGTGATGAAATTGGGAGGCTTAGGTAAAATCTTTGGCTTTAAAAATCTCATAGAGATGCAAAGAAAAATGGAATAGGAGAGGCCAATCCTCTACAAGTAAACCGTGTTAGTAACCATTTCCTACCTGACTGACAAAAATGCACATGTATCACACTTTTGACCTGGATATCCTATTTGTATAATATGGAGAAACAGGTTTCTCCTGGTTTGTATGTTATTTATCCTTGAAGATGGTAGGTAATACCATAGGGAAAATAAGATGTTAAAGGATGGGGTGCTCTGTTTTGCCTGCAAAGAAATAATCACTCCCAGATGTGTTTATAAGCTCAATCCCCATCAGATCACCCGGCATGGGGGAGAACCTAATATATGGGGTACAAGGAATGCAGCCAAATATAGATAAATATTAATAGATGGACCAGTTTTTATTTCTGGAGTTGAACATGCTGAAAGGCAAGTCAAATGAAAATAGTGATTAATCATAACATTTTTTGTGTAAATGCTTTCTCTAGTACTATTATTTGCTGACAAGTATCCAATTGCATATTAAATATGTTTTAAGTATGCAGCAAACTAAAATTGATATATTTCCAATACATTTTCCTGTTGCTTGTAAACCTAATATATAAAGGTTAAAATAATTGTTTGTCTTCTAGTATGTCACTCCACTTGATGAAAAATTAATCTTAACTAAGCAGTTGGAAAGGACTGTACATGTTTTCCAAACACTTTTCATGGCTTGGTATTTTAAAAAAAATTCTTCTTTTTTTAAAAAAAATTATTTCTATTCTATTTCATACAGATCAGCTTCTGTTACTAATTAAATATGTTTTAATAGACTAGCACCAGCAGTCATTCATTTAGGCCTTACAGCTATTAATCTTCTAGTTTTTACATTAACAAGAAGGAAAAGTCAGAAAATTATGTACAAAAAGTTCCACCTGAACTTGAGGAAGAAATTATTTACTGTGCAAGTGACTGCACACTGGAACGGATTGTCTGGAGAGATTGTGGAGTCTCCCTCACTGGAGATACTCCAGAACCATCTGGACACAATCCTGTGCCAGGCGCTCTGGGATGACCCTGCTTGGGCAGGGAGGTTGGACCAGATGAGCCCCTCTGGTCCCTCCCAACCTGATCCATTCTGTTAATCTCTGATTCTGAGAAGCCTTTGTTTATTTATCCACATCACTTTTTCAGGTGATTTATCCTCGGGCAGTCTGAGGAAACAAATTTCTCCTTGTCACCTGTGTGCAGGAGACCTGAGACAAGTAAATTCTCAGGGTGCTGGTGATACTGTGCTCTCCTTCTCCCGGTGGTAGTTAAACCCTTCCAGGCAGGACAGAGTTCTGCAGACAGCGGGTCAGTCCTTAGGCACCCAATTTCTCAGTGGTGGCTGAAGGCAGCAGGTGAAGCCGAGCTCGGATTATTGACATTTCATAATGAATTTAAGGATTCTGGGCTGTGATCTAGACGCAGGTAAGGACACTCGGATTGTCTAACACTCCCCTGGAATTTCAAAGAACGTGTTACTTGCTGGAATAAAATAGTCCACAAGCAGTTTGCGAGCGCCGTAGCAGGTCTTTGCCAAGGCGAAGCGCTCCCTCCTTTTTATTGAATTAGTAAGGATTGTTCTGGAAAGCTGTTTTGTTCCTAACGCACCGACTTTAGAGAAGGGGCATTGAGCGGACTGTCGAATGACGACTGCCCGGGAGGGTTTCGCCCGCAGCCGGAGCGGGGCAGCGGGGCGGTCTC
Source organism: Catharus ustulatus (assembly GCF_009819885.2). Lineage (NCBI taxonomy): Eukaryota > Metazoa > Chordata > Aves > Passeriformes > Turdidae > Catharus > Catharus ustulatus. The sequence continues at coordinate 46,393,271 of NC_046223.1, read as the reverse complement.
GGAGAGGCGCCGTCCGTGAGGGGGACGCGCCGCCGCCGGCCCCTCTCCCGCGTCCCCGCCGTGTGAGACGCGCGGAGCCGCCGCGCTCCCTCTGCGCCCCGCGGCATTGTGGGGGCTGTAGGCGGCCGCCGCCGCCGCCCGCGCCGCCGCCGCCCGCCCGGGCCGGGGCGGGACTGCAGCTCCCGGCGGCCGCGGGGCAGCCGAGCCCGGCCCGGCCGAGCAGGGAGGAGCCGCGGGCGGCCGAGCCGGGCCGTCGCGCCGGCGCCGCTAGGAGAGGCCGGCGCGAAGGGGAAGGGGCCGGCGGCTGCGGCGGCCAATGCGAAACTGGCTGGTGCTGCTGTGCCCCTGTGTGGTCGGGGTCGCGCTGCACCTCTGGCTGCTGCTGAGCTGCCCCGGGAGCCACCCGGCAGGTAGGAGCGGGGCGGGCGGCGGCGGATGCCTCGGGCTCCTCCGCCCTCTCTCCGCCGGCGTGGAGAGGTCGGGGCTGGCGGGGCAGGGGGCAGGTGACGGCGGCGGGAGGGGAGGGGGGAGCCGGGAGCCGAGCCGGCGGCACCGGGCGGTGCGGGGCTGCGGCGGTGCCGGGCAGCAGCTCCCGCTTCCGAGCGCCTCCTGCGCCCTGCGCTCCCACCGAGGCACGCGGGGAAGAAATTCCCACCGATCCCGCTCGTGTCGCGTCATTCCCGGTCCTAGGAATAGCTCTTCGCACTGCGCTGTGTTGGCCTCAGCGGGCTTTAAAACTCCTGTGCTGCGAAAAGCTATTCATAGGACCGGGTATGATCCAACCCTAGTGAAATCCGATCCTTGGGGGCTTACCTTGTGCTCCTTATAAAATGAGGCGTAGTTTTCAGGGCACAAATCTTCGTGCCTGAGGAACCGGGCATCTGTCGGAACAGAAACTTTTGTGAGCTACCCGCAGGTGCTGTTTGGCAATATTAAAAAATACTGTACATGGACATGTAATGGTGTTTTTTCACTTGGGCTGTGCTTAAAACTGTTTAGTGACCCAGTAGCCTGGTCACTAGTGGAGCCACACTCTGCAACTGGTGCCTGTTTCCCGTGCAGGGTGTGCACGGCTGAGGGGAAGCAGGAGTCTGCTGATTGCCAGTGGCCATTAATAGTGCGAGAAGCAAGGTCAGTGCGTTTGCACAGTCTGAAGGCTGCACAGTTGTATGGGTGTCCCTCTGTCTGTATTCTGGTTTTGCATATCACATCAACAGTGGCCACACTTGGATTATAAAAGAATGTGAGATCTAATTGCTGAACAACTTCTAGCCTGATGTGCTTATGAATTACCTGGTTGGATTTGTTTATCTTTGACAGTGCTCTTTTGGAGCTTCAGCGCATTAATTTGGAGTTAGAAGTGGGCCGTGTGGAATCTCGTGATGACCTTTTCTGCATAAATGTGTTTTCCACTAACAAACATTTCTAAAGAAAGTCCAGAAGTTTCTCAGTTGATGTTGGTTGAGTGGTTTAGGAATGAGTGGTTGGAATGAATGGTTTGGGTCACTTAAATAATCACTGTTAAGCGTATTAACAAAAGTAGGAGTAACACAAATTTGTAAAAGAGCAGCTTTACAAACTTGGATACCAAGGTTCTCTCCGTTGCTTGCTGCATGGATGAAACAGCCCAAGGAAACTCCACAATTAATTTAGAATGATTTACACAGAGACCAAAGACTGAAAAGGATAAGGGTTGACTTCGGTTGAGTCACAACATTCGGGGTGCATCTCCTTGCTTTTCAAACTCGTAATGGAGCCTAACTGCAGCTATGTCCAATCCTGGTCTACAACTTGATCAGAGGTTTATATTCAAATGATTTAGCAGCACTTAATGGCTAATTTAACATTTACAAAGTGATTTGCCTTTCCTAAAAGTGAGTGCAGTGGGTGAAAAATAATGGGAAACCTAGGCATATATTTCCTCCCCTACCCTAAAGTATCCATAAGCTGCTGTTACTCTTTTTTAGAATGGGGCATTTGCAGATGTTCTATTTTCTTAAGATATATTGAAGAATCACCACACTACCCCTTGTCCGCCAAGTGCTCAAAAACTTGAATTCTCTACTTGGTCCCTGACAATTTTTGGGTGCCATCTCAACTTCTGCTTTGTGTAGTGCTTGCTGTGCTGCTGCTGCTATTTGCTCCACCTTTTCAAGGTAATTTCCCCTAATTAGAATATCACCTATAGATCTGTACAATTTCACATTCTGAGGGAGTGAGACTGTCTTTGAAAGTTCAGCAAGCATGGGATGAGCAATTGTGGGTGAATGTTTATATCCCTGTGGAAGTCTATTAAAGGTATATTGTGAACTTTTCCAAAGTAAAAGAAAGTTTCTTTTTGTCCTCCTGCAAGGGGACAGACCATAAAGGACACATCTGTCACACCTGGCACTGCTGTCCATGGTGTGTGGCTCCTTGGAGCTGTTAAAGTTGCAATGTTGGGTACTGCAGCTCTCACTGGGGCTGTGTTGGCATTTAAGAGCTGATAATCAATTGCTAGGTGCTGTCTCCCACCCAGTCTTCAGACTGGTGAAGTGGGTGAATTGTACAGTGGGTTCTGGAAATAATGTGCCATTTTTGTAAGTCTGCTGCTACCCCAGAACTGTTTCCATTTCATGCCGCAGCAGGAGTTGGGCTTTGCAGTACCTTGGTAGTCTGGATTGGGAGTGCAGGGACTGCACGAAGTACATGCACTGTGTGCCCTGATTTCTGCCAGGTTTAGGGGTAAGATTTGAACCAAAGGACCACACACTGCTGATCATCCGACACCAGGCTTGGGTATTCAAAATATTGAAACCCAAAGTAGTTCCATTGTGATCTTCCACTGCAAAGCAAGTAGACAATAATCACCTCTTGCCCAGAGCCATAAATTAACTTTTGTGATTTGGCTAATAACTTGCTCCATTCACTGCAGTGGTTTTAACTCTGTGCTGTCCACGTTGCACACCCAGCCTCTCAATATCCTGTTGCATTAGTATTGAAATTTGTGCTCCTGTATCTGGGTGAAATTTTGTCAGTTGTTGAGGGCCAACAGGAATGGGAACGTATTTCGCTTTAGTGATGGGTCTGAGCTCATATTCAGAGGAATCGGAGGGAAACAAAGAATCAGCTTTCCTCAGTTTGCTGTCATCATCCCTATCCCATTCTTCAGGGAATACAATTAATTTCCTAATCTATACAATGTCAGAAGCATGGAAAGCCCACATAAACATAAATTTGATGTTTTCCTCCAATTTTTTCTTCCTCACATTCTTCCTTTAACTGATTTTGCAGCTGTTCCATTTTCAAAGACAGTATTAATTCAGTTGCCTTTAGGAGTTTTATTTCTTCCTTGAGGTATAGTTCCCTTTTATTGTTATTCTTGCTGTCTCAATAAGGAGCTTCTAACCAGGTTCCTAGAATTTTGCAAATAATTGCTTTTCCACCCTTTATCTGGCTCTGGCCACCTTCAGCTGTCTTTCACAGCTGTACAATCATGCCAGTTAACGCAAGCCTGTTTTTCTGAGAATTTGGAACTTGGATTTATTCCGTGCTTTCTTAAGTAATCTGTCCTTCTATTTGACATCCAGTCAAAGATGCCACTTTGTCACAAATGAGTGGTTTGGGTTGCTTAAAGAATCACTGTCAAAAGTAGTAGCAAAAACAGGTATCACCTAGATTTAACCTGAGCTCACAACTAAGCACCATGCAGCCAATTCACTTATTTCCTGCTGCCCCCCACCCCTGCAGTGGAATGGGGAAGAGGCTCTTGGGAAAAAAAAAAAGGGAAAAAACCCTCTTGGATTGAGAAAGGAAGAACCGAGTTAGAATTGATTTAGAATGATTTACACAGAGACTGAAGATGCAAATGGGTAAGGGAGACCCTCCTGTTGAGTCATGAGATTCAGTGGACCTCCTTTCTAAACTCCTCATGGAGCTGAGGTGCAGCTAGGTCCAGTCCTTGTCTCAGACTTGGGCAATGATCAATATCTAAAGGATTTAGCAGCACTTAAGCATTGACCAATTTAACATTTATAAAGTGATAAGATTTACTGTAATTGCTACAGTGACTTAACTGTATATCCAAGACAGCAACATTTTTGCTATACTGGCAGAAGAGTATCTAAGTCAGTCCACACCTGCACGCACACTGACACAAAGATACATTTATATACAGGGATATATGGGTATAAATGTTAAAAATTCCCATTGAGTACAGTAAAATGCTCCCTTCAAATATCTTGGCATTTCTCAGTGGGAAAGGGTTGAGCCACAAGGAGTGGAAGGCTTCAGCCCAGGCCCTGTCATCAATTTTGGGTGCTGAGCCTCAGAACTTTGCAAACTGGAGAAACTGTGGGCTCCAAGAGAAATCCTACTCAGGGAGTTGCTGTGGTAGCCTGCTGTGGTCCAGGAGAGCCAGAGGGCTTCACTCAGGACCAGTTTTTAGGTGTGTTTAGATGTTTGGCTTTAGTCATCCATAAATTTTGACCCTGAACACAACCAGGGTTGTGGAATTGCTGGAATTCTCAAAAATCCAGTTACTATGGAGTCTGTTCCACTCGGGGTACAGTTCAGCTAAGGAATGTTCCGGGCTGTCAGGGGATGACTGCTTACTCCTGCTGTCATTCCTTCCTTGGCCAGGCCACAGGAGTTCCTTCCCATGGTCAGTGTCGCCCTCATCTTAACCATGGGGGGACTGAGTCCTGGTCCAGTCAAGGGACTCTTCACTGCCCAACTCATTACACAATGGCCTAATGGGAATTTCTGAGGTAGAGCAGCCCTGAGGAGGGGGAGGAAGGCACCACTTGGAAGTTGGGGAAGGAGAGAAATAGCTTTGCTCTTCAGAGTTTCCCTGTTTCGAGCAGTTATTATTGGAGTTGGTGTTCATTACTGTAAAACCATGCTGCATTGGATAATGTTAGGATAACTAGGATTTTTAAGAAGTGGGTTTTTCTAATATTGATAGGGCAAGTATATGATTTTGTGCAGGGTTTATTTAGTTGTAAATAGATACTATTGTAAAGTTACTATTGAGTAATGTATTCACACTGAGGAGAGGAATAATGATGCCACCTATAAAACGAGAACATATGTCAAAATGCTCAATGCTGTACATGTGTTTTCTCTTTGTAGGCCTGATAGTTGCATGGTATTTAAGGAAGAGTCTGTCTCTTAGCCTTCAAAGTACCACAAAATGTACAAGATGTAGGTATAGCTGCTTTGGCAGAAGAAAGAAGGATGAACCAAGGTGTCTTTTGTGTTGTATTCTTTTATTATTCGGAGTGTTTTAGGAACATTAGTGAATTTGTATACAAGAGAAAGAAATGTCCCTATTTATTAAAAGACTTCTTGAATCTGAAACTACTTAAGAGGATCTGGTAGTGCCTGATAAAGCAAATCTTGTTTCACTTGAGTAATTTTTTTTCCTTGTTTACTACTCCAGCTGCTCTTTACTACCTATCACCTGGAATCCCTGGTGTGAGTAAAAAGTAAATCTTATCATGAGACAGTGTTCTGCAATAGCTGTGACATAAAAATGTGTACTTTGTATATTCTCTAATATTTCTGTGTAGTTGTGTACAATGGTTGTGTGCTATCTCAACAGTTGCAGAATTAGCTACCAGTAGAGGTCAAAGACAGACTGTACAGCAGTTCTGTTTTTGGAGATGTTTAATTACCCTCCCAAATAATCATCACCACACATTCAAATGGAAATCTGTCAAAAAGCTGATAACCTGTTTTAGTGATTATTTACCTTGGCTTCATTGACTATTCATGGAATAGACATCCCCAGCCATCAATTCTGCATACTTACACTTACACTTACACTTACACTTACCACTTCTTATTTCTATTAAGCAACTCTTGGTGTCTGTCATAAAATGTCAGGTGGGCAGCATGCTTTTATTTAGTGAAGGCTTGGGGTGGCTTTTTGTCTGTTTTGGATTCCTAGCAGTCATAGGAAGAGTCTGTTCCAGAGGCTTGTTGTCCTGATTAAAAATATGTTCTCATTTCTATCCTAAGCTTACTTGCAACTAGTTTGTGCCTTTTAATTCTTAAGTCTTTCAGTCAAAAGGGTCTGTTTCCTCCTTCAAGTACATCTTCAGCATGTAACCACAGAGGTCAAAGGTGTCTGTTTTAAAACCTTCGCTTTCTTAAGTTGAACACTTCAGGTTCTTCTGCCTGAGAATAGGCTTTCCATTTCTAGAAAACAGCTTGGTTTTGTTATCTGTAGCTGGTCAGATGGCTTTAAGTATAAACAGTGTTCCAGTCTTCACTCATGCCATCTACTTTTCTTCCTCTACTGGAAGTACCTTCTTTAACAAAGTATTCCTTTTAACTACCCCTTGTGAAAGGCCTGTAGTTTGCCTGCATTCTTGGCTCTTAGTTGCGTCTTTCCCTCTGCAGTATTCAGACCTACTCTGTGTTCATGATCACATTTACCTTGTGTCACAGCAGATAGAGAGTACACTTCTTGTAGGCAGTACTCAGTAACTGGAAAAAAATAAATAAGATCAATCCTGAGCCCAAAGGCCTTTGTTTTAGTGTCCTGACTTTGGTGGCTTCCTGCTTTTTTTTTTTCTTCATCAGTTAATGAGACTGTAATTCACACTTCTGAACAAGATTTGTGCAGGAACATGCTTTTAGGTTTAATTGAAAACCTTGTCTAACTGGTTACAAACAAGTGCTATCCAAAGAAAGTTCGTGAGTAGGAAGCTTAGTTAATTTTTTGTAAAAGTCTTAGATAAATGCTAATTATAAAATGACCTAACAAACTTGAGAAGGAACAGACAGACCTGCTTTTAGCACTCCAGGTGGAATCATTGCTAATTGTGTGTTTTAATTGATGGCATGAATCTTATTGAGTAGGAAGTTACTCACTGTAAGACTTCAGCTACAGGGCCTGATCAGAAAGCCCCACACATTCTGTGTAATCTTCTGCTACTTGGCTGATGCTAATGCCCTTTAAGTTGTTATTCCTGTTACATTTCTTGGAGCTGGGGGGGGGGGGTGGCAGCTAAAAATTGACCCTTTTGGGTTTGTGAGAGTCGATCTTCTACTAGTGAACAATTATGCAACAGATTAAAACCCACCATTTTCTAGAGTCTGCTTGTATGCCATCTGTTGTCCTGTGGCTCAGCATGTATTCTTCAAGCACTGGCCTAACAGAACCAAAATATGACAACAACCTATGAGGTGCTCTGAGGTGAAGTTTTGTTAAGATATGGGATTTTCTTAAGAAAGGATGTTGTCTGAAATCTGGTAGTCCTGTCTGTCAGGGTGTAGCCTGCTTGGTCACAAAGTTATTTCACCTTTTGTATTTGTGTAGAGACTGACAGGCTGGTGGCCTTGGAAACTCAGCTGGTCAGGTTTAGCATTGGCAGTAGATGTGCAGTCCTGCCTAAAATGCCAGTTGTCCTACACCCTTCATCTCTAAGATCTTAGTATGGCATGGTTTTTCATGGATAGGCCACCCCCAACATAAAACAATCTCATAATTTTTGATGGACACAAAATAATTGACAAAGAATTCACAAAATAAGCTGATGGTATTTTCCAAATTAATTGGGATATTTTTAGGGTTTTTTTAGGTTTAGTTATTCTGTAGACAGATGTCTGAGACATGCAAACTACTAATGAGCACTGGAATTGCATTTTTGTGTTTTGGCACCGAAGCAGGGGGCAGAGAGGACCAGTTCTGCCAGAGTTGGCTGAATTAAGGTTTTCAAAAGTTATCCTCTAAATTGCCCACTGTGTGGAACAGCCAGAACAGAGCAAGTAGCCTACCCTGGGAGCCTGCTTTTGTTCCATGGCAGCAGGGATTGGTAGCCAGTTTGCATCGGATAAAGGTGCTGTATCCTGCTTTCCCTGCCCTGCCACAACCCCACCCCTTCCCTTCACAAAATAAAAAATGAAAAGGAGGCATCAGTTTGTGTTGCAAAAAGGCTTTGCTTTGTTTCTTTTGACTTTGCTTCTGATGCTTTGGTCATTGTTTCCGGTTTTGTCTAGAAATGTGCAAGTGTTACATAATTAAGGTGTTTAGAGTATCATCCCTCTCTTGCTGTTACTACTGCCACTTGTCAATTCAGAAGGGGTCCTATTTCTTTTGAGGGATGCTGTTGATGTAAAACAAACAGAAACCTCTGCCTGCAGAGGTTTTGTTCTTTGCATCTGTAAATCTTGTATAAAAGCTTGTCTACCTCACAGAGTACTGCAGAAAGCAGGGGTGCACATCTTGGCGATTTCTAGCTCTGGGGTGAAGTACTGCAGGGAGGTCAGGTAGCTCTGCTTGCAGCAAAACATGTAATGCAGATGAGCTGTAGCAGATTACTTTAAGTGAAGTGGATTAAAAGGGGGAAAGAGCTGCTTTTGCTCTTTGGTTTGTTCTTTTTCTGTGCATGTCAGCATTCTGTGAATACAAATCTGTATATTGAGTTAATTCCTTCCTTCGTGTTTGTTTGGATCTTTTGCAAAGCAGCAGAAAAAAAAAGGTATTAAACCTCAGGAATATGGTTACAAAATTACAGGAATAGGCAGAGATAAAAATGTGTGGGGTTTTTTATTTCGGAGGTGTTGTTCCTTTTTAGTCTTATGAAGTGGATTAGTTGAGAATATTCTAAATAACTTCTACTTGGCTTACTTAGTTCCATTCATTGATTTATTCAGAAAAAAAAAAAAAAGCAAAAAAAAAGCTGCACTGGTAGCAGAAGATACAAAGCCCAGGCTTCTGTGGAGCTTGCTTATTTTAGCAGGGTCCAGCAGAGGTGCTCTAGTGCTTGATATTGCAATTAAGGCTACACTGCTGTGTTTCTCAGTTCAAGCACTAATGATCAGTCTTTTCTTTCTTCTCCAGTTGTATGAAATGCGGAGACTTAATCACTTTGTGGACTGCATATTATGTCAAATTTTTTTTGAAAATGACTGGCAAATTTAGTAGTTGTTTGGCGATTCATCAATAGAGATATGTTTAGCAAGACTGTTTGTTGACAAAATCAGGCTAAATGATCTCTCACTCTTTTCATTTTATAATGAAACAAATATAATTAACAGCCTAATTTGACATTTTATTGAGAGTCAGTCTCATGGGAAGAAGAGATGCATGTTCATCTTTGTAGTTTGGGATTTTGAAAAGCTCCAAGAGCTGTTGACTGCTGCTGAGGTGGTTAAAATCTGAGCAGGGTCAGCAGACTGCCTGTCAGTGGTGACCTCTTTCCATGGGCAGCTCAGCAGGACACACACCTCTGCATCTTTAGCCTTGTCTTCTAAAGGCACAGCTTTGTACTCTACATATGCACTGTTTGCTTTTTCCTGTACCTCTCCCAAACTTTGATCTGTTGCTAGTTCTCAGTCAAGCTTGATAGACAGGTGGAGGTTGACCAACACTTTCACCTGTTTCATAAAAATTGGAGATTGAGAATCCTGTGAAAGCTTTCTGAAGCTGATAGTGGGATGAAAATCTGTACCAGTAAAAGTACAAGTATGGTCAGATGTCAGAGAGTTGTGTGGAAGCCAGTCCTTACAAATATCAGAGCCTAAGAACGCTTCAGTAGGAGCTTACGATAAATAATGTGACACAATGTTCTGGCAGACTGGACTGAGTAGACTTGGGACTGACAGAAGTACTGCTGACAGCTGCTGTAGAGAATTAAATGGACCTCAGCAGCTGAGGGAGGGCTGCTTGCTTTCATGTTTTTCTGGGTTTCGCTGTGGATTAACAGGTAGGCTTTGTGTCTTTGTCTCAGGTTCTACTGAGAAGTCTTGGGCTAAGTAATGCAACTGAGGTGCAAGCTTTGAGTAAGTAAGAATTCAAAAGCAAGGTAGACAGACAGTGGCAGTGTGACCTTTGGATTGGAAAGCTTCCTCTCCTTCTCTAGATTTTTAATCCACAACACTTTTAGGGTTTATAATGGAATGTGATATGTAGCTTTTTTCCTTTTCCTTATTCTTTTTTTCACCCCCTTTGCAAACCACAAAAATTAGCTTTTTCTTGTCTTTGGAATCAGAAAATGTAAAGAAGTAATTATTTTGCATAACAGTTCCAAGTAAGAGCAATGTATATGTTGTGATACAATCTGACACTTAAAATTTTTTCCAAAAAGTGCACAAAAATAGTATGTAAGATAAATAGCTTTGGTCCTCAGTTGCAAGTATTGATTGCTTGTCTGAATTGTCTCTATTGACTTTGAGGTCAGCAGTGTTTTTTCTTAAATTATGCTGCATCAGAGAATATTTATGCACACATAGGAATTACTCTTATAAATTAATAATAGCCTTAGTATTTTTTCCCTGTACTTTTCCCTTTATCTCCTGTTTTTTAAATAGTGCGAGTTCAGAGAAACACATATGTATCTGTTTTTCTGAAATTTTAGCATTATTGCTACTTTTCCATGGGAAGTAGAAATCTTTCCTAACAAGCAAAAAAACTTTGTCAAAGTAAGCTTTTATTTTTGATTTTTTGTGGTTCTAAAAGTAAAACAACATGACTCTTGCAACAGAGAAGACAAATAATCTTCTGAATATAGACCATTGCATTGCTGTTCTAAAAGCGATAAAGTATTAATTTTGAAGCATCTGTTACATTAACATTGTTCCCATGTGGATGGTTCATAAGGAAAAGCTTCACTCATTTTAAAACATGAACTAATTAAAAGTATGTATATTTGATTTGAGTAGCTTATTTTAGTTGGGTTGTTTTTAAATTCATTCAAGCTAACTTATGCTGTTCTGTGTCAAGTCAACCCATAGACTTGTGCCCTTTTAGTTTTATTTTTCTTTAATTTTTAATTCATGGAATGTTTTTTCTTCTTATTAAAAGTGATGTTTTAAAAAAGAAATCAGTGTAAACAGTCCCTCATCCACAGTCTACAAGCATATTAGAGCTATGAACTTTATACTGGAATGCTTGGAGTTAAGGCTAAATAATCATCAAAGGATGGATGAAGAACAAGGGAAAAAAGGGATGTGTAAGCAGGAATTTGCTATAATGTTGTACTTTATAAACATATGCCTGTCTCATGTATCTCTGCTGTCTTGGAGAGCTGGTGATTTTTGGCAATGTAATGACCTATGAGGAAATACAGAGCCTCTGGATAAATGAAATTTCCAGCATAAAGGAAAACTAAATTGGTATTTTGATTGAACAGTGTGTTTGACTTACAAGTTTTTTCAGATGTTATATAGGGCTCTAGGTTTGCTACTCTGTAGCAAAGAAATCATGTTCCTAAACCTTTAGTTTAATTTAATTATGGTTGTTGTAAGAGGTGCAATATTGACTTTAGTGAAAAAATGAAGAATGGAACTAATGGCTCATTGCTTGGAATTTTATGTTGTTCTGAACCTGAGTTGTTGGAAACTTCTCTTAATAGGTTAATGTTCACCTTAAGTAATTGATAATCTTGTAGCTCAGTACAGATTCATTTAAATAATGGTGGAACTTGACCTTCTTACAGAAAATCAGTGTTTGCATACTTGGAACTAAAATATTTAGTGGGAAATAGACTGGCAAAGGTTTACCTGTGGAAACATCACTCTGCAGCTTTTGCTTTGTTCTGAGAATCAATTCCAGAGCAGTTTTATTTGGCTTTTGGAGTCAGGGCTATTTTCAATAGTCATAAAGAACAACAACAGAAGTTCTGAAATCTGATGTTGATTCAGCATGGAACAGAGCAAGGCCAAGGCCTCTCCACTGCTTGCTGAACACTGACAGTGGGATATAAGACTATATGGATGTCTGGTGGGATTTGGCCACAGCAGTTTTTGTGGCAGATGCTGTGAGGTCCTAGGTTAGTGAGCAGTGTAAAAGAACCCATCTATTCAGCTTCAAACTGGAGAAAGGGGATGCTGGTATAGAAGGTAGAGTCTGGATAATAATTCAGCTCCTTCTAGTGGGAGTTCACAATACAGACTTGGCAGTATTTTTAGTCTCTTAATCAGATTCTAAAAAATCTTGTCTATGCTATATGCAGTAGTTTAAAGTGCACTCACACATTTGTTTCCTTTGTCTGCAGCCCAATGAAAAACATAGTGAGATGAGAGGAAAGCAATCCTTTACTAAAACTAAATACAAATCTCTCTTAACTCTAGGAGGTCTGATAGATTAAACTGAGTAAATGCACTTTAGCTACTTGCCTGACTGTTTACAGGCTCTAAATCAGAGCTTTTCAGGTCTCTGGTGATAATCCTGCTTGAAATCAAGTCTAGGTTTCATGATCTCTAAATTAAAACAGTACAAGCTAAATCCTGGATTATAAGTACTGGCAGTGCCATCCAGCTTTGAATAAAGCCAGAGCATTCCCCTGTGTAGGGATGTAACACCCTGTGTGAAGGCAGAGTGGTGTTCCACTTCAAAAGGTTAGGAACAATAGGCCTTGAGATCCCACACTGAAATTAAGGTTTTGGCATGTTGAAAATGTTTCTCTGATTCTGAACCAAGAATGCAAAAGTAATTCTGCTGCTTGTTTTTAGTGTTTCACTTCTCTTACTCTTGAGATGTCCTTTAATCACAGAATTTCAGAATGGTTTGGGTTGAAGGGTCCTTAAAGATGATATAATTTCAACTCCCCTGCCATGGGCAGGGATGATTCCCACCAGACCGGGTTGCTCAAAGCGCTATCCTACCTGACCTTGAACACTTCCCGGGATGAGTCAGCCACAACTTCTGTGGGCAACCTTTGCCAGTGTTTCACCACCCTCTGAGTAAAGAATTTCTTCTAATCTCAGTCTCCTCGATTTTTGTTTTTAAACTAAAAAACTTTTCCCTTGTCCTATCACTATCTGCATTGTAAAAAGTTGCTCCCCCTCCTTTTTGTAAGCCTGCTTTAAGTAGTGGAGAGCTGAAATTTTAATTATTGCTTGCAACTCAGGCTTGTGGTAATATGTGCATAAAGTAAATATTTGTCACTTTCTACTTCTAGGTCCACTGTCCTTCTTTCCTCAGTGGAAGCTGAAACACTATGATGTTATTGTAGGTGTTTTGTCAGCTCGACACAATCATGAACTACGCAGTGTTATAAGGAACACTTGGTTCAAGCACCTGAAACAGCATCCTGCCCTGAACCAACGGTAACACCTCTGCTGCTTTGTAGTTTGGGCCTGGGGGGCAGGGCGTGAGGACTGTAATGATGAAATGTCTTGATTGAATAATTTTTCTTTTTAAGTATTTCCTAGTTTATTTGTTTGTTTGTTTTTGAGCATCTTGTACTCTGATAGATTTTGTAAAGTCTGCTTAATAGTAAATAAGAAGAGTTCTTGCCTTGGGCTGTAACTACTTTTTATACACTGCTTTTGCAATTACTTGCCATTGTTCATTAGTGACGTATAAGCCTTTATCTTTTTTATGTCACAATGTACAATGTGCAATTTGAATCCTTGATAATCCAGGATTCTTGAAAGCAGGCAGGATCTCATTTGGTGAGAGAGCCATGAACACTCTTGTAAACTGCCTCAACTGTAAAGTTCAGGTTTATTTCCCACTGAGCCAGGTGCACCAAACTGCTGCAGTGTGAGTGGCCCTTCCTGACTGCACGCGTAGACCTGACAGTGCACAGACAGGTCTGGTTTTGCTGAGAATCTCTGCTGCAGCTCATCCCTGGAAACGCTGCCATCCTCACACCTTGGTACCTGCCTTGCACTGAAACATTTTGCTGTTACCAGATTTGGTGTCAGCATGCAGCCTGGAGTGCAGCATAGCCACTTCAGTCATCTAAAATTGTGGCCTTTCATAGCTTATATGGCATTCCGGGAGGACATTTAGCTGCTAGGTGAAAAGATGGGTTAAGGTGGATCCTTGCTCTTTGTACTACTTGATGTTTCCCTACTAATTGAATAACCATGTTGGGAACTGGAGGGGAACCTCTTGTTTTGCTACAACCCAAAGTTGAAATATTTAATTGCAACAGGTAGTCTGGAATCCTCCTTCCTCCTTTGATGCTATGTGTCTTTTTTCCTTACTATTTTTTTCATTGAAGTAGTATTTAAACAACCTTGAATTAAGTAACAAACTCAGGCCAGGAGGGGCAGGTCTCTGGGATCTTTTTGCCTTAGGTCTTTTTTTCTTGAATGTGCTGGCTGTCTTGGATCTCATTTGTAGCTGCCAGTCTTCTTGCGACCTCATAATGTAAAATGTTAGCATGAATTTGGAATTGCGCTCCTGTGGGGGGATTCATGTGGTTGCTCTGCATACCAGCTGTCATTGCTGATTTTTAAGAGGTTCAAAATCTCAACCCCGTGAAAGACAGGCCATGGTGATAAAATTAAGTTTGTTGAAAATGGAGGGAGGAGGGAAGAGAACTGGTGTTAATAAAAGCAAATTATTTTAGTGTCCTTGTGAAGTTTATAATAGGTGCGCATGGTTGTGCTGTGCCTGTGAAGGACAGAGAAGACCCCTACTCCTGCAAACTTCTGAACATCAGTAACCCAGGTATAGAAGTTAACTTTTAAATATTCTGTGGTCTGGACTAGAGCTAGTTATCTTTTCTGAGAGTAGTTTGGGGAGTTTAATTGAGACAGCAAGTCTTGAAAACAAATACCTCCTAGAACTTGCATAACCTTCCTGTAAGTACCGTGTGCGGGCCAGAAAGGGAGAGAGATTTGGGCATGTGAAGGGAGGCCATTGACTTCTAATGGATTTGGATTTTCCTTGTGTCACCAGACAGTCTCTCTCATATAACATACATTTTTACTTGATCTATGTGTTAAATGAAGTTGGAGAGAGACAAAACGACCTGGCATAGTGTCAAATGTGACGAAAGTAACAAGGAGACAGTCTTGAATGTCAGATGGACTTCTCTGGTGACAAAGTGAATTCTCTAAGCAAGTCTGGCTGATAGTTTTTTCAGATTCTGCTTTAGAGAGAAAACAATCAAGAAAAAAAATTAAATGCCATACAAAAATTCCTAACTAAAATTGTAAATTTTTCCTGTCACCTTTTGTATTTTAGTTGATTTTTGCTCTTTAATACAAGTTAACTAAGGACTGCTAGGCCCTGAGCCATGATTCAACACAAAATATAACTTCTGTTATTTCTCTTTGAATGACAATATCTAGTGTTCCCAAGTATAAATGGTACCTCAGGGCTTAGGTAGGCGATAATGACAAAAAGCAGGCAGCTGAATTAAGTGGAGGTGTGTGCCATTTTGATACATGAATAATTATTTTATTATGCTAATGTACAGGTATTCATGCAGTCAAATAGCATTTTTGTCTTCCTGCTGTGGATTTATTGTGTTTCTAATCTTTTCCCTGTGGATATATAAGCTTTGAGTTGCAATTGCTATTAGCCTGCAGGTTGCTGTATCACTGAAATTTTTCT
This sequence comes from Catharus ustulatus, assembly GCF_009819885.2. Classification (NCBI taxonomy): domain Eukaryota; kingdom Metazoa; phylum Chordata; class Aves; order Passeriformes; family Turdidae; genus Catharus; species Catharus ustulatus. The sequence continues at coordinate 46,377,982 of NC_046223.1, read as the reverse complement.
TGCTGCAGTCTGCAACCCATTGTATTTTCTTTTACTCCAATGTTTGATTATCCTTGTGCACTTGTGGGCCATGCTAAATAACCAGAATGTTTTGCATGTAGGCAGGAACTACGAACTTTTCTCACCTTTCCTCTGGCCTTTCCTTTTCATACAGTTTTGAATCAGGAAATTGAAGCATTCAGTCTCCCTGAGGACATACCTTCTGTGCTGTCTGAAGACAGAATTGTCAGTGTGAACTTCCGTGTACTTTACCCCATTGTCATCACCAGCCTTGGGGTATTTTATGAGGCTGATGGGGTGGGATTCCAGAGGAACATCACTGTAAAGCTGTACCAGGCAGAACATGAGGTAGAGCATTGCAGTTATCTTTTCAAAGCATGATGTCTCTTTTTCATAGATCAGGTTCTTACAGAAAGTGACATGCTACAGTAGAAAGAATTGTGTGACTTTCAGTATGAACTTCCAACGAGTTTGGTTTATAATAGCCATAATAAAAATAAAGTTGTACTGTAATGAAGTTCATGTTTCCTAAATTGTAGAATTCCTAAACGTTCAATGTCTGATAATTTTATCTGCATTAGCAGATAAAAGAAGGAGAAAAGGTGGTATCATTAGAGTGCTTGGAAACTGTTTTCTGAAGATTGGAATTTGGCAATGCAGCATCTTTATGTAATTTGTTATTGTCTAAGAGCCATTTGATGGCCTTTGCAATACAGTAACACTTCTAACGTGTATTTTGATTTTTAAAATTTTGTTTCTTTCACAGGAAGCGATCTTCAGTGCTCGCTTTAGTCCACCGAGCTGTGGAGTGCAGGTGAACAGATTGTGGTACAAGCCAGTAGAGCAGTTTATTTTGCCAGAGGTATGTGCAGTATCAGAACTGCCAGCAGTTCTTTTGAGTCATCTGGACAGACTGACAGATAAAACTGGCCTTTGCTTGAGGCAGAAAAGGGCAAGTAAAAACCTCTAGAATCTTAGTTCACAGAATCACAGAATGGGTAAGTAGTTTCAGGGATATGCTGAAATCCAGTATTTGTTTTACAAATGAGTAGTTATATATTGTATTGCACTAAAGTTATAAAACATAAACCTAGAAAATACAAATTGATGAAATACACTGTCAAATAGTAGCACTTCAGAAGACTTATCTATTTCTCATTGAAAACTCTACCTACTTTGATTCTGTGGGAGAGTTTACCAGAAAATGTGATGCTTCTTTCTCCCTTCTGCTTTATCAGACATTAGCACACAAGGTAGGGAGGGGAGGATGGCACAGGTTTCTAGAGAACAGCTGGAAAAGAGGAACAGAATATCATAGGAAAATACGCTGATGTTTTTACAGTGAAGGTTTAATGAATAAAGGTTGACTCAGAAGAATTCTAGTTAGCAGACCCTCCCAGGCACAAGGAATTGTTCTCAGTGGACTAGTGATCTCTCACTAGGCATCTCAGCTACCGTTTTAGACAGTTTCCCTTAATTTAAATATTTTTCCTGGACTCTTGCTGCTGTTTCTTTAAGTTGTCTTTAGGTCTGGGTTGTTCTATTATTAAAGAAATTTTGTTATGAAAAATTGAAGGAAAAGAAGACTGAAGAGGGAAGAGAGGACAATTTGGGCCAGTTTATTGCCTGTTTATTCCCCTGGCTCTATACTAATGAATGCATTTGGAAATCTGTTAATTTTAAGGGGAATCTGCAGCTGGGTGATTGGTTTATCATCTTAGACAGTGTTTACTGAATATTGTGTGAGTTGTTATGCTCGCAGGAGACCTTTCAGGTGAGCAGACCACTTGCAGTATTTTGTGCATATGTTTTGGCAACCTAATTTCAAACTAAAATAATTAAGGGTTTATTTCGCGTTTTTAAAAAGAATATTGGTTATTTGGTAGTCTAGCATGTGAACCTTTTCCCTCTAAGGCTTTGTTTTGAGATGCTAAAATTCCAGGCAGTTGTAATTTTGCTATAAATGGTTGCGATTTTCCTGAGAGGCAGACAGGAAGTATTTTCTTGAGAGACAGAATATTAGAATTCATATATTTCTTTGTGTGGGTTTCCTTAATCTGATGTGTGTCATGCGCTGAATGCTTACAGGGTAACACCACGTTTCTAACGTAGATTAATAGGGCTTATGCACAGCATGCAGTCCCCTGTGATGCTCAGGATGCTGAAGCATGCATGATGATTCAGAGGAGGTGGCAATGCCCACGTGTTCCCGTCTACTTGTTTGAGAGCACTAAATTCAGTGAACTGTTCAATTGTCATAGGATGGTGTCTGAGACAGTGTCTATTCTCTGGCTTTCCACCTTAAAGAAGTAATGGATTATACAGACTGCTGAAGAGCTTCATTCATCTTCCAGCTGAAGTGCTGCTCTTTCTGCTTGTCCTGGGGAAGGGGAAGGAAATGCAGCATTAGAATAAGCATCTGGCAGGCCAGATTGTGGGAGACAGAATCGATCATTGAGCTTTGGAACGACTGAAAGTGCAGAACAGCAGAAGCGCCAGCAGATAACTAAAACACACAGGGCTCTTACAAACAAGTCTTAGCAATGCACTTGTTTTGTCAAAAAGCTGTGGGCCACTTACATGAAGATGGGACTCTGTATGCACATATTCTATATTACTAATGGGGATAGTTGGAGGAACAAAAAGCACAGCACTGTTGAACACTAGGAAAGGAGTTTGGCAGGGCTGCATTATGTCAGTTCACCTGTTCGGTATTCACTGTAAATGCCACTGCGCTCTGGCAGCAACAAGGCTGGAATTTAAATGGGGAAAAACAGATGATGTATTCTCAGGTGTGCCACTAATGTTTTTGCTTTAAGCATTTTCAGGCCTCAGCTTTCATTAAGTGGCTTAGAGTAAGAATAGCTGAAGGCTAAAGTCATTAGAAAATTTGCTTACAAGTCTTTCAACCTGGAAAATAATGAGTTTGCAGCCTTAGGACACCTTACACTGAGGTTCACTGGTAGTAACTGATTAAGACTCCTGGTACATTTGAAGTCAGTATCAGTAATTGTCAGTGGTGAGAATTGTAATGTTTCTGCTTGCTGAGGCATGAAAATACTCTCTTGTTCCTAAAGGACTCTCCTGTTCACTAAACAACTTTCCAAAGGTTGTGTCTCTAAATAGGACACTGAAGTGTGATTAGAGCCCAATCTTTACAGCAAGAAACATTGGAATAGGAGATGACAGTCACTGCAAAAAGAGAAATTGAGCCACTAAAAAAAGTCTTAATATTGGTCTATTAATTTTGATAACTGAGAAGTAATTCAACAAACAACAGAAAATCTGTATATGAGTCAGCACTGCCCTGGCAGCCAGGAGGGCCAGCTGTGTCCTGATGCTGCATTCAGGCACAACATCACAGCCAGGCAAGGGAGGGGATTGTCCTGCTCTGCTCTGAGCTGGGGCAGCCTCACCTCCAGTGCTGGGGGCTGGTTTGGGTGCCTCAATATAAGAAAGACATTGAACTGTTAGAGAGTGTCCAAAGGAGGGCAATGAAGATGGGGAAGGCATTTGAGGAGCAGCTGAGGTCTCTTCAACCTGGAGGAGACTGAAGGGAGACCTCATTGCAGTTACAGCTTCCTCATACAGGGAAGAGGAGGGGCAGGCACTGATCTCTGCTCTGTGGTGACCAGGGACAGGACACAAAGGAATGGCCTGAAGCTGAGTTGGGGGAGGTTTAGGCTGGATATTAGAAAAAGGTTCTTCACCCAGAGGATGTTTGGGCACTTGAACATGATCCCCAGGAAAGTGGTCGCAGCACCAAGCCAATAGTTCAAGAAGAGTTTGGCCAATGCTTGTGGGCAAAGGGTGTGATTTGGGAATGGTCCTGCAGAGTCAGGAGTTGGATGGGATGGTCCTTATGGGTCCCCTCCAATTCAGCTTATTCTGTGATTCTGTGAAACAAGGGGAAGGTATTGAGCATGGAAGTTGGGCTTGAATAAACACTGGCTAGCTCCATTATTAGCTTACAAAGCTGGCATTTTAAATAATAGATGAGAGACTTCTCAAATGCACACACAGCTGTCATTAAACACCGTGACTGCTACAGATGTTAAGACATACTTCTAGAGGAAAGCGAAAACGCAAGCTGAGCTCTAATCTAGACTTAAAGGTGTTTCAGTAACTGTAGAATTTTTGGAGAAGGTTTCTACTGTACAAGGAAGCTAAAATGGGGAGGAGGTGAGAGATTGGTATAACTAAACAGACTTTTTACAGCAATAGAGATGCATCTACAAAGAAGTTGTTTTTCTGTTCCAACACCCACACTAACAACCAGTATGTTTCCTATGAAACTGGGAGAGACAAAATGGAATGTGCTCATCTAGGAGTCAGGAGTATAACTACCTTTTCATAAGGGAGAAATTGCTTTAAAATTTTTAAAAAATAAAGTTCTACCAATACTCTTACTTGTACAACTTACCACCTGTTCCTTTGCATGTTCTCAGGGGTCTTCAATTTAAAATTGAGATTAAGTGCTTTCAAATGCAAGAATTTACAGACACACACACACACACACATGTATGTATAAATAGATAACATGGAATGGCATAGCCTAATTGGACAGTTAAAACCAGAAAATTTTGAAGTTATTCACTTGTCTTTTTCTTTCTTATCAGCCAAGATGTGCAGTAAGAACTCTGTCACTCCTGCAGTAGCTTGTGACACCTTTACTGCGATAAAGGTGGCTGTATTTTTCTTGGAGTTTTGCTGGTATCAGGATCGAGTTTTTGATCTCTGTTTGGCAGATAATGATAAAAGCTGAGCTTATTTCCAAATCTGTTTTAACGTATTCTCTTTGTAATGCAGAATTTTGTATTTGATTTTTAAAAATTCACTTCAGGTCACCTCTAAATACTATTTTGATGATTTTAGAAAGCCAAAGTCTTTTACACTAGGCTTCTGTTAAAAGTTTGATACAGAGATTCATGATTAGTGTTAAAAGAATGATTTTCTGTTACTGAGTTTCATGGATGTGTTTTGTTTATGTGTAACTTACTTTTATGGAAGTGTAAGTAAAACATTTATGTTATGCACTCAAGCTAAATCTTGTGTGAAGTTAACTATTATAAAATAATTTTAAAGAGCCCAAACTGTTTGACTTCTGTTTTTTAAGTCTTTGTGTGCCTGCATAACAGTGTTTTGCTCTCTAACCAGAGTTTTGAAGGTACCATTGTATGGGAGAGCCAGGATCTTCAGGGCTTGGTTTCAAGAAACCTTCATAAAGTAATGGTGAATGATGGAGGAGGTGTTTTCAGAGTCATTACAGTGAGTCCCCTCACCTTTCTTTCCACCTTATTTCTAATTTTCCTATAAGTGTTGAGAATTTAGCATTTTACTTTTCAGTGTTTTTCTCTGTAAACCATTAATTCATTTAGGCTTCTCCTTTTGTCTCAAAAGAGAAGTTTTGCTTTGCCTTCTTGCAAAAAAGCTCTGCTTGTAAGTGGCATTTTATTTTGAGGGGAGTAAAGCTCTCACTGTTTTTGTCATATGTGAAGCAGCATCAGTGTATCAGAGATGGCAAAATGTGGGTCAAAAATCCTGTGCTAAAATCCCAACTGAAGGGATAAAGTCTGGTTATTTGCTTTTTGGCTGTATGTCTCTTTTCATGTCAAATTTTTGCTTGCCTAAACATTCTGTCGTCATAATTTAGCCAGAATAATTTTGCATTTTGTTGTCAGCTTCGAAACTAGTTTTCTGAAAGTTTCAGTGGTACTGCTAGTTTTGGGTGAAAATTTAAAAAATGCCACAAAACTGTAGTTAAAAATCATAGTCTTAGTCTTTCATGGTACATTGTGTGATTCTTGGGGTGGTCCTGTGCAGGACCAGGAATTGGACATCAATAATTGTTGTGGGTCCCTTCCAACTCAGGATGTTCTATGATTTTGTGATTATGCAGGTGCCTAAACCAGCAGAGTTTTAAATTAATTTCATTTAGTTGCCAGAAAACACCTTAAAATCAGAGGGAAAACGCATCAATAATGAAAGATGAATTAATCTAATAATTTCCATTAATCTATTCCTAACAGGCAGGGGAAGGGTCACTGCCACATGAGCTCACGGAAGGTGTGGAGGGAATAGCAGGTGGTTTTATCTACACTATTCAAGGTAAGTCCACAAAATGTAGAATGATGTTTGATGTTATGGTAAATCAGGTAATCTAAATTACACTCCTGAGTATATATTGGGCTGTCTCCGTGAACTTAGCTTTTTGTAACCTAGGAAACCTTGTGTTTCACCAGCCATTTTCTTCCTGGCTCTTCCATGCTTTAAGTCGATGTCCTGATGTGGTTCCTTTGCTTGCTTTTTGTCAGCCACTCCAGTTGACTTCATCCCTTTGTCTTTTTATCTAGACTCTCATCTTGGATTTTTGTTACCCCAAATCAAGTTAAAAAATGTCATGCAATTAAATCTTTCCCTGATATTTTCCATACTTTTTCCTAATCCTGCTGCAATTAGAGGTACTGTATCACAATGTTTAATACAGACAAACAGTTTCCATCCCTGTTGTTGCTCTTTTACACCTATTTCAGCAGAATGTTCAGAGATTTTATAAGGAGCCCTTTCTAGTTTCTAAGATTTTGGCCACATAGCACTGGAGTTGATGTGTTCTTATTGGTCCATTATAGCCAACATAAGCAGTGACTTTGAGAGTGTTATTGCTGTGTTTTTGTAGCTAGGCCTGGCAGATATCCTTGGGCAGTCCTGTTGTCTTGTCATCTGTGTAGGAGCCTGAATTGAGGTGTGTGCTAAAGCCCTTCCATCTTGTTTGTCAAAGTTGTCTTCAGTACCACAAACTACCTCCTTGTCTGCAATGTATTTTTAGCTTTTACCTGCAGTTATGTGATGTGGTTCAGCAGGGACCATCTGTGCTACATCAAAGCAATGCCTATTTGATTATATTTAGCATTGTTTGTTTATTTTTCAATTCTAGATACATATACTTAAGAGTAATTGACAGTGGCCTTTTTACTCTACAGATAAGAGTAAAGTGAAGTCCCAGACTTTTAAGGAACCTTAAAAAGTTGAATTCTTTTAGGAAGGAATACTTTTTCGCTTTAAACTTTTAGTGTCAGGCTTTATACAAAAATATATTTCTTTACTGTTTTGTAACTTTTACCATTTTGTAGAAATTTTAAAATTAATTGCAGGATTTTCATAGCCCCATTAATTTGAATGCTTCTTCAGATTAATTTTATAATGTGTGCCGTGCATGATCCAAGAGAAATGTGGAATAATACATAGATATACATCTTTGCTTAGTAATGGGTGCTGTTTCTTTCAGAAGGTGATGCTCTTTTAAAAAGCCTCCATACTCGCCCAGAGAGGTTTGCAAGTCACATAAAAAACCTTGAGAAAGAAGATGCTTTATTGAAGGAAGAGAGCAGTACCTATGATGACATTGTGTTTGTAGATGTGATTGACACTTACAGAAACGTTCCCTCCAAACTGCTGAACTTCTACCGATGGTAAGTCGAAAAGAAAATATTTTCTTGTTTTCTCTTAGGAATGGTGCTGTTTTGCAGTGCAAGATGATCCAGCAGATTATTATTTGATAGGTTCCATGAAATCCATGCCTTATGTGATTTACTTAATGAAGTTGTATTTCTCTCTTACAATTTTGGGGGCATGTAGTGAGTAAAATGGTAGTGCCTATAGATTTTTTGAATGCTGATCCTTAGTGCCTCAAATCAGCACAAGCTGGCAAGACAGGCTTCTGCTTCAAGAGTCCAGGTGTAAAAATTTTCATTTATCCTTGTAATTTCTTTTCATTTGTATCTAACTGAAAACTAGCAGTTTTAGTATTTTAAAGGATGGCTTTTGGCCAGTTTGTGTACTTAGTGTTTCACTTTGGGGCCATTGCTCCAGTCCCATAAACATCTTGATGGGCCTTTGCTGGACTCTCCACCCAGAATGGCTGTGTCCCTCTTGTACTGAGGAGTCCAAGACAATGCAGTCCAGATGTGGCCACAGGAGCTTGTGTGCAGGATGGGCAGAAGGCTGATAGGAAGAATTTTCATAGTGTAATGCATTGTCTGTGGTGAGTCTAGTAAGTTTCTAATTTGCAGTGATTTCTATTACTCTGAGACAAGTGTTTCAGTTAATTGATGCTGCTGTGGAGTGAGAAATATAACTGATAGTTGTAATTTAACCAAAATTCAGGTTAGTTGCTTGCAAGATTATGCACTTCAAAATTCCATGGCTATGAATGTAACTGAAAAACCGAAACATGCTTTCAGTTCTAAAATGAGGTTTGCATGTCAAGACTTAGGTATTTGTGATAGTTTCTTACAGATTAGCAATTTTTCAAGATTCAGTAATAAAAGGCTTTTAAAAATACCCTTCTGGTTATAAGAACTTACCTTTTACAAATGTTATTAGCCAATCTAGCCATGATCCCTAGAATCTAAAGCTTTTGTGGTTATTTTATCCATGTCACATTCAACTTTTTCAGACAGGTAAAGATAACACTTTTCATATTTGAAGGGTGCATTTACAGAAGAAGAGTAAGTACAGAGTTGTTGTTGCTTCCACAGATGTTTTTTACCACCTATTACTTTCTCATTGCCCTTGAACTGACTGTCTTTTCCTTAAAGTAGGCTACTGACATGTAGCCAGGGCTTGTAACAGCTGTGCTGCCATCAGCATCAGGGATTCATATCCTTCTGAGGTCAATACTGCTTAAGATGGTTTCATTAGTAAATCCACCATCTGTCCTGGAGAATGAAACTTCAAATTTGTTTTCTTCTGCTCATACACAAGTCCATGTTGTAAGATCATCATAGGATACAGCTGCATCTCCTTTGAAGGACAAGCAGTCACTCTTGGTTGATAAAAGAAAACATTTAAAAGTCAAGGGTAGGAAAGACATTCCTTCCCTTTTGCTTTCTCCTCTGCATCCCAAAAAACCCCTTGCAACATGTACTGTCTAGTTTGTGGTATACAGCTCAGCATCTCATCACTTTTCTTTTTGGTTACAGGACAGTTGAATCAACGAGTTTTGACTTATTGCTGAAGACAGATGATGACTGTTACATTGATTTGGAAGCTGTTTTTAACAGGATAATGCAGAAAAAATTGGACAGGCCAAACATCTGGTGGGGAAAGTAAGTTGTTTTTTTAAAATTACCTTTAAGAGATAGTGAATGGTTTAGTGATTTAAGTCTGTTTTCATGTGGGTTCCCCTTCTATGCCTAAGGAATCTAGTTGTAAAAAGTAGGACTTCTGTATGTGTTAGAGCTTTGAATCTCAGAATGCAAGATCAGTCCTTTACGATAATTTTCCAGAGTATGCCTTTACAATTATTTAAACTTGCTGAATATCTTACCTGGTTTTAAAATGTGTTGTAAACATCTTTGTCATAGTACTTAAGTAAATAAGAATTTTCCAGTGATAAAGTGAAGTTAAAAGGAACGTACATAGTACAGAACTATAAATAATACTTTTTGTGATGTCACTAGGATTTTTATGGTGGGCTTGAGGAAGTGGGGTAAATAGGAGAAACAAAATTTCTGTTATGGTCTGCACTTTTTTTGTAACATCTGTGAATTTCAGGCATTGATACCCATTTCTGCTGTTTGAAATAGTAGATCTGATTAATAAATTTTTGAGTGAACTTTCCTAGCCTGTATTACACTTGTGAATAACCAGGAGGATCAAAATAGCCCATATCTTCCCTTCCATCCATGGAATGCATTGTGGCTCTGATATGACATCCAATATAGCAGAAATTCTATTGCTACTATAGCCTTCAATATAGCATAATGGTAAAATGTGCTTTCCTGTTGCCCTCTGCTCATTGAAGATAAGCAGGTCTTTGCTGCTTTGCTTCACAAATCTCGTCCTGCCTGTTGCTTACTTATGAAGTGATTTAATAAGGTGTGTGGTTGAGTATGTGAAGTAGTTGGTGATCTTGTGATTATCTCAAAGATCTGTAGGAGTGTCATCTTTGAGTGCAAATTCTTTAATAGTCACGGTCTTCAGGTCAGGCAAATATGATGTGTAAGGAAAAATGCTGAAATAACTATGGAAATATAAAATGATTATCAAATGATGCTTCTCAGTCTGGAGGGGATTGAACCCTTTGTGGAGTAAAAGATACTGAATTCAGTATTCAGTATCAAATGAATTCAGGTATCAGATAAGACTTTAATTTACTTTGTACTTTAACATGTCAGCTTCAGTTGAGAATGGGCAGAATCTGATAACATATCTGCCACTCAGCTGTAATTCCTCCTGTTCAGGGCTGTTGTCTGAGGTGACAACTCTTAGTAGCTCACTGAAGCTTTCAGCTGCTTGTGCTCATGACTGGAAAACAGCAATGCTAGACCTCTTTGTAAAACAAGGGGAGACCCTGCTGCATTGACACAGTTATGTCTCTTAGCTGTGAGTGCATGAAGTATTTGTGAGGCCAGAGGAGTGCAATAGCAGCTTGTTCCCAAACAGGAAAAGCAGGATGCTTCTCACTGCCTTACTCAGCAGTCTGACAGGGTCCACAGCGCTAACGGTGCAGCAGCGAGCTCTGCTCCACTGGGAGCATGTGGGGAGACTACAGACAGAGACTGCTTCCTGCAAGCCTCTGGGAGTGAATAAAACCTTCTTTAGAGAACACCACTGCCAGGAAGAGGTTTTTTTTTTTTGTAATTAAATGATGACAGCCTTTGAACATCTCCTTTGTTTGGAAAACAGCTTAGAGAAGGCACATACAGCTTCCTAGTTTTTAAGCAGCCATCAGTATTAACAGGAAAAAGGGTTGCACACCATTGCTATCTGCATTCCTGCTGGAGGCACTGCCTTTGTGTCATGGCACGTTGATTAAACAAAGGGGTTAATTAGCAGGACACAGATGTGCTTGTATCAAAATAGGTAAGGATGTGTTCAAAACCCAACAGCAAGGTGCAGATGCTGAAGACCTGTCAATGTTGCTTTCGTTTCTGTTTTGAAAACTTTCTCTTATTATCCAAGACTGAGACCAAACAACAGTTAAAATTTCAGCTTTGTGCCCTAGAGAAATAAGACTGGGAACTATAATTAGGATCACCTACTTCTTTCTCTCAGTGGTTTGTTACCAGTACTACTTCAGTTGTTATCAGTGCTCATAGGTTCCACAGAGGACTCTATAACAATCTCATATCTAACATGGTCTTCCAGTTTCAGACTAAATTGGGCAGTTGATCGAACTGGGAAATGGCAAGAACTGGAGTATCCAAGTCCTGCATATCCAGCCTTTGCTTGTGGGTCTGGCTATGTCATCTCCAAAGACATTGTGCAGTGGCTGGCAAGCAACTCTGAAAGATTAAAAACATACCAGGTAATAAAGATTAGTTCAGTTTTTCTGTGATAAAGTGGTCTGGGGAACAGCATGTACTGGGTGAGTCAGAAGGAACACGTGGGCTTTTGCCACGTTTCTGATTGCTATGCTTAGTGCCTGTTCTAGGTCAAAGCACAGGTGTTTTTGGACTGAGAACCTCTGGAGTTGTAATCATGTATTTGGTACTCTGTTTTTTTAAGAACAGTGTATTATCACGGGAAAGGAGGGAGGATTATTTTAACACCTCTGCAGTAGTCCGGCATAGCTTTTTGTAGTTACCATTCTTTACTGCTGGTAGATGGTGCAACTTATTCCAGGTCACAGTTACACTTCCTTGGTGCTCCTATCTGTGTATTTTATTTTCTTGTGTCATCTCAGGGTGAAGATGTGAGTATGGGAATCTGGATGGCAGCAATAGGGCCTAAGCGATATCAAGTAAGTCTGAAGGAATTGTCTGACCTTACAGAAAGAGTACATGCCTCTGTTCCAAGTAGCATAAAACAGGAGAAATGTTCTTTTTCTTTAAAAAGGAATTGAAATAACCATTTAACTAAAATCCAGAGGAAAAAAATCTTTGAAAGACGTATTTCTAGCAGCAAACACCTGATTCTTGGACGTGAACTTTCTAAGAAAAGCTATTGAAATGGTTTTCTCTCTTAACAGGATGGTCTCTGGTTGTGTGAGAAAACGTGTGAGAGTGGAATGCTGTCTTCCCCCCAGTACTCTCCCCAGGAACTGGGAGAGCTCTGGAGATTAAAGGAACTGTGTGGAGATCCATGTAAGTGTGAGGAAAGATGATGGACTTGCCTGGAAAACAGGGTAGTGTATGATGACCACAGACAAGTGTACATTTGGATTCATTCCTGGAACAATAAGAAATGCTAAGGTACCTTTAAATGTTGGGTTTCAACTAAAGTATAATAATATTTGCACATCCCTTTTGATAATTACAAGTGGACTGATACTATTAATTTTCTATAGTATAGATATTGATCAGACAAAAACCAAAATGTTCAAGATTTAAAAAAAATCCTTTTTCTATAAAGTCAAAGACCTACTTGTAATTAATAAATGCACATAAGAATGCCAACTAGCCTGTCTTTTGTAAATTAAAGCACTACTGATTTGACTCAGTATAGGGCTGTTCCAGGATCCCAGGGAGAGCTGTGCTGAGCACCAGGGCAGCTGGTAAGTCTTGCTGCAGCAGGTTCTGTGCTGTCTAAGGGGTTGTCCTCATGTGTGCAGGGATGGGGACAGCAGTGGGGGTTAGGATTTGTGATTACTTTGATTATACCGTTGTCATTTTAGATAAAAATAAAATCAAGGTTTGCTTATACCAAATCTTCAAGTACTGCAAACTTGGCCTGATATAGGAGGGATTTCTGAGAGCTCACTGTGTTACTAGATCTGAATCTGAGGTTGCACAAGTGAAAGTAAAATAAGACTGAGGAACAGCATGCTAAAGACTGTAAAATAAATAACAATGCCTTGCAGTGTGCTGAGAACTTATTTATAACATGGTATGTTAACACTGTAGGGTAGAAGAAAGGTCTGGCAGATTTTCACCCTGATCATCTAAGGTAGATTCTTCTAAAATTACTGCTGGGTTTTGTTCACTTTAAGGTTGTTGGATGTAGGTAAAAGCAAAGAGCAAGTGGCCTCTCATTGCAGCACTGATACTGTCTCAGCAACGACATCACAACTAAACCCAGTACTCAGTTCAGTAAAACAAATTCTCACCACTGCTGGGGGAAGGCCATATAAAATCTTGCGAAAGGGTGACCTTGAGTTTTATTTAATTGAAGCACTTCAGCACTATTTGGTATCTCTCCAGTAGGACAAAGGAGCAGATGTTTCCATGGAGGCTGATGATAAAGCTGAGGAGCTGAAAGTACAGTTGTACAGCCCTCTGGTGCCACGTGTGAAACTCATATTCACCTGTATGTCTGTTCAGGCACTGTCTGTCTCTCTTCTGCAGTTCCTGTGTCAGCTTTTCCTTCAGTCCAGCAAGAGAGTCCCTTCTTACCACCGTACTAACACACAGTCGCCACTTTCTATTGAGTAAAACTGCAAAGGCTTTAGGTCATTGTCTAGTTCAACTTCTTTTCCTTCCAACTAGAATAAGAAAGCAAAAAAAAACCTAATCAGACTTAAACTGAAATCCTGCCGTGTAAACCAAATAGCAGTCAGTTGCAGTTAGGGAGAATCTGTCATATTACAGGAATGAAATTAGGTCCTAAATTACAGCATGAAGACAGCCCTTCTCAAGTGAAATTAATTTCTTTAGATTGTATTTAGAACATGCTATGGCCCTTTAGCAGCATGAAATAGTTTTGTTGTTGAATACCCGTTTTTAACTCACTTTAGAACTTTCGTAGGACAGTTTCAGTTCTGAACCAGGAATTTTAAATAGGCGATACAGCAGTCCTTTGACCTTTTGAATAGTCATAGATTCTGTTGAGGGGAGAGAAGGAGAAGTTATTAGAAAAACGCTGCTGCCACAGAGCTGTAGCAAAGTGCCAGCGTTTCACTTTATTTGCTTATAGCACAGTGAAAGGCTGTATTGCTGCTTCAGTTCTAATACTGCAATAATGTCTTTGGTACCTGAAACCGTATCTGCTGCTGTCAAGTGGACAATGGTTTAACACCAGTGGGGGATAGGGCAGGGTGTGCTGTACAGACCCCATATACCAAATTAAAGTGTTACGGCTTCATAATTTACCTTTTTTGAGTTTGTATTTCTATATACTAAACTAAGTGACCTTTGGGACACACACCAGCCAGGTTCTGACTACTTCCCCCTTGCAACTGTTCCTTGCAGTTTTCATTACCAGGAATTAGCTTTCCCAGCACAAGTAAGCAAATGGCTCTGTGGAACTAGTGACATTCTTAGGAAGGGTATTGAGTTATTAGTCCCAAACACACTGTCAGCAGAGCTGTTTAGATTATGAAGTTATAGGAAGGGGTATTTTTTGTAATGGTTCTTCAATGAGTAGATGTAGTTTGTTCCAGAGGTGATACCTGTGTTTGCAATAGATAAACTCAGTGTTTTGGTTGAACTTTCACTTCTTTTGAAGCTTTATCTAAAGGCACAGCAATAGCGAGTTATTCCTGTAATACCACACATTGTACTTAAACAAATATTTTTCTATCAAACATTTTTGTAAAAGCTGTATCTATCTGATTTTATGCAACTTGTGATAATAAATGTGATTTTTATTTTAGAATAAAGCTTGAATACCTCTTTTCTCTCAGACTTCATTCTGACACATCTTTCTAAAACATCAGCTTAATTTAGAATGGTCTTACTCACTCTAGTCTCATTACAGGTACTAAAACTTCAAAAGACAAATTTGATGGAGGTTAGAACTAGATTTCTAACTTCATGTATTAGATACTAGACCTCAATATCTAGATTTAAACACTATGTGGTTGCCTCTTAAGACTTAATGTTCTGGTTACTTGGTTAACATATCCACCAGATTTCATCCCCATTAATTGGCTTTTAATTGCCTCAGACACATTAATCATGAAACCAGCAGCAGAGGTCATAAAACAAGCATCAACTTTCCATCTTCAAACTGGACTAAAAGTAAGTATGAATAGAAATAATTCAAGTAAGAAGAATAATGACTTTTTAAAACAATTTATGCCTTTGTAATTTCTTTATATGACAGAGGAAAAGCTTTCAGGAGATGACAAAGCCAGAGGCAGCTGCCATTATTTAATACAGTTGTTTGAAAACAAGCGATAAAAGAACTGCTTGAACACAAGCCAAGACTTCTTACCTGGTAGTTTTTTCTCCACTGGTTTCTGTTCGGGTTTCTCAGGACACTTAATTGTTAAAGCTTAAGGAAGAAGGGTGAAGCATTAGTGACATAAGCCCTGTTATGGCAGAAGCATAGTCTTTCTGGTCTGTTTTTGTTACAAATTCTGTCCCTTAGCTCAGCCTGATCTCTCAAAAATTAGGAGGTAGCCTGCATCTCAGCAGTTAAGATAGCATTTAGTCATTATCTGAAAAAATAATTAATTAAAATAACCAAATTTTTATTCATCTTTGGTAATTTATTGTAGAAATGACTCCCTAATATACTTAAAGATAGGATTTTTTAGTCAAAATGAGTATTTACCTAAAAATGCTTAATTTCTATTTAATTTTCTTAAAATAACCCGCAGTAGAATGGAAATTGCTTATTGTGTTTAGAACAGGCTTTTGGTCCTCTCATTCTTAGCCTAATTATTTTACAGAGATTAAAAGACTTGTCATTAAAAAAAGGTTTATATTATGTCTAGCCAACAAGATTCCTTGTTCTATTTTGACTTCCACTTCAATGCATTAGAATGTAATGCTTTAAAATCTGAGATGTCTTCTGTAAAGAAGCCACTCACACTACCAGAATGGAGTATCAATAACCTTTGTTCTCCATTAAATCTCAGTTGAGAAAATCATTTGGCTTGGGTTGAGGGGGGAAATGAGAGAGTACACAGAATCAGGTTTCTAGTCAAACTCACTGAGGCAGTTCAGAAAAGCAGAATTAGAAGCTGGAACTTTTTGTTCTCTGTATACACCTAGGAGCCACTAAGCTCATAAAATAGTCTAAATGCAGAAGGAACAATTTTGACCATTTCTGGCCTCTTACTCAGGAGCTGATTTTTCAGAGTCAAAGGCTGTCGTCCCTTCAGTTCTCCTTCTTCAGGTGCTCCATATTCTGTTGGAAGAAAAGTGCATGTAGAACCCTTCAAAGACTAAAACTCAAGACCTAAGACAACTGTGGTGCAGGATTAGGCAGGAGTTCCTTGGCACAGACGTGGTAGCTCCTGTACCATGCTGCAGACAGGAGCCTTGCAGTACTGCAGACAGGAGCCTTGTTCAGCTGCTACAGCATTCAGGACATGGGAGTACTGCTTAACATTCCCACTGCTGAGAGAGCTACTGCCTGCTCAGCAGCAGTGGTGGAGTGCATGCTCACAGGTGCTGGGGTCTCCAAGGCAGGGAGCCCGAGTTCCCGAGGCCACAGTGCCCTGAAGGGTGAAGTTCTGTGCAGCTGCCCCACAGGAGCAAAAGCCCACTGACACACAAGCCCAGCCAATGGTTGGGTTTTCCTAAGGCTGTAGCAGCATGTGGAAAAAGGACCAAGGGGAAGAGAAATTGAAGACAGTCCAAACCAATGCTGCCACAATGCCAGAGGTGAGGGAAATGCTATTGTAGTCTGCTTGTACTTACTAAGACAAAGTGTTGGGTATCTGGGATGGGCAGCAAGAAATTCTTCACTTGGTTTGTTTTTCTCTGGGTTCCAATGCCCACCAGCTTCTAGCCAGTCCTTTCCAAATATTTTGCGATAATCGAGCTCTGCTCCTCTTCTTTCAGCAGGAAGGATCTGTACTGACACAGGAATGGCACATAATATAATTACATAACTTTCCAGAGAATAAAATCTAATCAATGCCACAGACTCCTTGGTCTTACTTGGTGTTCAGTATGTTTTTATGCTACGAAGAATCTTACAAACCATGTCTCCAAATACTGACTGAGCCACATATTCAGTACTTTTTAGAGTCCTTAAGAGTCTTAAAGTCCCTCTGTCTGTGTACTCACTGAGCCATAACTGAATATCTAAGCAAAGATTTTGCTGTATATGATGATGCAAGGATGTTTTCTGTAGCAGTGGATCTGATGCTGCTTCTACTCTCCTTTATGATAATAAACATTTGCTGAAGGTTTGATTTGGTGTGGATTATCATATTTTTCTGTTATGGAAGGCAAATGTTGGTGTTGCTGTCACTGAAACAGATCCCACTATGCTGCTTTTTCTATTTTTTCTTTATTTTTTTAAGAGTATGGGTTTTGTTAACAGTCCTGCAGCTTCAACACAATTCAGGAACTGAGAAAAAAACCACCATTGACCCATCTTGTCCAAGTCCCCACTGAGTTAGCAATGCTCACAAAGAGGGCTCAGTCTTGTAGCCCTACTGACAAGGGGATGGACTAGTTGACACTTTACTTTTTCTGCACCCAAACAATCAATAATCTTAAACTGAAAACAATTCCTCAGGCAATGATTTAAAGTTTTTGCCAGACTCATGCAATTTGTTGAAATATCACATACCTCACAGTTGTTCAAAACCTCCAACTGACTTATCTTGGCAATAATGAGCTGGATCAGGGTCTCTGGGTTCTTCTCTGTGTCCATGAAGGGGTTATTGTTACACTGCAGTGCCCGCAGACTTGGTAGTTTGTCAAGCTCATTGATAGATGACCACTGAAATGGAAGGGAAGAGTCTTTTGTGGAAACATAAAACATAACTTCATTTCAGAACAATACCTGTTAACACTGACTTTTCCTGTACAACAAACATGATTGAAGAAATGATTCTGATCATCAGAATCAAGTACTTGAATCCTGTTCATTCAGCTGAGGAAAGCACTGCACTCCATTTAGTTGAAAACCGAAACAAAACAAGGAATTAGTCAGAATTTTAGATCATTATAATTCTGTGAGAGGAATTATGAGGTAGCTGCCATAACATAAATGTGCTTTAACTGTTAAGAAATGTTTTTACATTCTTAAATCATGCCTCTGTATTGACTAAAGTGTTCAATAGTTACCTCAGAATATTACATATGTAATCAAAGAAAATTTTAAAAAGCAAACTTCAAGTTACTCTTAAAAAAAGATACATTTATTTACAAAATGTGAAACCATCACAGTCTAACCTACCTGTGATATTTTATTGTCATTTATTGCAAGGCGTTTTAGCAAAGGAAACATTTTAGTCTTGCATCCTAGGAAAAGAGTAACAAGAAAACAGTGAAAACTTTAAATAAACAGAATTTTAAAATTATAAATAAATGACTTCTTTTACATACCAAATTCAGCATCAGGAAAGTGTATAGAAGATATCCCAGTGTTTCTAAGTATTAGCTGTTCTAATCTGAAATTTAATGGATACAACGATCACTGTATGTGGCACAGTTAGTTTTTTGCAAAGTAATACAACCTAATTTTTTTTTCTTACTAACGATCTGCAGGCTTTTGATGTGGTGCAGCATCATTGACAAAAGAAAAACAGCCTCACAGACAGTATCCAGATTTCAGCAGTGTCCAGGGAATAAAATTTTCAGTGAGTTAAGTGCAATAATTTCAAGCTTTCAGAATGGCTCCTGAATTTAAAATGTGTGATTTTCTAAAAGATTTTTTAAAAAATAGCTTGTGGCTATTGAAAATCATGGCTGCTGTTTTGGTTTACAGGGAAAGATGGTAATTCTGAAAATTAGCAAAGTGTGGTAAATCACTTTCATTTCATAAGTGTATAATGAAAATATAATAACACACAGCTGAAGAATGTGTTATTATACAACAAAAGCAAGATTATATTAAAACAGCTCAACTAAATAATGCAGTTACTCTCCTCAAGAGGGCAAAATGCCTCTACTTCAAGATCTCATGAATCTTTCATGCAACATCAATACTATCATATTTCAGCCAACAAGGAATATGGAGATGAATATCTAGGACAAAGAATTTCCAGCAAATTTGTTTACAGCTACCTGGGGAGCTCTGCTATTAGATGCAGCTGATTTCCATCCAGTAACTGGTTGTCTGAAAGGTCTAACAACTTCAGGGTCTGCAGGACATTATCAGGCCTGATACATTGGAAAAAACAAACATAAACACAATATTTACTGGGCAATGAAAACACATTTTCCTAAGTATATAATTGCATGCACACAATTGTGCACATTTATAAATATTCTGAAGTACATCAGATGCAGTGAAATTTGCATCAATTATTGTTGTGGTGATGTAAATGTTACAGGAATATAACTTTATGTGCTTTGTGGTACATGAATGGCAAACAACTGACTGACTCATGTTACTCACCTTTCCAAAACTGTAATACTGTTAGAAGAAAGGTACAACTCTTCAAGTACTGGCCATCCTTGAGCACAAAGAAGAACCTAAGAGCAAAACTTTATTTAATATAACAAAAGATAGGAAAAATATTTCAGAAATTGTACTTCATGCATATTTCCTCTGTGGTGTTCAGAACAAGCTATAGCTCCCCAAACCAGAGGAACAATTATTAAAGATTTCCTAGTTTTCCCTTTCTTCCAGATGGTTCTCCTGTGCCTGGATCTACCAGCACAGATGATGTCAAAGGGGTTCTGCAGTCACAGGACTCTAAGTCCCAGGCTTGTGGCCACCCTTGCAGCTGAGACTGGAAACGGAGTGACCTGGAAACTGAGTTAATTTATTCAGTGAGTTGGAATCACCAGGTTTTCTCTATGAAGAGGTGAGGAATTGGCTGTACAAAGTCTATATATTTGCAGAAGTTCCAGAACCAGTTAACATACACATCCCTTCACATCTGACAGAATGTTTTTTAATATCTTAATTTATCAGAGCTTGAAGCCTTTTCTGTCTTGGGACTGTGCCAGCCTATAACCCATAAAAGCCAAGAATTGCATTAATTGAACACATCCTGAAGTTTTCAAGTTGTCTAAAGAAAATAAATAAATTAAGAAAGGGCTACAAATTGAACAAAGACACTTTTGTTTTAGATCTTATGCCTTAAAATTGCATAAAATATATTCTTTTACTTTACACAGTTTTTTCTTCACAAACATTTACAGGAAGTGACAAAACTTTTAAAAATAAACACTTATTACAAGGGCAATATAAATTGCTGGCATAAAATAGTTCTGTATGCCATTGTGAAAGTGTCAAACATGGTGCAGTTTTAGCACATGGAATTTCCATAAGCACTGGAACTGATTGCTTTTCTACAAATTTGTGCCTGTGAGTGGCAAATTATGCTTTTCACTGAGTTTCTTCCCTGGTGTGTATTCTCCATAATCAAAATTAAGTGTGAGCTCATCCTGCTACTCTTTCTCTGATTAGGAAACTTATATTCCCTTTCATTCATCTACATTGCTGTTTTAAGGTAATTAGTAGATAAATTATTTTTAAGCCCCGAACTCTTTCCAAAATGTGAGTATAACTGACAAGGGGACTCAAAGTTTTTGAGATGCAAGAACAGAGACAGATGGATGTGTGTCACAGTCAGCGAAAGCTCATTTTTACAGGAGGATACAAAAGCTACAAGCAGTGGAATTCAGAGATCTGGACTGTCCAGTTCAACAGGTTTTGTGCATAGCTGACCCCTTCTCCTGTAATCATCCCCTCTCCTCGGAACCATTCTCTCTGTGACAGCTGCACAAATCCATCCAGCTGCAGGTCTGGTATATAACTGACTCATAATAGACACCGTGCCAAGGGTAAACACTGAGATCTCCTCAAGAGGCAGCCCAGGATGTGGAGCTCTACTGCTTCACACCCAAAACTATGAACAATCAACCTGCTGCCATATCTGTAATATACAAACACAAACTCAGATACAACAACTTTTCCTGTTCCAAAGCAAGAGCAGGGAACATCTATATTTCATCTCTTTAATCTCACAGTATTTCCCATATCAACAAAATAGACCAAAATAGTTATCCATTGGTGATGAAGAAGCAATGACAAGAAACCTGCGGAGTCAAGAGAAATTAGGTGCATGTTCAGTAACAAAGAGTCCTCCTCAAAAGCCCGGCATTGGGATAGATGGATGAATAAAAGAACTGCACAAACGTGAAGTATCTGAAGATTTTTCAATAGGCTGGCCAAATGACTAGAAAATTGCCAAATGATAGGTCACAACAATTCCAAGAAACTCAAATTCCAAATTTTCAGCTACTGCTTAAAACAGCTTCCTCAGAAACAAAAGTTCACAGATCTGACACAGAACTAATCCTCAGGAAAGACTGGGGCCTCATTGTGGATAGCTGATGGGGAGGTAACAAATACCCAGAGGAAAGCCACTGATGCTCAAAACCAGAAGAACAGAAAATGCAAGAGCTTTTGCAAAAGAAATACAGACGAGAACAAGAAACAATTGTCACCATGTAAGTCCATTATGTTACTGCATCTTTAGTCTGTTTATCCCAGGAAGCAAATATTATAATTGGGAAAGGCACAAAGAAGCTAAACAAGAATAAAAGCCATGAAACAGAGAATAGCTGTCCTCAGTTACTTTCATATAAAACCTTGGGACTTACTAAATGAAATTATCAAGCAGCAATATCAGAACCCAAAAAAGGTTAAATTGATGTTAAATGACATGTATAGCAAAATTTTCAAGCTCGTTCTTAAAACAGTTACATAAATCATAAAACAAAAAAAATCCACAATCATTAATTAGAGGTATATAGTCTTGAGCTCACAAAACCCCACAGTTCCAGATTACTTTCTAAGAAGCTCTTACCATGTGCTTACCCTTCGCCTAGAATTTTCCCCAACTACCTGCTGCTACTTGCTAGTGTCAGAAGCATCATCCTGCACTTCTGTTCTAACCCAGATTTTTCTTTTACCCTGTATAACAGTAGATTATATTATAAATATAAAATCTTAGTTTGGAAACAAGATCACAAATATAACATTATGATTTAAATTCTGAATAAGAAAGAAAGGGTTTGGAGACAATAAATATGAATTCATTACACTCAAACATATTAATTCAATTTCTAAATCAATGGCTTCTAACTTTAAGTTATTTTACAGGACATTTTTCCCCCTTGAAAGCTGTATGTTATATTTTGAGCAATCAATGAACAATTCTACAGTAATAAACTCTTTTACTGATATACTAATAATCTCTGAAGTATTTAGATATATGCAAATCATATACTAATGAAAGAATTATTTTTGAAGACTCATGCTCAAGGCATGTGAATGTGAAGCTATGTATTATTGCATAACAGTTAAGCATGTCTGTGTCCTATGAAAAATACTTCAAAACAGAGGAACAAACTAAAAAAAAAAATCCAAGTGTAACTATCCCATTGCCATATATTCTGACATATAACAGCAAGTAATTTTGAAATGCTGTTCACCATTAAATTGTTTAATTTGAATTAAAACACTCCTAAGACTTTTGCTTATATCCCTATTGGCAATTTAAATGTATTTCTTATTTGCTTGGATTGTATTCATTATTGTTTTCTATTTAAATTTGACTTTTGAAGTAACTCCCATCAGAACTTAAGTAGTGATATTTTCATGTGGTTTGTTCACAGAGGTACTGACTGATGTCAGGTACTTTATTTTTCCCCTTTTGTTTGGCTGCCCTGGAAAACCACTTTGAAGAACAGACTAATGTCTCCTGACTTACAGGGAATGAATTGGAACAAATTTATAAAACGGATTTTGGAACCAAAAATGTCTTTATAGTCAATGACGAATCATCAGCCAAAGCAGAGTTTAAACAAAAAAAAAAAAAGACACAAAAGCTGCATAATTTTAAATTGCTCTAAGCTGGGGCTTTCTCACTGCAATTTAGTTAGCCCTGGAGAACTCTAATCTGCCTGCAGCCATGGCTCCAACCAGCCTTTCAGTCACCCCGTGGAGGGATGAAGGACAGCTGCTGGCAGGTGCCAACATTTTAAACACCACAATGCACAGATTTACTCTGATGAGCACTAGATGACATTTAAAGTGTTTGTAGCCGCTTAATTCTTCCATTCCATTCACTATTCCTATTGCTGCTACTATGGAAGGATTATCAACTGTCCTACCATAAATCCCACAGGCAGTTTTAAGAGCACAGTGAATGGACACCAAACAAAAACACAGCAGTGACCTTCCTCTAGTCCTGCTGCAAGACAAGAGAATGAAGAAGCTTCTTTCTACTCAGGCCCCAGGTTTTTTAAGTGCTCTTTTACTGGATTGGATAGCAGCTGGCAGTCAAAATGTGAAAAGTCACATAATTTTACAATGCAGTACTATAAAATCTGACCCTGAGAAATCCAAATTACAGTTTGGAATTTAGAAGCCAGTACAAGTAACATGACACTGAGATGCACTTCCTAAGCCCCATCTCTGAAAAAAGACTCACTGCTAACTATAGTTGACAATAGGACTTCATTCCTAATAAGATGTCATGCCAGGAGAGAGGCACTTAAATGTGCACGTTTCAGTGCCTGAAACAAGTCAGAACTTGTTTTTCCTCTGCTCTGTGCTGCCAATAACCAGGCATCATGTGGTTCAAGAACCATCCATATGGGCAAAGACACCAATCCAGTCTCCTGCTAATGCAAAAGTGATGCCAAAACAAGAATTTCTCATCATAAGGAAATATTTCCTTTCCATTTGCATTTGTTCTATCACCTGCAGAGAAGTACAGGTAAACAGCTACCAGGAAGCAAAAAGTTTTCACTTAAACTTTGGGACACGAAGCTATATTGCACTCCCACTGCTTTATTTTGATTTGGCAATGTACAGATGTAGATGAAGTAAAATGTTTCTTATTAGACCCCTATGCCAATATTACTTCCTTCATTATGTAGGAAGTATATTAGTTAATATGTAACTAACACAGTTACCCCACAGCACCTTTTCTAAGGATTATTTGATTTCAGTAGAACAATACAGTGCACAAATGTTTATTGCGCTTTCTTTGCCTCAGAAACCTAATGATATTAAGTAAAAAAAAAACCAAAAAACAACAGGAAAGGCTATTACCTCTGTCCATGTTATTTCAGTTTGATTAAGTGCCAGAATCTTCAAATTTGAAAATGCACTGGATGTAAAAGTTGATGTAGATGGAAATCTCATTTTGTTTTCACTGCATAAAAATAATAATTGTTTGCATAATGAATAATCACATTTATTTAAGTCATTAGCTTAGAGTTATACATGAAAGAAAAAGAAATGTACACCCTCCAAAAATTAAAATCACTGCCAAGATGTCACATATTTTCAAATATAATAAAATATATTTCTAGTTATATTCAAACACACTCTTTCCTAATTTACTTTCCTGCTTCAGGAATGCATATTTATTCAAGAATGCATGTTTATTCATCTGTGGCCTCTTTCTCTTGCACTAAGTTTTGAACATAAAAAGAATGATTTTCATTAATATTAAATGAAACAAGTCAGAGCTTGGGCTTAAACTCCTTAGAGTTGACTGACAATGAAAAGCCTACATGATTATCCAGACCCCAGTAAAACAAAAGTATGTAAAATCCACTCTCAATAGTTAAGTATCACTGCAAAGAAGAAAAGATAAAGATTCTCAAATCTGCAGTCTTCAAATCAGTTTTCATTAGCCACCCCAAAAGAAAAGTTTTTAGTTTTTTCCTAAGGCCTAAAAATATCTCAGTGTAGTTTATAGTTACATACTTTTGGTTAAAATTTCCACATAGAGAGCTGGTGGATGGTTAGTCACTTTTATTCTTTTTCCAACATTTGATGCACAAAAAAAAAATCAGTAATTTCTTTCTTAAAGCAAACAGAAGGTCAAGACAATAAAAAATTATTCAGACTATGTCAGTTTGTAGTAGTAAGCATCAAACTCCAGCACCAATCTCAATTTGTTTTCCATATTTTTCACAAATAACTTCTGAAAACCCTTCAGTCTAGAGAACACTTCTCAACAATAAAAAACTGAAAAAAATATTCCAGGTGAATTAAAATCTCTGCACTCTCATGCATACTGGTAATGATAAATCATTATGTGCTCTAGGCAAAGTTAGATTGACAAATAGCACCCAGGTTGCAGACAGCTGTTCAGTGCTAAATACTGAAGAAATTGGAACACCTACAACTACTTAAAAAATACATTTTTGTCACATTAATGATAAGAATAAATAAAAAACAGAGTGATTTAGATTGCTGCTTAATCCATTCACACCAGTAATGGATTCTGGTTACTTCACACCAGAAAATTATTGTGACATGTGCCAATTAGAGTATATAGATGTGTACTAGAAATTTTGAAATTATCTTACGAATTTTCTTGTTTTGATAGAACTGGAATTTTATTTAACAGCATCCTCCTTCATTTTCCAATGTCATCATTGTACAAGAGATTTTTTCCCCTAGATCTTTTACCATGTCTTACCAATTTCTTATCAGCATCATTTGAGGACAGAAATAGACTAGGGTTTGTGATAATTAAGGTTTGGTTAAAGAATTATGGATACTTAAGCTTAGTGTCAAGACATGGTTGATTAAACAAAAGTGGGCTCCTAACTGCAGACCTGCCTGAGCAGCCTGAATGTATGAAGAATAATAAAAAACAAAGATCAAGCCTTAAAACTTTGAAGAAAATGTTCTCTAGAACTTAATTTTACCCAGAAGCTGAACTTCTAGGGTTCTGGTCCTTTCTTGAATACAGATGCCAGAAAAATATAGCCAACACTATAGCCCACAGTTTAAGCAGTTGCATAAGAACAAAATTTAAAAACCAAAAAAGTATTAAAAAATTTAGCTCCCATTAGAATGAGCTGTATCCAATTACATTTAGAAGCTGAATCCTGAGCCTCTTGGTTTTTATTCCTACCCCAAAGGAAGAGAAACCCAAATATGAATATTTATACCTGACATTAAGTGTTTCCAGATTTTTAACTTGAGAAGCAATAGCTATTATTGTCTCCCAAGATGATATCAGATTTTTTGATAGGTTTATATGCCTCATATCTGAAATTTCTTGTTAAGAAAAATGAACTTATCTCAAAACTGAACTTTCTTTTTTCAGAATCAGAATTAGGGTTTCGTTTTGAATCAAAGAGAAATAGATTACACTAAGGGACGTTGCTGCTCAGTTACAGCAAATTTTATTTTGATTTGTGGTATGGAAATGGCTTATACTTTTATCAAAAGAGCTTAATTATACAAATCCTCAAATGGATTATTTTCTTCAATTCTTGGAAAGTTCTTTTAAATTAGCAAATAATAACTGCTTTGTAGTTTTGTAACATTGCCACTACATGCAGTGTACTAAACACATTATTCTTTTATATATTGGAAACCTCTGGTGTCTACAGAACATATCAGTGCTATAGGATTATCTATTCTAGGGAATTTTTACAAAAACCATTGCTGGAGCCTTCTGAAACTGCAGACACAGTAACAACCTATGACTATATTTCTATCTTTACACACAATTTGCATTTCCTCTCAAAAATTGTAGGCGTCTGGCTTTTAAACTTTCTAACATTGCATTAAACTTTAAAATATAAACTTCAGTTTCAATTTCTTTTTAAATAAAAGGATACAAGTATCATTCATTGATGTGAACACTTAGAATGCTAAAGTATGTACTTTATTTGTGGCATCATGCAATATAGCAAAAAAAAGGATACTGGCACATGTTCTGCTGATTTCCTCTTCCTGACCAGCATGGCTCACTGCACACTCACGCACTGAGATATCCACCAGTTTGTTCAGCTGTCTACATGAGAAAGAACACTCTGTTAGGTAATCTTCAAACAGAAATAGGTATGTTACATAAATGCCTGTTTTTTACAACTACATAACATCCCTTTCATGTGTATCTCTCCTTTGGAATTAGCAGTGTGCAGATTACTACGCTGCAGTGTCATTTGCACTCGAAAACAGACACATCTCTGTGTTTTGCCTTTACATCACTACTACAAAATAAGTCTGGTTGAACCACAGTTCTCACACCCTGCAAAAAACCTCATCCAACTGAAATAAAGAGTGGTAAAACAGATTAAATATAGCTGTGCAAATTGGAATTTAATTAGAGTTAAAAAGGTTTCTTGCAACATGTTTTGCAAGAGGTTCAAAGTTATTTGGGCATTCTTTGTATCACTTATCAAAAGTATTTTTGACTGCTTTGTATGCTCTGGGAGACAAGGGGAACAGTTGTGGAATATCAGCTCAGAAGGAGACTGCCACCTACTGAACTAATACGTCTCTACTGCTGGAGGCCATTAGAACTGCAATTTAAGTTAGAACTGCGCATCATTAAGTTACTTCCTTTCTTACCCTTCCAGGTACATGAACATGACATGAACTGACTGAAAAACCTCTTCACTAGCAGTACAGTGGCTTTCTGCCTTCCCTCTCTTGGTTACAAAGTCATTTGTGATATGAGTCAACAAAGACTAAAAAACACTGTACAATATTAAGAAAACATTAAAATACATCTATTTTAAAAAGACCATGCATGTGTGTGATGAATGCCAATATCATTATAATTTATCTCTCATTTCTCACCAGATATCATCATCTGCTACTTTATGAAACCTGAATGAGGATTTTAGCACTCAAACATTACATAATTCCAGTTCCTATTTCTAAAACCTGTAAATTATGAACCTACAATCAGAAGACGTCTTGTCTATTCCACCATAGTGCAGTCTGGCTTGCTTTTAGACACAGAACAATTTTATATGCATGGTAGTCACTTCCTTACAGTTGAAATACTACTTGACTGATCAATCACTAATAATGTGTCTTAGATTTTCATATGTTACACTTGCCTTTGCTGTTCTGCCACAGAATCCATGCCAACAAATTCCACAGTCTTCGTTCCAAATACTACTGTATTTCCTGTCCCATACTGAACATCTTGCTTATCATTCAATCCATACCGATCCTTCACTGCAGTAAGAAAATCTACTCCAAAATTTGCTTTGTTTGGCCGGATGAACGACCCTCCTTTAGGATGCCTAGAATAGAACAGCCAGGAAAAGATGAAATAGAAAAAGTTACCATAACAATGACTGACTAATCTTTAAACAAAAGTACTGAGAACCAAAGCAGTCAAAAGGCAATTCTGCTGGCTAATCGTAAACATCACTGTTCCCAGGGAGCCAGATGAGACTTTCAAAATATCTTTGATAGTACTTGATAGAAGTTCACATAGTCAGATACCATGAGAACTGGAGCACCATCTCCCCAAAATGTACTTACACATCAAAATTACAGTATCAGTGCCATTATTAAAAATTCCTGCTCTGTTACTTCCAAACTCATTATGAACTCAGGTTCTCCAGAAAAAGAAGTTTCTACCTAAACCTGAAAAAGAAGTTTCTACCTAGGGATAGATTACCTAAATCATACCGTAAATGTGCTTGGAGTTTTACCAAAGCCTTAGGAATACTCAGAATAGTGATTGCTACATTGTATTTGACTTGCATAGCTCACTAGTAATTCTATCACACAAATGACACAACATCCAAATTGTAGCACTCAGAACTCTTATACAAACACAAACTTTCAAAAATTTTGATACCAACTTGGTAACAATTTTGAATATTCAACAGAAATATCCAACTAATAATACATGTTCAACACAGACCTATGAAGTTTCTTGTTCTGTTTTGAGCACTGAAAAAACTTTTTTGCATGCTGTTTCTTGCCATGCAATTGCTTTGACATTTTCTATCAAAGTTAGTGAGGAAACACAGTTTCAGGGAAGAACTAGAAGAGACAAGTTGTGAGAATGGTATCCCAAAGCAGATGAAGATCTGATAGGAGCATCAGCCAGAAAACACCAGGAAGAAAATTGGTAGCTATGAATATCTGTCTGCCATCAAGCTGAGAAGACAATAGGCTTTGGTAGGAAAGTGCCCAGGAGGAAGACACCACTTATGTAAATACAACTTTTCAAAACAGCATGTACGCATCAAGTGGCTAATTAGCAAAACATAATATAAATCATCAATGCTGCAAGTTCAAAATTCTCGTAGAAAAAAACAGTAACTAAAGGTCCCAAATCCTATGGACCTATTACTAGTAGGTGGAATAGCTTGGGAACCATGTATTCACATTTTTGTTAAAAAATCAGTGCTGGAAATTTCCTGTGCCAATTTCATGCATTAACATTTCTACTCTCATATCCTAAAGAAGGACCTAGGTAGAAACTTATATTATTTATTTTCAAAATATTTTCAGTCTAGGTTTGTAATGACTAAGTTTAGAGTGCAATGATTACAAAAAGAAGCAGAAAGGCAAACTTCTTTAGAACGTAAATCTGCTTAGAACTTTTCATGTTTGATAGGCATTTTCAATACATTTATAATCCAGTAACCTTCTCTTAAGTAAATTCTTCCATTCCTTTGAAATTCTTCATAACTTGCAAACACCTGACTGATTTAAATATTGAACTTCCTCAAATGTAAAAATGATGTGATTCTTTCTTAATACCTCTACTTAAAACAGTAAATTACCTTTTTACAACCTGAACTAGAACATCTCTTGCCTGCAAATACATCACTTCTGTATTTAATTAAGTCAAACAGCTTCATAGATGGCAGATAGTACAGGATTCCCCTTGGGGCTCTAAGAAAAAAATCCATGTACTCCTATCTGTAATTCACACTAGGTCCTGCTGTAAGTTTATTCTGACAACAACTCTGTCCAATTTCCTATCACCATGATTTTATCATCACCATCCCTCTACACTCAAGAGTCCTGCTCTCCTCAACTCTCTCATCAGAGCTAATCTAGAACCTCACACCTGCATTCCTCCTGTCACGCCATTTATCCCTACCATAGCCAAGACCTTTGGGTCTCTCCATCACCATGTCCATTCCTAAGCCCATTTCTGTGCTGTCAGGTCATCATTTCTATTGGTGTCTCCTTCCTCATTTTTTGTGCAGGAACCAGTTCTATCCTTAGGGGGAAAAAAAATTAGAAACCTAGCTACCTTGTCATTTAAAGCTACAGGAAAATTTTAGTGCATTTATCTCTCAAGACCCTTCTCTTTTTGGCCTGATCACAGGAACATAGGTTTTCTCTCTCCTGTTGCTATCACTTCCCATTACTCTGCACGCTATTGTAAGTTGCCTAATGTGTATTTAAATCCATTCCACAGCCTAAGTTTCTTTTTCAGTCTATTTATCTGATCTATTTTTTTAGGAACTGTCACAAAGAACAGGAAAGGAAACTGCAATAGGAACCAATTTTCAGTCAAAATTATTGTGCATTCAAGGAGAGAAGTCACTGTAACTCATTTTCCCTAAAACACACTGCCTGTATTAAATTTCACATTAGGATATATGAACTGTACAAGCTGTATGTACATATGAAACAAACAATGTACAGCACCTGGACTAATGCAAAAATGCACCTATTAGCCATCAGCCTCCATAACTGGGAACTAAACAGAAAAATCCTACTCCAAAGAGTCATCCAACATGCATATTATGAGATGGAAGAACTTAAGGATTACTGATCAACCTGACTTAAACTGAGCACTCAGAAGTCTGAGAACAGGGATTTTGTTCTCATGCATGCAAACAGTTTGCAGCCAGAACAAAACACTCTGTGGAAACAGAGTGGTAGAAGATATGACCCAATTCTCTTAAGCAGAAAATGTGGAATATGCTCAAGTGGGCAAACAGTTGGCTCTAGTTAATATTGACACTTCCTACTGACTTTTAAAATAGAGAGGTTGACCCCAATCTCAGAAGTCATCTTGTAGGACACTTCCTATTCATGATTCAGTAGCCTGAAGCATACAACCCATCTGTTGGCATGCCCAGGGAACTTTGAAGATATTCATTAAAATTTAGATTAGCTGTCAGCTTCCACTGAATCAGGAGGAAGTTTGGCATCATTCTTTGGTAATGTAAAACAAAGTCATAGCACTGCTCATCATTACAGGTACATGATGGCTCTTCATATGCTAGGGAAATATCACACACACACTTCTCAGTACTGAAGAAAAATGCAGGAGTACATAAATCATAATAGCTATACCACACTTGAGCTGTCTGACTGCAGAAGCTTCTGAGCCACAGAGATATCAGCTTTATGAGCCTAGGCAGTAAACATGGATCAAAGGGCTTCTTTGCCCAGTACCGTCTGTTTGCAATGATCAACTCCAGGCAATTACCATCATGACTGGATCAAATGCACTACAGGGCTCATAACTTGTCATAAACTGGTGCTGTTTGAATCTGTGCATGTCTTTTCTAGGCAGGCTCTGAACAGATCTCTTCCTTCTAAGGAAAGGTGTTCAACAGACAAAACTGCTATTAGAAGAATCTATGCACTGCAGTAAAGAAAATCCTTCAAGTTTTAGAACAGAAACAATGCTTATAAATGACACCTAACACTAACCTGCCATGGTGTATCAAATTCCTGACTGAACAGCAGAAGATCTGCAAACAGGAGCAAGTACTTCAAGTTCTTGAAAGTTTACCTTAGTTAAACAGACACGAAACTTGACTCTGAGCTTTCAAAAAGCAAGGAAAGACAGACAGACATCTGCAGTTTCAGATGCTATCTTGGGGTTCTGCTGGTGCACACGACATATTTGAGCAGTGGGTAGGGACAACCTTTTGTTTCAGCACAGTTCTATTGGCAGCAATGAACTTGAGTTTCTGATGGACAAAACTTCTTAACTGAAACCTCAGGAATGTCAAGAATGTTTTCTACCTTTGCAAAATGGAAATAATTTTAATAATTCCTGGAAGTGAATCTGTCACCCTTGAAGGAAAAATAGTCTAATTTAATATAAACAGATCTTTAATGGAGCAGATCATCTTGAATGCCATCATGCCACAAGTATAGGACAATCAGGGGAGAAGGGTGTGCTTGTAACCCACATTTCCCAGGGGAACACACACATACAAATGTGTGAGTGGGTCTATGGGACAAGAACCTATTGGAAAGTGCACTCATGTTACAAAAGCTGTATACAAATTTTAGCACTATTTTAAGGCTTGATTACTCCTCATTTCTCTTGAAGGACTGCAGAACACAAAGTACATAACACACTACTGCATCTAACAGCTAAAATAGTAGCTTACTCAGTTATTAAGAAACAAGATCCTATTATCAGAAGAAAACCAAACACAAAAGCACCACTCGATTGTGCATTGCCATTTCTAGCTGATACAAAGTTGATGAACATGCTCATGATGTCAGCATAATTTGAAGTACGGCTGTTTTGGTCCTTGGTATTCATAGTCTTAAGAAATTCAATTATCACCACATAATATATGACCTAGATAAATGCACTGCCATGAAACATAAAAGTTTAGGTCATATTTTCAAAAATCTTACTATAGAGATCGCACAGAACTGTAGGCAGACCTACTGTTTCAAGTAAGGACTAGAAAGAAGATTCTGTGGTAATGAGAAACTCAAAATCAGTTTTATTTTCCTCTCATGATTTAATTTTCAAATGTCACTCTGAAAGATGTATTTTTTAAAGCAGTTATTTTTAAAATTGCCTTAAAAACAATTTCAAAATGTACTTTCATTGCATTTGTTTACAGTACAAGCTACTTGATCAGCTGCTTCTGCTTATCAGAACTCAAGGAGTAAGCAAAGTAGGCAAAGGATACTCATGATAAGGTGTAAGGGGAAAAATACAACTGGTTTTTTTCTGATGTGTATATTCATCTGCAAAGAAACATTATTCCCTCCTGATCAGTAGCAGAAGTGATGTTTTAAGTTGTGAGATGGTTTTATGTTTTAGCATTATTTTGCTAAAATAAGGTAACTATTTTTTACTTTTTTTTTTTGCCTACATTTTCTCAGTTGGTACAAGAACTACAAACATGTCTGCACACAAGAAGTGATGTCTGTGTTTCTTGGTAGACCTGCTGGAACTATGTATTCGCTTAGACTCCAGCAGGACCTCTTCTGATAGGAAAATAGCAGAGTACAAAGAACAGGTATTGAAAGAACATGTTTAAAGACCACAACATTTATATTTGTAATGAGTATTGAGCTTCACTCAAAACATTGATTTTTACATCAAAAATTAAGATTACTGTCTGAGATCTCATCTCCTGGAAGCACACTAATGGCCACTAAAAACCCAAGAGTCTATACACATATATATAAATATCACATACACACAAATGTAAAACAGTCAAGCTTCTGAAAAACATTCATGAAATGTTCAATTGCTTTTTCTCTCCACAGAGATTTGAAATGGTTAGCCAATTATTTCTATTTTTTTCTTCTACAGCAGAACATAGCTTCAACTTGGAAACTATTCCAATTAAATTCAAAGCATTTAGGAAGCAATTTCCACTAATATATTAATTTAAAAGACATGGTTGCTCTAACACCATCATTTCCAATTCTTCAGCTGAAACAAAAAATCCAGCAATGTTGAATTTTTGTCTTGTATTAAGTGTGTTTAGCCTCCTCAAGCCCTGTTCTATTATTATTTGATACAAGAAAAAAATATCCAGTCCTTACAGGTGGGTGATTTCTTCTTTAACTATTTTTCTGAAGAATAGATTTTGTTCTCTCATCTTTCACCACTTCTATGCTCACAAACTGCTAGTGAGCTAGCAGTCTATAATATTTAACAGCTATTGATGAGTTTCTTCTATTAATTCATCCAGTTACTATTTAACTTACAAACTTTTCACTGTTGCATGTGTCCTGACATAGAAATCAACAACTTGCTAACAGCCATCATCCTAGAGTCCTGTATTCCTCAATTTCAAACGTGTTAAGTGCTCATATCTTAACAATCTTTCACTTAAAAGAAATGCATGCATATATTTAAAAACACCACACAGCTGCACTATGTTCTGCACATACTAATTCAAATGAATATATGTAACAATTCTTTAGTGATACAAATATAACCCAAATCATTACCAGAAACTTGGTATTTTCCCTTAACAAGATACATGCAAGTCACCTTAAATTCAAATATAAACTGTATTTGAGTCACATAATATGGACCAATAGTTCAGAATTACCTAATAAAGGTCCCTAGGAAATATTGATTTCCTAACTAAAGTAAAACGTCTAAAACCTACTAACAGTAATAATAATAACACCCAAAAGTCTCATTTTATAACATATCTCTGAAAACGTGACTTGCATTTTCAAAGTATTTACTATACTCTAGTACCTGTAACTGGATAAATATCAGTGCAAGAGCCTCTATGGATTACCTAGTCAGAGCACTCAGAATTATGATCTTTTTAGTATTGGCCAACTGATAACAGAAGGGTTTGCCTTAAAAATTGCCAAAAGGCCTTTTCCCATGACCATCTCATATGACCATATGACATGCCAATGCTGTGAATCAACTCACCTGCACTTAAAATACTGTGTTCCTTCATAGCTGCCATCATGCTTTCCCCTCTGAGGATCATCCCATTCCACGCCCAGCCAAATTCCTGAAAAAAAATGGTTGATACTTTTCCAAATTTATGGCATCATATCCAGAGAAATCACAGCCAGAAGGAAACACTGCCATCTCTCAAAGCAGGAGATTATCACCAGCACAGTATTTTCACGATTATAAGCCGCACCTGATTATAAGATGCACAGTTACAATACAGAGTGTGATAAAAGGTATCTGTTCTATCACCATCTGTTGAGGGTGGGGGCAGTGATCCTTATCTCCACGGCAGATATTCTGCTAATGGCCCATCCATTGAAACTAGGCAGGGCATTGTTCTTTATCTTTTCACAACCCATCCTTCCTCCAGTGAGTCATTTTCTGCTAATGGCCCATTGAGTCCCACTGTGGGACTGATAAAATTACTGCATCCCATTGGAAGTTGCTCCAGCCAGAGGGAAGAGCCCAACACTTCTTACCAAAATAAAAACAGAGGTTTTGGGACACTAAGGGAGCCCCTTTCTCCACTGGACTCCAGAGGAAAACCGGGTTTCTCCACATCATCACTGGGCCTCCAGAGGGAAACTGCACCTTCTACAGGAGCACTGCTCCAACTGAATCACATCTGTCACTGCAGGAGAATGCAGCCATCATTTAATGGGACTGCTACCAACACCCTGCCTGACGGGGTGTCAGGTTGTACTCTGACTTTGTCAGGGTTTGGAGTTTGTTTCTTTGTAGTACTGTATTTCTATTTTAATTTCCCTAGTAAAAAACTGTTATTCCTAATTCCCATATCTTTGTCTGAAAGCCTCTTGATTTCAACATTATAATAATTTGGAGGGAGGGGGTTTACACTCTCCATTTCAAAGAGAGGCTCCTGCCTTTCTCAGCAGACACCTGTCCTCCAAACTAAAACAGCAACTTTTCGTTCTTTGTCCGGATATAAGCCGCACCTGATTACAAGCTGCACTTTGGGTTCGGACCAAAATTTTAATCAAAAAGGTGCAGCTTATAATCGTGAAATTACTGTAATTTTTAACCTAGCCAGACCTTGAAAATTTCCAAGGAGAGAAAGATTCCAACATCTGGTGAGTATATTCCAATGCTGCATTGTAATGTAGCAATGTAATGGAAAAGGTTTTCCTGCTGTACCATTATCCTTTACTGTATAACCTAATACTTGCAAGAAGAGTTAGGCTCTGCCATCAGTGTAACCACCTGTCAAACAGCTGCAGGAAGCCATTGGATATCACTTTTTCTTCTCTTCACCACATTAACCAACCCCAGATCACTCAACCTCTACACATGTGTATGGTCTGTGCCCTTAACCACCCTGGCAGTCCTCCAAGACTCCTCAAGAGAGATCTTTGAGATGCTCTCAAGTTTATCTGCATCCCTCTTGAACTGCAATGGTTCCACACCACACACATTACTCCAAGTGTAACCCTATCAAGAATCCCCTCTCCCAGAAGGGATAACAGCTTCCTTTAACTTCCAGGCCATGCTCATCACTCACTCAAAGGTAACCCAGTACAACATGTATCTTTGCTTCTTATAGGAGATCACTCATATTCATACAGTAGTCAACTCCCAAGCCCTTTACAACAGACTCTGAGAGTTGCTAGTACTTCCTAGTCCATACTACCTGTGGAAATTTATCCTTCCTGAATCTCTTGGGTTCAAACCTAAAGTTCATAAAGCTTGATCTGGATTGCAATTCTATCTTGTATCACAGCAGCCATTCGAGGGTGAAGCCTGTTCATCACCCAAGTAACCGATGAATAAGTGAAACAATACACAAACCAACATTTACTTTTGTAGTACTCACTCACTACCAGATATCAAGGCATTAATTACTTTCTCATTTGACAGCTTTCACTTAACAGTCCATTCACCTACCTTGTGTTTCTTCAGCTTCCAAATAAGATTTCATATGGAGACATTATACAAAGACTTACTGAAGTCAAGGAATACTGACTTGTTCTCCCTTTATCCACATTCACAGTCATATCATCATATTAAGTAGTTACTTTTTATTTACAAGTGCCAAATACTTCCAACTACCATCTTGTCCTTCACAGGCTTGGAAATGGATTCCAAGGAAACTGCTACATGATCTTTCCAGATAGAAGTGAGGCTAATGAGTCTACAGTTCCTAGCCATTCTTCTTGCCTCTTCTAGTACTGTATGTAAGGCTAGTCTTCCAAGCATCAGGAATCTTCCCATAAATTTGAACATCTATAGTGAGTTGACCCAGGCTAGACACCACGTGCCCACCTAACTCAGCTGAACAGGGGAGAAAAAATACAACAAAAGGCTCATGAGTTGAGATTAGAACAGGGGGAGATCACCCACTGGTTACTTTCATGGGCAAAACAGGCTTGGTTTGGGGAAAGTAATTGGATTTATTAGCAATCAAAATTAGAGTAGAATAATGAGAAGTAAACCAAATCTTTTAAATACCCCCATGTCAGCTCCCCCTCCTTCCTGGGCTCTATCTCCTCCCCACAAGAGATACAGGGAGATGGAGAATGGGGCTTAAAGTCAGTTCATCACACCTTACTTCTGCTGCTTCCTCCTCAAACAGGGGAGCCCTTACCCTGTTCCAGTGCAGGTTTCCTCCCATAGAAGACAGTCATCCATGGACTGGTCCAACATAAGTCCTCCCTATGGGCTACAGTATGCTTCCTTTGGAACTGCTCCAGTGTGGAACTCTCTTTTCATGGGGTGTAGTCCTTCAGGAAAAGGATACTTCAGTGTGAGTCTCCCACAGGGTCACAAGATCTACCCAGAAGCCCACTCCAGCAAGGCTCTTCTCTCCACAGGCTCTCAGGTCTACCAGGAGCCTGCTCTGGTGCGGGCTTGCCCCAGGGTCACACACACGCCTGTCTGCGTCTTGTGCATGGGCAGTAGGTGGATCTCTGAATCCCTGCTGACCCTCATGGGTGCCAGGAAACAGCCTGTCTCCATAGGTCTGCAGGGGAACTCTTCTCTGGAGTGTGGAGCCCCTCTCTGCCCTCCTTCTTCACTGACCTTTCTGTCTGTAGGGCTGTCCATCTCACGTATTCTTACCCAGCTCTTCTCAGGCCACACCTACTTTTGTGCAAAGAGTCTCCTTTCCTTCCCCTTCTTAAAGACGGTTTCACTGAGGTGCAACTAGCATTGCTGAGAGGCTCAGTCCCGGCCAGTAATGGGTCTGCCCTGGAGCTGGCTGGCATCAGCTCTGTTGGACATGGAGAAAGCTTCTGGCAGCTTCTCACAGACGCTTCACCCGTAGCCTCTGTCACTATCAGAACCTTGTCACACAAACCCAACACCATATTGTCAAAGGAGCACCTGGTCTGCTGATATACTGCCTCTTGCCTTCCCTGACTAAGCCAGCACAGAGATCAGGGAAAAGATGCAGAGCTCTTCTTACACTTCTTTTGACAACTCCGACTTTTTAAAAAACCCACTAACTCACACAGATTAGAAGTCGTCATATTTACACATGAACAGTGAGGATAAATCAAACTTTAAATTGCCTCGTTCTACTTGACAATGTTGGGTTGGTTTTGTTCTTTGTTTTTTTTTTTTTTAATTAAGAAGAACACGAGTATCTCGACAACAGCCATAAAATGTGAAATTATTCCTTTTGTGGCGCTTACCTGCAGTTTGAGCCACGCTGCCCACATAGCGCACAGTCCCGTAGTCGGTGCCACAGGAGACCCGCCGCCCCAGCGCATCGGGAGGCACCCCAGCAGCCATCCCGGGACAGCAGGACTCCGGGCTTCTCCCGCACCTGCAGGGACACGAGAAACGCCCTTAACACCCGCGCAAGCCGCTGCTCTCACAGCACCCCTGCCTTGAGCTGCTCTTTTGTCTCCCGGCTGCACGCCGGACTCGCTCCCGGCGCTACCCCGTGCCGCTCGCACACGCCGAGCCGCTCCCCGCTCCCGCAGCAGCCCCGGCCCCCACACGCGCGAGGCCGCAGCTCACGCACCGGCGGGGCCGCTCCGCTACGGCACTTCCGCCCTGCGCCGCGCGGCACCCGCCGCCCCGCCCCGCCCCGGCCCCTGGAGCGCTCCGATTGGCCGCGAGCCCCGGGGCAGCCCTGCCTTGGCCCGCTATTGGCCCACTCCGCCTTCTACCCGGCTCAAGTCTCCGCCTTCAGGGGCAAATCGGCCCGGGGCGTCGCCGCCGTGGAGCTTTCTGGGTAATGCAGTTCATCGAGGTGGCCCCACCGAGAGTGCTTGGCACCCCCGGGACTACAGCTCCCAGAATGCCGCGGGGCGATAGGCCGGCACTCTGATGGGAAAAGCCGGGTCCGCGGGGCGGTGGCGAGGTGTCCGGCCCGTCCCCGGGAATTGCGCCTCTCTGGGAGCAGCCGCAATCTTGCGGCGGGATGTGAGGAGAGAGGAAGGATGGCGCGGGGAAGCGCTGCCGTGTTGTGAAGCGGCGTGCGGTGGGCAAAGCGCTGAGGCACCGCTGAACCGACAGCGAGCGAAAGATGAGTCCGTAAATCAAGCGCTCTCACGGGAGCAGCGGCTGAAGGAGCAGCAGAGCTCCCCCGCGCCAGGAAAACTCCTAAATAGCTGGATTGCCCTGTACGCCGCGACAGTTGTTGCTGCACTTATTTCAACTTTCAGTATTTGGGGAAAATAGCCCCTGGGGAATCCAGGGAAGACCTGTAATAATTAGCGCGGGGGGCGGAATATCGAACTGTCCACTGTGCGTAGACTAACAGCAAAAAAATGAAAGACCTGACTGTGTTCCAGTACGAGTTGGTGAGGAACAGAAATTGAGTAGGAGCTCTTCAGTTTGACAGAGATAGGTATGGCAAGATCTAATAGCTGAGGCTATTAAAAAAAAACAAAAACAAAAAACCACAAAGTATCCTATTCGATGTTTTTCATATTTTTTAATCTTTTATGTTTCATAGTTCAATGTCTCACAACAGCTTACTGCAAACAGTATCATCTGAATGTTGGCACCACCAAGACCAGAACAATCATGACCGTGAATAATCAAGCAGCTCTTTCAGTCCCATTATGGCTCCATTACATTAAATGTCTGTTCCTCTGCCAGGCAGCATATTAGCACTCTCTACTTCGAGTCCATGATACTGACCACAGAAATCAGGTATGGGTATTTGGTAACGCTAACACATTCCAATCAAAATAATCTGGATAATGTATGTATTCTTTAGCATGCTGATAACTTGCAATTTCAAGTAACAGGCTTTGAGGGAGTAGTTACTGTCTTGCATAAAGCAGCTGCACCTCAAGGAGACAATCCAGCAAAGAACTCTGTGCCTTTTTTTCACAGTCTTCCTTTGCCATAGGTAATGTGTTATTTCAGACCAACTAATAGAATTGATAGAGATACCCTAGACAGATAGATAGATACCCTAGTCCTTCCCACATTTTGGTGGTGGCGCTGTCTCATCTGGATTCGTAAGCCCCTCATCTCCCACAGAGGGCACTCTTGGAACAATCTGTTCCAGTTCCAAGCCATATAGCTGAAGCTACAGGGATAGTGGTATGAATAAAAGCAGCAAGCTCTTTTGCTCTCCACTGTTCCTCTCCTCCCCTTTTCCCAAGGTCCA
Organism: Catharus ustulatus; assembly: GCF_009819885.2. NCBI lineage: Eukaryota > Metazoa > Chordata > Aves > Passeriformes > Turdidae > Catharus > Catharus ustulatus. The sequence goes on along the minus strand of NC_046223.1, from coordinate 46,338,170 downwards.
AGCTGAAAGCATCCTCCACTTCATGTACTGCCTGAAAGGAAAGGCACTGAAAACATGAAAATACTTTTTATCATCTTTCTCACCCCAACTGCCCATTTCTTCCCCTGTTTGACAGGTAACCCAACCATTCTCAGAATCTACATGGAGTTTGTCAAATTAATGTATTTACTATTTCCAAGATGATAATCAACAAATAGCCATAGTTCATGATCTGTACTTGACAAGGAACAGGACAGTCCCATTGCTAATGAAACAACTAGACCAATTTCACATTTTCACCTCATTACCTCAAATTACAACTTCAGCATTTTATAAGCACCCAATAAAAATGGTTCTTCAGTCAAAACCACAGAAAAAGTGTTAGAGTTAGTTCCGTGCTTCATATACTAACTCTGCAATTGTAGGAAATTCTACTTTTAAAGAACTTAGGGTTTTTTTTCCTTGCAAACCTTTTTTCCCCTCCAATCTGTTCACACATGCTTGGTGTCAGCCCGGTTTTAATAACTTTAGATAGTGGAAGGTTATGCCTCCCTCAGCCAACAGAAGTTCTCTGTGGAGTAACACAGATTGCAAGAGAATAGGAGAGTTTTTATGTATTTCAAAATACATAAACAAAATGCATGCATTTGCCATTTTACAGACCTCAGTAATTACTGAGTGATTAAGTAGCTCACCCTGTATGCTCTAGAAATAGCATCTGAAACATTATGAAGAGAGTGAAAATGACCTACTGTGCTCAAGAGATGATGCAGCTGCTTAACTGTCAGCATGTAATTCATATACCAATGAGTAGAGCATTTTCCTGGAGTTCAAAAGCAGAAAATTATCTATGATTTCCTTTCACCTCAAAGTTAGTCTTCTACACAAATTCATGTCAGGTTGTGTAGTGCTTTCCCTGGAAATGTGACATTAGGCCTTCTTGGTGTATCTCCCATGCTTCTCTATGCTGTACTAAACAGAGATGATCAGTAAATATCTTTTCAGTAGGTTAATTGAGAACTTATTTATTCCATAGGGTACACAGGTGAGGAACACTATCAGGGTTAATGTGGTTTAATCTGCATCTTCATTAGAAGTTTTGCACATTTTTTCTAATAAAGTTTAAACTTTATTAGAAGTTTATGCTTGAAGTGAGTTAATGAATCATGGATTATTCCTAGCCACATCTCAACAAGGTGCCTCTGAAGTAATTTTAAAATAAGTGCTGCAGAAGAGGTTGAACATTGATGATCAGCTATGATAAAACTTATTCAGAAAGGATGTTAATGTGAGGTAGTAATCAACTCAAATAGGCAAATGGCAGATTTTGTTTCCCTGACTTCAAGAAAAGAAAAATTGTTAAGAGAAAGAAATGTACAGTAATGAAACAATGTACTCTGTTTTATCTGTACCTTTAATCAAAATCTTTAGATGATATATGCAAGTTACATAAATAATTACCAGAATAAATAATTTTTAACTTAAGTATCTCTTACAGTCTATTTGGAAAGCAAGAAGGGAAGCTCAGAGATACTAGACACACACTTCAGCTTTTCCTAACAAAGTCAAGTAAATTCTGTAAAACAAGGTGAAATTACATGAGGCAGCCTCAGGAGGCAAAAATGAGTTTTCTTATTCTCTCAAATTCTTTCCTTGGCCTTTGTCCACCTGCCAACTCTGACATTCATCAGGCTCTTGCTGAGTGGGATAATTCATTAACCTGGACAAAAATTAACTTTTCTCCCTCAGGGCTAGTGAGTTATGTTCATTCACAGAAAGACCTAACAGGCACTACCACCAAAGCAAAATGGATCTTGAAAGCAAACATGTAGGGCAAGGAAAGTAGCTCAAGCTACATGAGACAAAAATAATTTATGGTCATATAAAATGTTACAGGTTTTAGCTGCCTGGAAAAAAAGATTCAGGAATTTCAAGGTTGCAGAAAATCCCAGATTAATCATAGATTACTTTTGTGACAGTGAATGATGAGTCAAGATTCAACATTTCAAAAGAAGACCCAGACTATTATGTTTGTCCAGGATCAAAACCGAGTTTGATGGTATTATGTGTGCTTGGTATTAACAGCAGAATAGAAATACAGCTGAAAGAAGAATTACAGTGAAAGTACTGAGCAAATAATACAAAGAACTTAGCAAATACCAAGCCTGAAATGTAAAATGATTAAGATGGGACAAAGAAAAGCAGCAGATGCCCATATGGCTCTTGCACATGAATAAAAGCCTGGCCCAATTCAGTGATAAAGGCATATTAAAGTTCAAACCAGTTTTATATGAGAAGTGCAAACCCCCTCACAAACCCCACGTTTTTATACCTTGCTAGCATTTTAACAATAACTGAGGAAAACAGTCACTTATACAGGAAATTTCCATAGCATAAGCAGACAGATTAGCAAAATCAACCAAAAAGCAGACGCATAAAGAACTGGTGACAGTTTCTTTCCCATTAACATTTCTGTGTTGTATCAACAACTGGCTGATACATACAAAGTTGCTCTGAGTGGGTACCTGAATGGTCTGATTTCAGAAGGAGAGGAAAAAGCTATCTCCTCAGGAAGGTCTTGAGATGATGCAATTTTCATCATAATTGATGGGGTAAACATAAGCCTATGAAAAAGCAAAGACAGATGTCCCATCCAATGGCTGGCTACTCTAAGACAGGTGACAGCATTCATTTACATCCAAGCAAGCACACAATCAGAAAACAGACTGAGGTAGCAGAGAATGCTCCAGACTGATGAGTATTTGCATTTCTCTTAATGTGAACTGCAAGAACTAAACCCCCAAGAACTGCACTGATAACCTGATCAAAGTAAAACATGTTGGCAATGGCAGGAAGATAAAGGGAATGATTCTGGCTCAAAGGGACTGACATTGAAACCAGCATCCCCTTTGTTTCCCCGTGGGTATCTCCACTTGCAACTCAGATTGCCATCGTACAGCAGTGAATATTTTATGAAGATCAGGAAAAATCACTACTCTCTGTGTTGTGAGAGGCATAGCAACAGAGAGGGGCACTTACACAACTAATTCTGCAGTCACAAGAACTCCCATGTTGCTTTAAAGAAGGGTTTTTCCTAACACTGCTTGATATCAGGAGCTGGTATCAGTGATAACATCAGAGAATATTGATGAAAATGCACAGACTGATGGCACCAAATATAAAATCTGCCTTGACTAAGGGACATCATTATGACTGGTATTTAGTACTTAAAGTGCTCTACCAGCTTAACAGATGAAGGGGAAATATCCCAGCCTCTTCCAACTCCTGAATACATCAAAAAAAGCTCTCACAATCCTGTTTATCCTAACGAAAGTAAAGAGCAACAATGCTCTACTTGTGGGCCTCTTCAGATACACCTTCAGCACATGCTTTGAATACTGGCATCAAACACCCTGAAGGCAGAAGAGTAAGACAGAATTGCATGGCTTCTTGTAACCTGGGAAAAGAAAGCTGGACCAACTTTTCCCTTCTTACCCATTTGTGGTTTAAATGGTCTGCAACTGGAAAAAATCCAAGTACCCACTCAAAATGAAGGCACATGCTACAAGATATAGAATTAGAATAAATACTGGGGTGAATTGCCAGAATGAAACAAAAGAGCAATGACATAGCAGAAGTCTCAGATGGTACAAAAGCTTAATACAAAAAAGTCAGAAAAGCTACTTCATTATGAAAGTTTGATTACACAGAACTGTTTACATCCAGCAACAGAACAGAAATGAAATGGCACTAAGTGCACTTCGCTTTGTGTTGCAGTTACAATATCCTAACAGGCACAAGGATACATTTCACAGTAAGACTAGGAGACTCATGACAACAATAATCTTTTCAGTGCTTTCTCCCATTCAACATTAACTGCAACAGTGCTTAGAAACTACCAAGACACAAAATAAATGTAATTTGCTGCAGATAGTATTTTCACATAACACATTAAAAATTTACAGGCCTACTAAGCACTGCAAGTTATGAAAAAGGAATTACAATTTTCTTTCATTAACATTAAAGACACCTTTCACCAACTTTAAGCTATTCAGTCCTGGTAACCAGGTCCATTCAGTGAAAAGCCTATTATTCTGTGTCTAATCAGACAAAGATTTCTCCTCAGCATGCAGATAAAAGGAATAGGCTATCATCCATAACTACATATTTCAGACTGAAAGCAGTCATCCTCAATTTTGTCATGTTTGATCACTTTCAGAAAGATATTAAGGCTGCCCAGGGAAGGCATTACAGCAACCTCCTTCAGTTAGTTTTCTCGGGGACTGAGATCATAGCTCTCCCTGTTTTCCAGGTACAGTAAATGAACACCTTAATAAAACTATCCTTTAGCCATCAGAAGGCAACTACCTCTGTCCATTTCAGAGTATGCTTGAGCTAGCATCACATCTTACAGTACCAGTCCTACCTTTGATCCAAACCATTACCTTGCTAGCCCAAAGCAAAGCTTAATATACCTGTGAATACTAAGGGAACTGAACCTGATTAAAGCCAGCCCAGGCAATTAAAAAAACAAGTTTCTCTGCTTACATTTTATTAACACTTTTCTATATATTTATTTATATATATATTGATACCTACCCCCACCCCTAAATCTGGCTCTCAGTCGCAGTTCTATTTTGGTATGTCTATAATTTTAAAGCTCTATTTAAGCAATTAACAAAACTGAAGTGGTATTGTAGCTTGTAAAACAAGATACTGTACTTTAACAAAAAAATTACAGCTCTTGTCTCTTTGGAGAGATGTAGAAAATGCCTCCAGACAGCAATTCAGAACAGGAATGAAATATGAATTATGAATAAAGGCTTAGAGAAACCCCTCAATTATAATCAGAGATAAAAGAGACCTGCACCAGTTATGGTGTCCTATAGTTATCTGGTGTGAATCCCTTTCCATTTCTAATAGCAGCTTATTCTATTGTCATTTATGAGGGCTAATGCATAGATTTAAGTTTCTGGTTACAGAATGTTTGACAATTTCAAAATCTAAAACCAGGTGAGCAAAATCACTCACTGCAGAGCTGGAATCAGCAGCAAATTTGCCCTTTGCTGATGTGATGAAATCTTTTCTCTCAGGTACTTCAAAATCTTAATGAAGTCACAATTTCAGACTGAGCATATCTTATTTGCATACAAAATTGTATCTTTCATAATTCACATTCCCCTGAAAATATCCACAAAAGCTGGATAGCATATTCACCCCAGGACACAGTAAACTGATTCACCTGATCTTCACAAGTCAAACTTAGAAATATCACACAACAGTTTTATGTGCATTGTGGTTGCGAGTATCTTTTTTTTTTAAACACAAATTTTGGTTTACAAGAGCATTGTTTAAAATGCATTATACACATAGGTCAACCTGATTTAATTTAAAACACAGAATTTCAACCAGAATTCTATCATAGCCTGGTTAGGGGCTCAACAGTTTTAGGTGTGAAATAATGCCTATGATTGTGTCACGACTATTACATTTAGACTTAAAACTTCTTTAGTTCTAGTACAACTGCTTTAACAAAACCAACTGTAAAGCAGTTACAATTAAGACTTTAGAGATAATAAGGTACATATTTCAAAACTCAATGCCAAGTTATTTTTAACAGCAATTTCTGAAACTTGGCTGCAAGAGGAAGTTTTACATAAGACTGATTATCGCACCTCTCCATCTGGTTATTTTCCCATTTCCAAAAGAGTTTTAATCCACACCCAGAAATTAATTTTTTAATTTTCAGTTTCTTTGAACATTTTGCTCAGCTGTTGAACTAGTGCTACAAGCTCAGGGTTTCCCCCAAGTGATTCAATTTGTTTATAGGCTTCAGATTCAAGCTCTTTCAATGTATTCCGAGTGTACTCAAAAGAACCAACATTTTCAAGGTAATGTACACAGTATTTTTTTATATCTATGTTCTCCGTCCTTTGACGTAAAATGTTTTGCACCTGAGTACTTTCAGGTCTTGACCAAATTGCATGAATGGTTGGGAATGAGAACTTGCCCTCAGTTAAGTCTTCACAAAAACTTTTGTTCTCACTATATTCTTTGGAGTGTAAGTTGGCGTAGTCATCTCTTATTTGGAAGAAGAGACCAAGCGTGTTAAGAAGTGGCTTTAAGTCTTTTTTATAATTTGAGAACAGCTGCATGAGGCCTACAGCCAATCCAAACAGACCACCTGTCTTTTGCAGTACCATTGCTTTATACTCAGCCTCTGTAGGACAGGTGTAGGTATCCCTCCAGTAAATATCCAAGCCTTGTCCTTTATGGAGTTCCAGAAGTTGACGGGTAAAAACTTTAACAGCATCTGGATGATCAAGGGTTAAAACCTTCTCTAAGCCAAGAAAATAAACATAATTAGCACAGTTGATTACAGATGGAATTCCATAGATACTGTGTGCCACTGGAAAGCCCCGTCGTAGTTTTGAGTTATCTTCAATATCATCCACAAGTAGGCTTGCATTGTGCAACATCTCTGTCACTTCAATGATAACCTATTACAAGAAGAGAAAATTAAGTCTGTCAGTAATTTAACTGTGAGTTTTACAAGACTATATTTAAAATAGATGTTTTAAGTAACTATATTCTCTATCACTGAGGTTCCTCTTTAGACAACTCGCCTTTACTGTTAGTAGAGAGATTTATGGTTCTCTTCATCATCCATTTTGCTGTAAGTCCTGGATCACAGTCTTATGTGTATGTTTTCAGATTAAAAGTTAACTTACTCCCTGAAGTGCTTCCACTTGCATGCTCCTCTTCATTGTTGCTACAGTTCTAAAACAAGCCATTGTCTGGGACTCATGGAATAACTTATTAGAAACATGACTAGGGGAAAATAAAATTAACAGTGTTTTGAAATGTTTAGATTTACAAACCTGAGATTTCCCGAAGTGAGTTCCTGGGAGTGTCAGATACCATCCATTATCACATTTCTCTTGTGAACTATGTTTTGATAAGCAGAGAGCTCATCTTTCTTTTCCCACACTTTGTGTGATTATATTCAATACTGAGTTCTTAAAGGACAGACTACTCCCTCTGAAACATCATTTGGAAAATTCTTGGCAGAAAGCCAACAGCCACAATTTCTTTTGAGAAGCTTCCAAAACACTAGTTGTTAGTAGGTAGACCAATACTACACACCTGAGGCGTGCAATAAATATTCACATCAGGCCTGTAGCAGACTACATTTGAGTAGAACAGAACCTTAACAACGCAACAAAAAAAATGAAGAGTCTTAACACTATACACTACTTTTATTCCACAGCTGCCGTGCGATCAACAGGTACACTCAGCACCTGCTTAAATGGAAATAAATTTAAGCATGTAAAAATGCATACTGTATAAACTCACTGCAAAACACATCTGATTAAGATATGATTTTAAAGCTAATGAACCGATTACACTCATTAGCTACAAACATTGCATTCAGTCAACATTTATCAAAACAACTGTAAAAAATACTAAGACCACCATAAAATGGCAGCAAATATCTAGTATGGTCCTATTTGGTGGGTGCTGTAGGACAAAATTAGGACTTTGCTGTAAGCATTTACTTGAGCACCAAGCCACCTGGTGTTCAGTGAACATTGTCCCAAAGATTAAAACTCAAACCCCAGCAATTTAATCTCTTTCCCAAGATATGATTGCAAGAACAACCTACTTAAACACTCATGAAATCAAAGGACAGAGTACTTACTTACTGAAGGTAACTTTACATACCTATTTGTTTGAATATACTTTTGGTCCATTATCTCATTCTCAGAACTATCAGGAATGTTTCCCTGTGTTCTGTGAATTCATTAGATAAGCCTATTCTAGTATTTCTCTTGCTAACCTATTTCATATCACTGTCAGTTTCAGGACCTCTTGCAGCTTCCATACATAAGGCTAAAAGGAAAGTGTGTTTCCTGACTCTGTGTTTCTATCAAATTATCTTGTGAAATTAAGACAGCATCGAAAGTGCTTCAAAGGTGAAGGAAAGGAATGAAACAGCTCAGATATCAGAAAAAGCTTATTGTAGAAGACATCAGGAAGTAGCCTGAGAAAATTAAAAGACTGGTCTCCATAATGAAAGCCGAAGACCCAGTACAGAGTGCTATGTTTTCTTACAACCTTCATCTATCTAATCAGTATCTGCTGCACTGTCAGTCCAACACACAGGTTTCTTCCACCCCCTCATCTGCAATAGCTTTAAAATTTGCTTGACTCTTACTAGGCCATTTCAGTGCCTTCTCAGAAAAAAGTTCACCGGCAAATCCAGTGTTCTCTAATTCAACAAACTGAAGTGTCTCAGTGTAGCTCTAAATGGGAACTAGAAATTCAGTAAGGGTTGGGGGAAGAGGTCACTTGATTGGGGCAAAAAGTGAAAACAGCAGCAGTTAACAGTAGAATAAACTACCAAGGAACAGCAGACTCAATTGTACCATCTAAATAAATTACACAAAGGCAAGCAATCCAAGGTAAGAAAAGTCACAGAATGAGTGCCAGAATACAGATTTTTAATAAAAGAAATACAAATACCTGGAAATTAATAAAGCTGTTAGACACAGGGGATATCTTATGAAGATTTTGACGGATGTCAAAAAGATGACCAGAGGTGGGCCTTCAGACTTTAACCATCTTTTAGTTATTAAAATCAGTAAAAGCTGTAAAATTGTGCAAAAGCTGTAATACAGTAATTTCACGATTATAAGCCGCACTGATTATAAGCCGCACTTCTGGGTTTCAGCAACTTTTTGGTTTTTGTCCATACATAAGCCGCACCTGATTATAAGCCGCAGGTTACAATACAGAGTGTGATAAAAGGTATCTGTTCTATCACCATCTGTTGAGGGTGGGGACAGTGATCCTTATCTCAATGGCAGATAATTTGCTAATGGGCCATCCATTGAAACCAGGCAAGGCATTGTTCTTTATCTTTTCACACCCCATCCTTCCTCCAGCCAGTCATTGTCTGCTAATGGCCCATTGAGTCCCACTGTGGGACTGATAAAATTACTGCATCCCATTGGAAGTTGCTCCAGCCAGGGGGAAGAGCCCAACATTTCTTACCAAGATAAAAACAGAGGTTTTGGGACAATAAGGTAGCCCCTTTCTCCACTGGACTCCAGAGGAAAACCGGATTTCTCCACATCACCACTGGACCTCCAGAGGGAAACTGCACCTTCTGCAGGAGCACTGCTCCAACTGAGCCACATCTGTCACTGCAAGGGGACTGCAATCACCATTTAATGGGACTGCTACCAACACCCTGCCTGACGGTGTCAGGTTGTACTCTGACTGTGTCAGGGTTTGGAGTTTGTTTCTTTGTAGTACTGTATTTCTATTTTAATTTCCCTAGTAAAGAACTGTTATTCCTAATTCCCATATCTTTGCCTGAAAGCCCCTTGATTTCAAAATTATAATAATTTGGAGAGAGGGGGTTTACATTCTCCATTTCAAAGAGAAACTCCTGCCTTTCTCAGCAGACACCTGTCCTCCAAACTAAAACAGCAACTTTTCGTTCTTTGTCCATAGATAAGCCACACCTGATTATAAGCCGCACTTTGGGTTCGGACCAAAATTTTAGTCAAAATGGTGCGGCTTATAATCGTGAAATTACTGTAATTGTATCACGATGAAGACTAAAAGATGGCAGGATCTTGTTTTTTTCTTGCCATACAAACAACTTACATAGAAAAGGAGATATTAAAGCATTGGTTTTCTTCATAAAGATAATCAAAACAAGTGGTCCAAGTTTTCAATAGCAGTTACGCGATCCATCAGTTTAAAGTGACAGAACTGGTAACTTCTGTTGACACAGAGGGACTGCAGATTTAGCTTACTATAGCACTAAGCAAAAATGGATCACACTGCCATGGGTGCCCAGCAAAAGGGCAGGAGGGAACAGTGAGATGGCAACATTAAAAAATCCTAGTTGAATAGAATGGAAGGGTTTGTTATAATGAAAGGGTTTCAGCATAAGACAGGCCCTGAGAAGCTGCAGAATCCACATCACCAGATTTACAAAACTCAACAGGGCCCCCAGAAGCCTAAAGCAGCTACAGAGAAAGCTCTGCTTTAAGTACAAGGTTGTCCTAGATAACTTCCAGAGGCTTCTTCCAATCTGAAGTCTGATCTGTGATATTAGCAACCTGTGTATTGTAAGGGTTTAGTCTATCATATGTTTTATTTGGATGTTTGTCTGAGCACAAAGGGTAAGATGTGTCTACCTAAAAGACAATACACGTTGCTAGACAGTTACAGGCCGAAACACAGAAGAGGTCCTAGATAATGAAATGCAGCCTCTTAAACCACTTAAATCACTTTGCTACTTGAGAGCTATGAAGTGTCACTCTCAAGCCACCCTAAAAATGACTCCTTCACAAACTCTAAAGACACTTCTGCCAACAATTAATGAAATTTACAAAAGACCAGCTGGGTGTCAAAAGCCACAACCAATTATATTATTATATTATAAATATATTATATTGCATTGGACAGAAAATATTTTGCATACTCTGTATGCAGTTTATCAAAACTACAGTCTAGTCTAAAAAAGAGGATATTTTTCATTTGAAAAGACACAATGTATAAATACACAGCCACGCATCTTGCATGCTTTGTCCAAGAGAAAAGGGAATGATAATTCCTAGATAATACTTCTCATTAGAAAGTAATGTAGACTATATATACATCCCTCTCAGTTTTAGGTTTATAAAGTTGATTTAATTGCTGTCTTCAATATTCTTGTATCAAAATCTCCAGATTTTATTTTCAAACACTGTATTTGTGAAGTCTACAAGGTAACTGTCTAGCTTCTTTTGCAATTCATTAAAAACTCAGTATTAATAACTGAGTTAAGTGGGTAACAATGATAGCTGCTTATCTACAACTTCAAACGTTGAACACACTTGGAAAGAAGTAACTATTCTAGTAAGACATGGAAGTAATTGCTTTAGTGTTGCATCACAGTAAAAGCTTTGCTCTGAAGATGTTTCCATGAAAGTTCATGCTATATCTAGAAATTAGTGTATTTAAGATTTCTAATAATTTATGCTATGTAAGAGAATCATCTGTTACCAATGGTCTTGGAAGAAAGATAACAACCTTTTAAAAGTAATTAGCCAGTACCTGTATTTTATCTTCTGGAACATTCAGCCAGTGATTAAAGGCCTGTGACAGTTTGGTTCTCACTTGTTTACCTACAATAAAAATATTATAGGCATTTATAAAAATATCAGAGTTCATTATTAGGCACAACAGTTTGTGTTAACTATAGCTGATTTGAGATCCAATTAAAAAAACCTGATCAGTGTGATGACACAAAAGTGGAAAATGTATCAGTGCATGCTGATGAATAAACATCAATTAGCAGCAGTTACAGTTTTAAACACTTCACAGGACTATGCAAAGCATATTTACAGGTTACTATATTTATTTTTCACAATTTAATTAGTAAGGGATCCTGACCATGTTGGTAGCCTGTACAGATCAGCTAGTTTGCAAGGCATGTTAATTTTAAGATTAAAAAGTTTAAATTACGATTCATGATTAGTTGCGAGTATGGGAATTTCTCTCAATTTTTAGGTCTTTCTCCTGTAGTATTATTCTTAACTTGCTACTGTAAACTTGTAAAACAGGAAAGTGACATTACATATAGTTACTAAATTACTCTAAACAAAAATCCGAACAGAAATTTCCAATAATTTAGATATTTATCTTATACCCAGTTACCCTGTTTCATAAGAATGAAAGATAACATTAAATGACCAAGTTTAGTGTTAAAACAAACTGTTCTGTTCAATCCAGATACTTTCTACATGACAAAGTGAATTTCCATAGAAGTTCACCTTATGCCTATACATTAGTGATGTCCACTTTCTTCAGTAATTTGCTGTTTTCATGTACAAATATCTATTCAGCATCCAGTCATGTTCAATATGAAATAAAATCATCCTCTATCCACACTGAGACAATTCTGCTCTGAACTTTGAGAAGCTCAGTTATGTATAATACCTTGGAATAACTGCAAAAAACAGCTCTGCAGATATATAGCTCACATAAACAAGCATTTGGAAAAAGCTTTAAATGAACTTCAAAGCAGTGCAACATAGACACCCATGGAACCTGTATTACTTGACTCAAGAAGAACTGAGACACAACTCAGATATTCTGCAATACTAGTCCTCATGTTGATAATTCCATCTTGCCCATAGCACCAAAGAAATGTCAACATTTGAATTGCTCCCTAAGGTTTCTCTGTGACTGTGTAACCAGCATATACAGAATAATAAGCACGGGTATATTCACTTGCAGTGATAGGCCCTAGAGAAACTGGATTGAGAGTTTTTCTCCTTCTAATTAAGTCGCCACCAGGTAAGCAATAGCTTTGTGGGTTGGGCTCTGTAAGCAAGTTTGATAACCTTCCTCCCTGGATCAGAGGTCTGCACTTCTTGTCTCAGTTCTCAATGATTTCCACTGCTTCCTGTCACCACCATCTTCTGGTTTTCACTAGACAACATTAACAAAATGGTCCTCTTTTTCCCTCCAGGAGCTCTGTCCTCTGCCCCTGCCACACGTGAAGAGGCATTCTGACCCGGACATACACTGCATTTGACTTGTTTTCTCCATTTTTATTGTCTGTGCTCAGTTTTAAACACTAACAGTTTTCTGCAGAAGGAAAGGATTGTTTTGTCTTTCCTTGAGAGTAACTGTTACAAATATCTGCCAAACTGTATGGCTTACCCTTTAAGGATTAACAAGTATTTCACCACATTCATAAAGAAAATCAGTCAGAGATAATATTACATTAAGGAACTGTAGCTTATCTATAGCTGTTTATTCTCTTCTAAATTACATGGATACAGGCAATACCTGCCTTTTTTTTTAAATACTAGTCAGCTAATTCTGTTTTTCTGAATATGTTTCCTAGAAAATACACTCAAAGAATGCTGGATGTTCAGCAACAAGCATTATTTCATCATGACGAACTTGACTACTAGCACACATTCTAAATGGATTATAACACGCACAAAGGATTAAGGCACTTGAGTTCTGTAGTACAGACAGCATTTGAATTGTTAGACTTGTCTACCCTGACTAGCAAGGCTTCCTCAACACCGACTATCCAAAGAAAAAATACTACCTGTATAGTGAGACATTTATCTTTCCTTTTATACATGCAGATTTGCTTGTCTTCTAAAGGAACATTATTGCTACATAAATGCTATTTTATCTGATTCTGAAGTCAATCCTAGCAGGTCTATGTGATAGTACAGCGATTTATGCTACACAATTTATGCCTGCGGCCATATAGGGATGGCAAAAGACCAAACCCCTCCAACACTGGTTTCTAAAGCCTGGATCCAGAAGACTCCATTCCTTGCCACACTTGTCCTCTCCCCAAACTAGACAAGACAACAATACAGTGACACTAGGACAAAATTAAAAGGAGCACTGCCAGAATTATCCAGTTTCTTCACTGTCACATTTCACCGCTGTTAATTATTCTAAGCAGGTTATTGTAAAATTGAAGAATAGAGGTCTAACATCCAAACTCAGAAGCTCTGCCTACTGTATAGAGCTATAATACTAGACATTATTGCACCAAGCTTTTATCAAAGCTCTACTAAATGCATTTGGTTTAATCTAAGATCCCAAATTATTACCCAAATCAAACAGCAGCTATGGAAAGCTTTTCTCCTTAGTAATACTGGGAGGAAAAGGTAAGAAAAATACTCAGAAATTCCTTCTACAGCAAAGAAGGTTAGAGCTTTATCCTCAAAACAAATATCAAGTGAAAGATGTTGTACTGAGGACATTTCCTTCTCTTCAGATGAGATGCTTCTCATCTAAAGGGGAAAAAAACCCCAGCCAGCTTACCCCTTACATACACAGTTGTTCTTGTGACAGGGCACAGACAAAAACTACAGACCTCCATTCTGGACAGGCTCCTGGCTAGTATTGCTTCACTCTTGCTGTATTAAAGTAATCACGAATTATGCCCTTAAGGCAGCACCCTACTTATAGAGAGGGTATATGAAAAGGCTAGAACAGCAATGGGAAGGAGCAGAGTGACTATTAACCTAGCCCCCATTGCAGTTAATTCAACTCATTAGCCCAGCAGAGAATGCAGCTTTTTGCTAGGTTAGCTTTCTGCCAGCTTTATGTACTGAGTCAGCTTATGCAGTGGATCTGCCACAATCACTACAGGGTGAGCAGGAGATGCTGAGGATCAGGGGAAGGGGCATTGCCCTTCTGGAGGAACAAAGCTCTTGTATTACCTCAGTTGTATTGTACACTTGCACGTTTAGCTGCATCCTCTGATGGATTAAAACTAAATGGATAAAGTCTCCAAGCAGACCTCTCCAAGCAGCTACAAAAACACTACAAACAGCAGAGGTGAACTGCTTGAAGATAAGCAGAGAGCAGGCACATACACTTTTAACCTGTGCAGCCACTTGTGCCTGATAAAGGGTACTGACAATTCTCTAGCATAACTCCCTCTGCTAAAAATAGGGTTAACTAGTCCAGGGTTGAGATGCTGGTATTGCCTTGTTCCTTCTCACAATCCTAAATGCCACTATCCCATAGTTACTGCAACTAAAGTTGCCTCCAGTCATAATGGCCTAACTAATTCTCCTTTTTTTTCTTTTAAGTGGAAGTGCAGCATTATGCCTTCCTGTATTAGCTCCTTGATCACCTGTGCTACCAGGAGGTGACCAATTCATTCCAGAAACCTCCTGGAATGCCTGTGTCCTGCTGTGATGCTGCTTCTACAACACTGTGGGGTAACTGAAGTCTCTCATAAGAATCAGCACCTGTAAATATAAAGCATTGTGCACTTATCTGAAGGTCTCATCCTCTTCTTCCTGCCTAGGGGGTCTGTAGCATATGCCCACTATAATGTCACCCCTATTCATCTGCCCTTGAATCTTGACCCATAAGCTCTCAACAGGCTCATGTGACAAAGGCAGAACCCCATGCAACTCAACTGCTCTTTCACATAAACTGTAACTCCCATTCCTTGCTACCCCAGATTGTCTTCCAAGGCTATCCACATACATCCATTGCAGCACTCTAGTTGTGTGTTTATACCACAATAAAATTGTTGCCCTACAGTTGCATGCAAAACTCTACTTCCTCCCTTTTACACCCAATAAAGTATGCATATGTATAAAGGCACTACAGAGAAGCATCCAATCCTGCAGATCCCCAGAAAAATCAAGAGCTTCCCCTAGCAAATTCTGTTCATACTTCCTTATTGGAGTGGTGGGATGATTTGCCTTCTGATCTCATCTGTAGATTACTAAGTGTCTTGTTCAAATCAACCTACACACTTTGTTTGCAAGTTCACTAATTCCTTACTTGACAGTGTGTAGTCATCGGTTACTATCACTTCTACTTTTGTCCTGACTTGGGTAGGTGGATGCTATCTCCTCCTGATACTCCTTGCTCTACAAAGGAGCTCAAGGCCTTAAGAGCCAAAACTCTGCTATCAGCATGAGCTCTGCAACTAACTAGCAGTTGACAGGCAGTATCCATTCATTCCTCCTGATGGTAAGAAGGGGTTTGAGGATCATAGAGAAGATCCACCTGGCTTCCCGTGCCCTTGGCCTTCATTCCAAAGGCCACAGTCCTGCTTGATAAGCTTCCCCTTGCTATATCCATTAGTGTTCAAGTAGAAGAGATGTAAGGTTAAGTATTTTTACGGTGAAACACACCTTAGCACTCCTCCCCTCACATCCATATCAGGGGTATCCAGAACAGCAAACCTCCCTAACACAAAACCACATGTGGAAGTCTCTATTCCCCACAGGAGCCAGTCTCTCCACTATCTGCTCAGTCTTATCACTTGGTGCTGCTCCAGGTGCTGTTCTGATGCTTAGTTGTACAAAACCATAGAATCATTTAGGTTATAAAAGACCTGTAAAGAGCTTCCAGTCACATGTCTTCTTTCAGTGCACTGAGCCTATTTGGCAGTTGCACATCTGGCTCAAGGAACAGAAGTCACTCTCCTGGTGTCAGAGGCCACCACCCCTCACCACCGCAAGAATATCCACTCCCAACCTGAAATGCACAGATTATTTCTTGGCCCCCATCAACATACCTAGAGGTTTCAGATTCTTGAATCTGTAGAGTCCTGTAATTTTTGTTATTTCTGATGTTACGCAAGCCTGCTGATCCCCTTTCACTATTATTTTGCTTTGTGACAGAGATTTTCCAAAACCATACACCTTTAGGAGCAGGGACATCACTTATTCCGGCTAGTGGGTGCCCCCAGGCATCCCTGCAGCTCACTATCTAGAGGGGTGCAGCCTCCCTTAGAAACTTGGCCCAAGTGGAGGTCTCTGATGCACCAAGTGTAGTTGTGCCAGTGGTAGGGATCACGGCCCATAGTGCTTAACTCCTTCACCAGGCTGATCAAGTTTAATTACCCAGCAGTCAAAGCTGAACAACAAAGCCAGTCTTGACTGTTTAGCTTGCTAAACAAGACCAGGAAAGACAGCAGCCAAGACCAGCAGGACAAGAATGGGAAGATACCTAGTCATGAATGGGATCAGAATCTGCCCCTTTCAACAGCAAGCTATTAACCATATCAGTTTTATGACAACTGAAATTTGATATACTCCTTAGCACTGCAAAATCAGCTACTGCTGTTTACTCAGACTCCCAAAAATAAAAGATTCACCATGTGTGTGAACCAAGCCATTTTTGAGACAAACCACAACAGACTCTATCAAACTAAGTCCTGCAGTTTATGATACTAAGTGACAGAATCCCACATTAAGCAGAACATCGCTAAAAACTAGTAGGGTAATGTTCCACTACAATGAAATTACTATTTCAGAATCTATGTTCTTCTCCCAAGTAATAATTTCTTCTCACGAAGGAATAAACATTAATTACCATAATAAACATTAATTACTATATTAGCACTTAAAATAGCACCATATTAAAAATACCTTAAGCCTAGTAGCTTCCCTATCCTTACGCTGTTTTAAGCCAAAGAAATAGACAAGGTTACTTTAGGTATCACTCCAAAATTGTTACCATTAAAAGTCTTATTTTAGCAAAGGGAAACAGAGCAATCAATTTGCCTCTACTGAGCAGTTAATCCTTAGCAGTTATAAAAATCTGTGTTCTTCCACTATTGACAACATTAGCAGGCTTTTTTCCTTCCCTGCTACCAACATTAATACAGCTATACAATCCCTTTTTATGCAAACAAACTTTGATATCTATCAAAATTCATTCAACCATAGGTTACTAAACTGCTTGGAGCATTCAACTAGTCATACAAGATAAGGAACTGGACTACTGTAGAGCCATAGTGTACATATTTGACACTCAGCCAAGCTTTCTGCAAAGTCCCTCTGAGCTCAAACTGATCCAAGAGAGAAACAGCTTCTTGTCCCTATTGTTGTGCCTCCTCACTAACAAGACAAGAGATTATCCAGGCAAGTTTTTAACAGGTTAGGTGATTGAGACTACCTAATAATTTGATTAGCAAGCTGAGAACTGGCACAAGTAAAGCAAGAGAATACTGCCAGAAGCTAAGAGGATGGAACGAAACCGCCTTTTTCAACAAGAGCCTGTTGGATTAGCTCAGGCATCTAATTTGAGCTCTACTCTAGGTAGAAACAGCATCTATAAGCCCATCTTTTCCACCCTTATTGAGCACTGGTACTCACACCGACTCCAAGATTCACACATGTAACTGGCTCCTACTGATCTGTACTTGGCATAGCTGACCTTAGGCAAAGCCAATTTTTCAAACACAGGAAACACTGTTTATTTATGATTGTGAACCCTCACTATTTCACCTGTTACTCAGTACAAGCTTCCCACAGGTATACCGTTTTCACCTGCTTAGTTTAAGGGAAGTTTTCTCTTTTGAATCACACCACCACTACTGCATAGAAATCAGTGTATCTTGTCTCTCACCTTCCCCAAAACATACACTAAATTAACAAGTCAACATGGTAAAGCAGACCATCAGATTTATGATACTTTAGCAGGACAGCTGTACTGCCAGCAACTGTAGTGTTACATAAGCCACCAGTACAGAGCTGTTACTGTTGAACTCACAAAGTAAAGGAATTTAGCCACAGGAATCAAATTGGGAAGGTTGAACATGTATTCTAGGTGCATCATTTAAAGTGAAAGGTAACTGAAGAGCTACTAGTCAAGAGCTTTTGCCTTAAGAAGATTTTTTGAGTACTTTTTGGTGTTGTATATTTCCTACTAGGAAGGTGAGCTCTTCTTCCTGGTATCTACACTAGGGTTAAAAAAAAAAAAAAAAGGCAGCTAAAGATGCAGAGGTGTTACAACATTCCTTGGTTAATGAGATAATCTAATCAAATAAAAAATAGACTTAAAAACTATGTTTGACAAAAACAAATTTCTTCAGGACCAGGGCTTAAAAAGGTCTCTGTAATATCACAGACTCTTTCTCAAGGTAGTCCTCTAGAAAGACCACCACCCAGTTCAACATAGCCAAAAGGAATACACATGAGGAAATGGGAAACAAGCCTTCTGGCATTAAAAAGGCATGGAACTGCCAAATTCTTTCCTTTTCTTAGTTTTCAACTCAGTGCTAACTGCCAAGCCAAATGAAATCACTAATGTTGGCAAGAAAATCCTGGATATTTGTAGAGGTTAATAATGAAATTCATTATACACAGGTATAATGAATTAGGGCTCAGAGGACCCACCCTACTGACATACAGCTCTTGTTGCAGATGTGCAAAAGCCACTTAGTACTCTGCCTGTGATTTACAGTGCTACTTGTCTAGGCAGAAGGTCTTCTACCCTGGTCAGATATAATTTTGATCAGAAATATTTCCTTAATATTTACCCAAATTTTGTATCTTCTTTAACTCCTTCAGCTTTCAATATAAGCTGGACAGAGGGTAATCAGGCAGTTATGCAGTAGTCCCAATTACAAAGTTGTTCGACTGCTATTTTTACAAAATTAGTCACTCGGATAGCCTGTTTGGGCTTTCTTTCACTTTAGGTGTACAAATGAAAGTCACAGCCATCTGATTATATTTTAGTCAAAGAGACTTTCAAAGGGTATATCCATACAGTAGTTTGCTTTCAAACTGCCCCCTGAATTCCACTATACTATTCAAGACTGAAAACTTCATGTGAATGTATTGCTGGTGACCTGATACTACACAAGGACTGGCTGAACCTCTGACAGATGAAGCAAGC
This sequence comes from Catharus ustulatus, assembly GCF_009819885.2. Taxonomy (NCBI): domain Eukaryota; kingdom Metazoa; phylum Chordata; class Aves; order Passeriformes; family Turdidae; genus Catharus; species Catharus ustulatus. Next base: position 46,318,985 of record NC_046223.1, on the reverse strand, counting down.
CATGAATATGGACAACTGAAATAGGCTATAAGAGCATCTGTCTCTATATACACCAAGGAGAATAAATTACACTAGAGGAACAGGCCAATAACCAACCCCCCCACCTGAAAAAAAACCCCCAAAACAAAAACAAACAAAAACCCCAAACAACCCCATACCAAACAAAAAAACCTCAAACACCCCTCCCCCCTCAACCAAAACAAAAAAACCTACCAAGTTCAGTACAGCAAGCAACTATAGAACATTTGTCAGCCCTGAGTTTAAAACCAGGATCAAGTCTTCAGTACTTGCCCCTACCAGCTTTTAAAAACAGCAAGTCAGCTACTCTGGAGAACAGAGTAACTGCAATATTACTTACTACAATTGCAATATTAATATGGAAATATTACTACAGACACAGTAACTATTGTACCAGTCTCACAAAAAAAACCAAAAAAACAAACCAACAAATCTATGAGGTTTCATAAAAGGAAGAACAAGTAAAAGTGAAACAGTGAAAAGTGTTACTTCTTATTATTCTTAAATCCACAAATCAAAAACTTCTTGCCTTATACTTCCTAAGTCACAAATTGCTGTAAAACCAATGTTGATATTTAAAACAACACAGTACAAAGAAACTTGCCTGGTAGTTGAAGCAAATACTGGTATGGCTCTAGGATTTTTTTAGATGTTTCATCCATCCCATCCATTTCTTTATTTCCTAAGACGTAGTTCACTGTTAAAGAAAGTGTTATTAATACTATTTAGATTTAAAAAATATGGAAGTAAACAACAGATGCATACAACTAAAATGTCAGCTGATTTACAGGTTTGGTGCAAACATTGAATTTTGCACATGACACCTTCAGTATATGAAAGGTTTCTAGATGTCATTTACCAAGAAACCATTCACCATATAACACACACTAAATACAGTTTTCTTTAATTATTTATGAAGTTTAAGCCAACTCCTAGACTTTGGTTACTTTTTTGTATGTAGTAGACTGCTTAGGTGATGAAGTATTTAAAACTTCACCATACACAACAATGAAGTTCCACTGCAAGTCTTTAAAAACACTCATGCAAAACCCCACATAAAAAAACCTCACACTACTAGTTTGATTAGATCTCCCTAAATGCTTTCTCCATATACTAGACATTCCAAAAGTGGAAGTGTGTAAGAGCAGAAAATACACCTCAGACCAAGGCAACGTAAAGAAGCAGAATACTAGCTTCAGTCTTTTGATATAATTCCTCAATCTTTTAAGTGAAAATAGAAATACACCATTTTCCTACCACTGTTCAAGCATACAGACAGCTCTACACACTTTCCCATACACCATAAATGTAACAGACTCTTATGAATGATCTTTTAGGACCCAGGGCCCACAGAGCTCAATGATTTTCTATTGATTAGCTTCAATTAATATATTTTTGGTCATCTCCATCTGCATTTTTTTTCAGACTATTTTCTGTGATAGATTTGCTATCCTTTCACCTTTAGCATTCTTTGCTACACTGCAGATGCAGCAACTCAAAACAATTCTGCTCATGTAATTTTAAGACCAGAACTATAGCAGTAGCATACTACCACATGTCTCATGCTACTTCAGCATCACTTCTCACAAACTTTGCTAGCATCCTGCAAAGGATTTATTTATTTCCTGTTGGAGCAATTCAATAGCTATGAAAATTAATGTCATTATTTTGGCTAGAATAGAGCTAATTTTCTTCCTGGTAGCTGGTACAGTGCTGTGTTTTGGACTCTGTGTGAGAATACTGTTGATAACACACTAAGGTTTTGGCTTTTGCTAAGTAATGCTTATCCTAAGTGAAGGACTTTTCAGTTTCCCAAGCTTTGTCAGGAAGCAGGTGCACAAGAAGCTGGAAGAGCACAGCTCAATCAGGTCCTGTCTATTCCCATTCCCACCTTTCACATTCACAAGAATTTGTAGCAGTCTGTACTTGGAGAACTGATCTGTGTTAATAACTATTTTCTGAGTTTAGGTTTAGATCAATTCCTTTATTTGCTTCACTGTGTGTGTTCATCAAATGTATTGGTACTTCAGGGGTGAGAAAGGCAATTTTACCAAATATAGCCACAAACAAAATGCTCAAAAAGACTGCACCTTTTGGGAAAGCTTTGCATAGTTTCTCGGCAGCGATGCTGTGATAAGAAGTATGGCCTTTCCATCCTATCCATGATGTGCCAGAATAACTAGCGGACAGGCCACACACTTATCAAAATCAGATTTGACACCCTTGACTCCTTATTTTGTTGCCAGCTTGTTGTTGTAGCAGAAGTGCTTTCAACCAGCACTGCCACTGAGTCAGCTGTCAAACTGTACCCTCACATACAAAGAGTAAGTCTCAAAGGACTTCAGTAAGGAGGTAAAATCAAAGATTTTCAGAGTCTACCTCCAGATGTTTTAAGCAGAAAGAATCTGGTTGAGATAGATATAAGGATATACTATCAATCTAACAACTCCCCTGTGACTATTATTTGTCAAAAAGCTACACAGACGGTGATAGAATTGAAAGTGCATAGCTGTTCAGCTAGGTTGAGAGGAGATGTTAGGGTTCAAAGTGCTCTCCTATAAAAGTTCTTGCTTAGAAGTAAATGTTAAAGCTCTTCCTCTTCCCTCGGGGAATTCTGCTCATCTGTAAGGCAGTAAGCCAATATTCAGAATCCCCACCTAACTTGAAATTCATTAGTATTGTACAGCATCAACCTAAATATTTGCATCTTTCTGCACAAAGTTAATAAGAGTTCACCTGAAATACTGCTTATCAGAAGAAAATTAGTCAGATAATTCTGCCCCAAGCGCAGAGATTCTTACTTTCTTTTTCCTCTTAATAAAAGCAAGGCAAAAAAGAAAAAAGATCTAATGAATAAATGTAACTAATCTCAAATCAATATAATTAAAATTTTCTATAATACTATTCTACCATTTAAATAAATTTTAGGAAAACCTCCACCCAGGAAAAATAAAAGTCCGATTATTCATCACACAGCTACACATTTAACACACTCACTGGCACACAAACGGTGAACAGAACCTCCCTCAAACTCATATAGAAAAAGACACTTGACAAAGAAACATGCAAATGAAATTCTTTACAAAAGCCCCTAAGCAAAAATACCATGATACCAGATGTGTAATAACACAGCTCTTTGCACAAAATTATCACATACGGCACACTTGGGAAACGCTCCATATTAAGGATTTCCTGCCGAGGTGACTGACCGATTTGTTCTGGAAGTTACACTGTTGCACTGAGAAAGGTTTCTCAGTGATTTAGACGCAAGATCCAAAGTCACCATCTCCCAATGGTAAAAGCCAGCAGTTAAACAATAAATAAAAGGGAACACAAAGCCTTTTGTTAGTGAAAGTGCAAGAATTGGTTACATCTATGCTCATTCATAAGATGAAAGCAGTTAAGGCCATTTTACCTTGCAAATCAGCACTTGCTGCATTTCAATCCATATGCACGACAAAGTTAATTTTCCAGTTATTTCTCAGTATCTTCACATAGGCATGAAGAACAGCCACACAACAGAACAGTGCCTTTTGGACTGCATCAAACCTTATCTCTGATGACCTCTTGGAAAACACACATGACACTGGGATAAGATGGTGACATGGGCCTCCATAATGTGGAAGCACTCTAAAGCTACACTTAAAGCTGTGATCTGTGTCTAGGACTTTTCTAGAGAGGATGAAAGTTGACAATGATTAATTCCGATCAAATGTGAAGAGAAAGTTTCCCTTTGGAACTCTGCAAAACAGCTTCTCACGCTATCCTGTTCCATCCCACTCTGCAGAACCTTCTCCCCCTCCTCCCAAATAGGGGGAATGTAATAGTCTGAAATAGTCCAGGCTAAATATACTGATGGCATTTGGAAAACGATCATCATATCAGGGGCTGCACTCATAATGCAGTTACAAAGAAAATAAGACAACTACCGAAGAAGCAAAGAACTGCAGTATGACACGAACCATTCAGAAAGTTCTCAAATCTGCTCCATCGCAGAACTTAGTGCACTGAGACACTGGCTTAGTTACAACCAGTGGGGGAGGAAGAAGGGCCAAACAGGGGGAGCAGGTAGGAGTGAGAAGGAGAGTTTCAAAAGGAATACACAGAAAACATAGCGAATATATATTGCTTCAAACAGAGACTACCAGAAGTCTTAACCCAAATGCAACTGGGACACTAGTCCACATTCCCATTCTAATCAGCAGTCGTTTTTCTAACCCCTCCTAGGCTGACATCGAACAACACTTCGCATTCAAGCTGCGGGCAGGCAAGCTTCCCAGAGGTGGAAGGGCAGTCACAGACCACACATTTTCCCCGAAGATGCAGCTAAGTAACAATAGCTTTCCATAGCCGCCACTCCAACACTAACGCCAAAACGGCATGAGCAAACTGCTCCTGGGATCGTGGTTCCATTTCAAATGGGCTTTCCAGGAAAAATTGAGCACGAATGCTGCAGAAGCCAGGGAATAACACCTGGGCCGCCAGAGTTCCCGCGGGCGGACGGGGAGGGTCTGGGAGCTGCGGGCTGACCCGAAGACAGAAGATGAGTCGGCAAAACCGCGACAGCAGCTGGAGCGCTGCCTTACGCGGTTAAAACTCACATTTCACAGAGAACACCAGGTGCTGCCGCCCTCTCTGCAACTGCCAAACTCCCGCCACAGCCAGACCGAGGGAAATAAGGTTCATTTTTTTCGGAATTCAACACGACAGGCGCAGCCTCCTCAGCTGCCTCCAGAACTCCAAGGAGAGCGGCCACAGCTCTTCAGCGCCATTTTAGGAGACCGAGAACCGAGGACGCATCGCTCCCCCCACCCGCCGTCCACCCCCATTTTCTGATCGGCGCTGTCGGGCTCAGCCGCCAGGGAGGGCCGGGAAGCGCCGCCCGCCGCCAGCCCAGCGCAGCCCCGGCCCCGGAGCGCTCTGTCAGTCACTCCGCCTGCCCCGGCGACCGCCGGCACCGCCCAGCACTACCGGCGGCCCCCTTTTCCCCGGCCCCTTCCCGGGCAGCCTACAAGCCCCACCTGGGCGGGGCGGGGCAGCCACAGGACCCGCTCCCTCGCAGCGGGGCTCGGACCGGCCCCTCCAAGCGGGCACCCCCTCTATCTCCGCCGCCCAGAACCCAGCGCTTCCCCCGCCAGCCACAGTCAGCTATCAAAGCAGGCGACCTCACCTCGCCTCACCGCCACCACCTCCTCCTCCTTCTCCGTCGGCAGCTGGAGCCGCGCCCCCGAGCAGCCGCCGCTCCGGGAGTGGCGGCGCTGGCGGCGGCAGAGCCCAGAGCGGGAGCACCGCCCCCCTCCTTCCTTCCGCCCCGCCGGGCGCCACCTTCCCCTCCTGGGGGGAAAATGCGCCACCGAGCGACCCCCGCGCAAGCGCAGGCCCCGCCCCCTCAGCTCGTTAATATTCACCGGGGGCCCCGCCCCCTGCGCGCGGAGCTCTCTGGGAGTTGTAGTCCCATGAGCTGCGCAGCGCCACCTGACGGAAATGCTGCCAGCAGCGAGCAAGAACAGCGTTCCCCATGAGCACCCTCGGCGCCGAGTCTCAGTTTCCATAGAAGTGGAGAAGAATGATGTCAGTATTTCCGACACGAAGGCCAATGGGACCGCGGGGTGGGCGGGCCCTACGGAACACGGCCCAATGGGGAAGGTGGAGAAGGGGGCGTGGCCGTTCCCGTTCGGCCGTCAGTCAGTCATCGGTGCGGGAGGGGGAGGGGGACCGAGCGGAGCAGTCACTGCCGCCGGGGCCGCGCAGGACGGATCGGCCCCTCCGCGCGCCGTGCGGGGCCGCCGCCAGCGGAGCCGCTGCAGCAGCGTCGAGCGGGGCCGGGGGTGCCCGGAGCTGAGAGGAGCCTTCGCCCAGTTCCCTTCTGTGCCCCCCGCCTCGGACCGGGGGAGTAGCGGGCGGGCGGTCGCCGCGGAACAAAGGTGAGGGCGCCGAGCCGGAGAAGGAGCTCCCGTGCCCCGCCGGCGGCGGGCGGGGAGGCGACGAGGGGCCCCGTAGGGGCGCGGGCCGGGCGTGCGGCGGCGAGGGAGGGAGGGGGGCGCTTGTTTTTCTCCTGGTAGCGAGACTGCGGCGGGACTCGCCGATGCTTCTTCTTCCCCCCCACCCCAAACACCCAGTGGCGGGCCGGGGGGAGGGACCGGCGGCTTCTCCTCCAGCCCCTCTGCCGGGAGGGACGGAGCCCCCTCCTCCACACTCACACAGACACACGCTCCGTGTCCCCGCCGAGCAGGTCGGGCCCCTTTCTCCCCGCCCCCCTCCCTTCCTCCCTCCCCGTCCCCGCTCCCTTCTTTTCTTCTTCTTCTTCCTTTTCTTCCCCTCCTCCGCCGCCTCCTGCCTGCCCTCCCTCCCCCCGCCCGGACCCGCTGCGCCGAGCCGGGGAGTTGCGGCTGTTGCTGCTGAAACTCCTGCGGCGGAGTCAGCGCTTTCCTTTATTTAGGGGGGGAGACGGAGGGAGGAGGAGCCGCCGCGATCCGGAGCCGCAGCCCCTACAAAAGCGTGTGTGTGTGTGTCGGGGGTGGGGGGACCGCTCCCGACACCCCGCTCCCCCGCCGCGTACACGGGCACTCTTCCTCGTACAATGGAGGAACAGCCTCCCTCCCTCTCTATCTCCTCCTCTCCTCTCTCCCTCTCCCCGCGGTGAAGCGAGGACGGGGGGTGTTGTCTGCGCTGGGACCCCCGCGGGTGCCCTCCCGCCGCTCGGTGCCCGGGGAGGGGGCGCAGCGCCCCGGGGAGGCGGCCGGGGCGCCTCCCCCCTCCCGCGGCAGCCGGGGGTGGGTTGTTGTTGTGGCAAGTTTCTCCTCCTCTGACAGAAATGGCGTCAGTGGCGGCGAGTGTAGGGGAAGCCGCGGCGTGTGGGAGCCGGGGGGGGAAACAGCGGCCGAGGCAAGAGAGAAGGGGGGATCCGGGAAAGGAAAGGGGGAGTTTCGGGAGGAGCCCAGCGCCCCCACCCGCTCCTTGGCTCCCCTCCCCCCGCCCGGTGCGAGCGGCTGGTGCGGTGCCTTAGCGCTTTGTTTTAAATTCCAGGTCCAGCCTCGGCCGCTCAGCCACGATCGAGGCTTTTACCGCAGCCTGAGCTCATCATGAAGGTAAAACACTCGCTCGTGTGCCTGGGAGGGGAAAGGAGGGGAGGGTTGCACGGAGAAATGCTGTCCTATCTTGTCAGTCCATCTGTCCCGACCCCGGTGCGAGGCTCGGTACTGGTGCAGATCCAGACTGCGGGCAGCTTCGCCCCCACTGCCGTGTTTCGGTGCCTTGACTCGTTTGCTGATCGTGGGGCGGGCTTTGCTCCGCCGCGTTATGCTGGGGGAAGCTGTAAGTTCCTCGAGCAGGGGCTGTTCTCCTTCAGAAACATTGTTTGTAGGAGAATAAGGACATGGCTGCCTGGGCTGAGCTTGCTTCATGGAGGAGCAGGGCACAGTCACCCTTCTCGAGAAAGTAACGTTGTGGGGAAATGCTGGCTTTACAACATTGTTTACTTGAATAGAGGGTAGATTTACTTACTTTCTATTCGTCAATAGGACTTTTGTTGAATGAATAGTCTTGATGTGATCGGGAAGGATGCATGTAAGAGATTCTCTGCAGTGAAATGATTGCTGTAAGGTGCGGAAAGATTTTCAAACAGGTTCTAATTTTTCTCTCGGTGCTGTGTAGTATTCATGTGCCTCACTGTCATGCATTCTTCTTCTCTTAGACCTTTCTAGACTATTTATGTTTGGTATATTATGCAAGCTTTATAGAAAAAAGATTGTTTTGGTGGAATAGAATGATTTCTTCGTGTGTGGCTAAGAACTGTGTACCTAAAAGTAGTTTTTAGCAACTGCGTCTGTTAGGGGCTTTTTGTACCATTTTGCTGATGTGTGTCACTCAAACTGCCGTTTATGTTACCATCAACCCCTGTGTAATTCAGCTCCCGGTCCTGCTGCGCAGCAGTAAATCTCTTTTCAAAATACTGTAAATCTTACAAAAAACTATTTTTACAAACCTGTGATGCATCATTTGTTTGGTATTTGTTAAGAAAAAGGAGTGGTATGTGGGTTCTTCCACTATCAGAGTTTTTGCCTAGTGTCTGTGAATGAGTATTATGTAAAACATGTGCCCAATACTATATTCACTGCTGGAAATGGTAAATGTAATAGTCTCTTAATTTCTAGATTGATCTGAGTTGCTGAGCAGTGAAGTCTTTCCATATAGCTGTTAAAGATTTAGCATGGTTTTTTTTTACTTTGGCAACTTTATGACATTATATTTTAAAATCATGTTTTAATGATTTTTCTTTAGCAAGTGCTAAGATCTAAAATACTGCACATGTCTGTCTTATTAAAAGTAAACTATTTATGAATTTACAACAACAGGCTGCTGAAGTTGTATGATAGGGAGCTTTCCAAATGTGGCTCATTGCCTGGTGGGGTACTGGAGATGGAAGCAAGATAAATAGGAGGCAGTGTAGGGAGCTTTTTTCCCCAGAAGGAAAAAAACACTTATTTAAATGACAGTTAAATTTACGTACGTTTCTAATATTCTTTTTCAATGTAAACAAATTCTACAGTTACCATAGAGATTAGGTTCAGATACTGTGGTTTTAGAGCCATATTAATATGTAGATAGACAGTCGGGAGCGTGAGGAGGTCAGATCACAAGTAGAACGCAAAGAGTTCTGTGAAATAGCGATATAGATCCACTTCAGACTGAATTGAATGCATAACAGATGATTAAATTTAGAGTAACAAATACAAAAACCTGTTAATAGACCCGTACTTTTTTAAAATACCCTCACAGCTTACTTACTCTTCAGTAAGGTTTGTGCTAGTATTGCATGATTATTTTTAAAGTTGGGATGAATTCTGTCAGTGTTCAGGTGTTAAGTTTAAGTCTGTAATTTTTGCAATTTGTATGTGTGTGTAGTGCTGAACTTACGTATGCTTGAGATAACTCCAGTACTTTATTTACTGTGCCCTGTAGTGTTAAGGGAGGTTAATCTGTAAGTCATTACTGTGAAGCTTTAGTTATTACAGGGAAACTTTTAACAGAATTATGGTTCCAAAGAAATTTCTGAGATTCAACAACCTAACAGATTATAGGAGTGATACAGTGGATCAGCCCTTCTGGCTGTCTTAAATTTGTAGTTTATAAGTTAAGATTACAAGGATACAGTATAGTCCAATGAGCAGCAGTAAGGGAGGATGCTTAAGAGAATTATTAGCTTTCTGTTTATATCACTTCAAGGTAACATTGACTATATTAGATCAAGATGATGTTTAAATATGGCTGTATATTTCTGTGCATTTATTTTTTAAGTTATCCAAAGACTGTGCCTCAAGGACACTTCAGCATATAGAGGATTTAATGCTTTAAGATCTAGTCTTGCTTAGAGTCTGCTGACTGCAGACTTGCTTCTGACTGCATGATTGAGGCCTGTGTTTTGATTTATGCCTTGGTCATTCTTTCGAGTACGGATGGTTGTGGATTCTGGTGCACAGAGCCTTAGAACTGGATTCCTTGTCCGTATGTTTGTCTCTTTACATGAATTTGAACAGCTCATTTAGCTTTACTGACTCCTTTCCCCCACCTGTGTGGTATGGATAAAATGCTGGTCTTTCTTTGTAAAACACAGTGAGGTATATTTAGGAACGGCACCAACAATTGTATTTACACAAAACTGTAAGTCACTTGTGTTCTTGCGTTTCGCAATGCTTTGACACAAGAGAGGTATGCTGCCTGCTAAGAGATTAGCAAAGCTGTTGGTATAATTGTTCTCCTTGGTAATAACGCAACTTAATCCAAGAAAATAAAGTCCTTCCTATAAACTAGTAACTTTAGCCTATGAAGTAGTCTTCCCATGGACTGCAAAGACCACTTTAAAACAGATTTGAAATACGTCTTACGAGAAGTGTTCAGGTCTTAACAGAATTACGTTTTTTATTGTGATGTTCTACTAAATCAGGCTTTTTCCTGTGTTGATTGACCTCTGATAGTTAATATAGTTGTGTAGATAATGGCTAGGATTGCTTGCACGTTGTGAAGTTTTTTTTTGTATAAGACCTTTTTTGCATTAAGTATGTGTCAGAAGAATGTTGAATCTGTTTGATGATTTAAAAACTAATTGCATGCCATCAAATTACTACTTACTAAGTAGGTAGCAATACATGTAAAATCATTGTTATAGAGTGCTTTTTTTAGCTCCAAAATGAGGAAATAAACTCCATGAAAGCAAAGTGTCTGCTTTTAAAGAGAGAAATAAACACAGGCTTGGTTTCACCAATGATTTGTACTAAGAACTGTTGCAAATGCTCGTGAGATTTTTAATATCGTGGCATTTGTTTGTTACATAAATATGTGAATGAAGGTAATATACCATCCATAGTTAGAAAGTTCGCTGTCGAGTGGGGATCAAAAGAGTAGATGTGTCAGAAGCTAGAGCAATGCTCTATGAATTAAGAGATCCAAAATGATTGTTTAAATGTTCTAATACTATTTGCAAGTTAATGTTTTTCCTTCTGTAAAGTACAAACTATTTAGTGGTTGTTGATACTTCTCTGGGTGCTTGCTCAAAATTGCCACACTAACAAATTCAGAAAGCCATGCCTATGGTTTATGGTAGAATTTTTTGTTTTGGTTTGGTTTTAATTCATCCTGAATTTACATTTTTGTTTCAGTAGTCTTTTTCAGAGGTCTAGTGACCTCTCCAGCTACCCAGAGAGATCACTGGTACACGCTGATGCTGTAGCTGCTTTCCCTTAATGTGTGCCAGACCATTGCTCATATTCTCTGCTGGTATGGCTGAAAGCAAAATATCTAGTAAACTTTTCAGCCACTAATTTCCAACTTTGAGCACAAGTCAGTTGAAAATCCCATTGGTCTTATGCAGGCTGGAAACCAGTCATGGAATGTAGTGACCTTTCACTTTCTGGTTAACTATTTGAATTACAGCAGAAATGGAGATTTTGTAAAGGAAGAGTACCGTTAGAATAGTTTTTGTGATGGAGGCAGGAGAAAACAGGTAAGTCTTAAGAGGTGGTTTTCCCCTAAAACTTGTTTTTACATTGTGAAAAACAATTTTCTTAAATTCTTTCCTGATGTTCCTGTTTGAACAAGTGATCAGACGCAGTTATTGACTTCCTCATGCTTGCATAATTACGTAGAAAGGAAAGCAAACACCACTTGCACCAAGCAATTACAAGTCATGTTGGAATAATCTATGCTATTTTGTAATTGTTTATTTGCACTTTTTAAATACTAGTCCTTGTATATTTTACAGTGGCTAAACTGTAAGCATGGAAGTCTTGGACTCAAATCTGCATGGGTAGTATGTGGCTGTTGAACAGTTGTATTGGTTTATAAGGGCTCCAAGTTAATTAGACCACATAGTGGAAAAAAGGCTGTCTTAGACTGAGAAGACTGAAGTTGTAATAAACTGTGAGCATTAGTACAGTTAAGTTTCCTGTATTATTATCTTCAAAGTTGGTGAAGGATTTTTGGATCAATGCTCTCACAGCAGCATAACTATTGTATGAGCATACTGTCTAAGAGAAATGTTAGTAGGCAGAATAATGAATGTGCATATCTTCACTGGAACACTTTGGGATGGTTATTCAGTTCACTTTGTAATCCAAAACAAGTGTTGTATACATGTAGAGCAAAAGCATGCTGTGATACACATTGCATGACTGTTTTCAAAGAAATTCTGCATTGTAGTTGAAAAGCCCTTTGAAACAAAATGCAAAGGTTTTGAGATATTAAGCTTTACAATCACTGTCAAATACTTAATGTGAATGCTTTTCTGATTGAGTAAACTGAAAAAATAGTGCTAACTTTGAGAAAGGTGGAAATGATACTGTTGTCACAAATCAGTTTCAAATCTTTTGGTTAATCCTACTGATACACACATTTTCCTTAGAAACATATGCTTTTATAATAGGCCAAAGAATAAAAGGGAGTTTGAGATGTCCTCAATGAAAAAGGTAACGAATTTTACAGAAAAATCTAGAGCTTAACTTTATTTGGCACCCTAACGTGATACAGCTGTCCAAATGCTCGATTATTTATCAGTTCATACTTACTTGAAAGTAGTTAACCCACTTTCTGTTCACTACCTGTTGTGAAGTGCAACAGTTGGACTCTGCATTTCTACTTAATAGGCCCTTCAGCTGTTTTTACTGAAATGTGCAAAGCTGAAAACCGTGGATCATGAACTGTTTCTGCCTTAAATGTGACTCAGGTCACAATTGGGAAATGTTGGGAAGTCAGGTATTGTGGCTGCTTGCTTTTTAATTGATGTGCTTTGGTAAAAAAATACAATTTTTTGCCTTTTCCACTTACCACTTAGTGTTGTCCAGTTACTGTGCTTGCTGTCACTTGCTGGATATGTGCTTGGATATGTGCATGGAATGGATTTTAAAGTCTTCTAGAAGACTTCAAAAGGTCTCCAGGGAACTGAGAAAAATTGTTTAGCCCTATACTCAAACTAAATGTTAGTGATTTAATATGTGTTACAATAATTATTTGAAAAGGTTTTGATGGAAAGTCATAAATCTGAGTAGTTGGGTTTTTTGTTCTTTTCTCTGTTAACATGGGGTGACCAGATGAGGGGATATTTCGGGGAATTCAAGTAAGGAAAAGACAGCAAACCACTTTGATATTCAATACTTGACAAGACATCTATTTTCCTTCTGAAGATTAGTTTGAACCAGGGGAGAAATTCAATAAAGAGAGCGCTATTGTATTTTTTTTTTTTTTTTTTTTTTTTGCTTGGCAGACTATAAAGCAGTCATGACCTGTTTAGCAAGAAGTGTTTGTAAGCAAGCTCTGAAAGCCAGTTGTGAGAATGTCAGAGCAGGGTGGTGGAGGGTGTTGCTGAGTTACCTTTAGAAAACTGGGTGGGATGAGCCAGCTGCTTTATGTGCGACCACTGTGTGGCAGTGACTTCCTGAGTGAGTATCTATTAATTAATTGAAAGTGGAGTATTATTTTGGGGGTTCCTGAACCTGTCTTCACTATGAAGAAAATTGTGCTGAACTATGAAAAGACATTTTCCTTATGGTGAGCAAAAGCAGTAGGAAAAGGCATCACTCCAGTTAACATGGAATTACTTGCTCCCATTGCTGTTGTCTTTGAGCCTGTATTTGCTCTAGAGTGAAGATGGTAGTCAGTACACCAAAGAGAAGACTTAGCATCCAGAACTCCCAGGTTATGTAGTCTTTGATTGTGACTTTCGCAGATCCCCTTAAGGAGTAACTAGAGACAGCATTCATTAGTTGTCATTTAAGCTAAGTGTGAATGCAGACATCTGTAGAGCTTTGTTGCAGAGCAGATCATCCAGGTTGGACTGATGTGAATAACGCAGTTCTTGGGTAGAGAAGTTTGCTGTTGTTTCTGTCTAATCTGTTGGTTTGTCCACCAACAACCTGTAGCAAAGAATTTTGTTTCATAAGTAGTTTGTCGAGTTAAGGTTGTACGGTCACGGAAGAAAGCAGTCTTGTCTCCTTCCACTCTTGGCTGTTTATTCTCATTGTCTTCTGTGCTAGCAGTCCATTTGTGTGGTGCCAGAGTACACGGAACTAAGCTGAAGTTAACAACAATCAGATACATATACTCTACAATTGGAGACTGTTCCTGTCCTGACTGATGCCTGGCAGAGGAAAAAAAGACACAAAAGCAGAAGTACACCAAGATTGATTAGGACTGGTTTAAACTGCGTGTGAACACACATCCTTCCCCATCCCTCTGCCAAGTTAGCAGTTTAAAGTCATTAGGCTAAACATTTTGTAAACTCTGTACAGGTGAAATTGCCATAGAAGGTTTTTTGTGCTTGCTTACTACCTAGAACACCAGACTTCTTTGCGTGTTTGAAGTCCATGTTTTCTAGAAGATGTTGAGTGAAAAGATTTAATTGAATTTTTGGGGGTATCAGTTGAATTGATTTTATTAATTCCTTACCAGACAATTGATTAATTGTCTGGAAAGTAATGAATAAAATTTAATTTTCAATATGATAAACATGGATTTAAAAAAATTGAGAGGTCTTAAAGAAGAGATGATATCTGATGAAAAACCTCATTTTTTTTAAAGGAGGCCAGTATAAGCTTTGCTTTTCCTCCTCCTTCAAGTTCTTATTCAGTATTTGGAAAGAGTACCATTAGTAACAGTTATGTCATTTTCTACTTAAATTACAGTAACAGTTGGTATTATAATTTTCTGTGGAAATATTATTATAAATACTAGATTTCTATCCTGTAAAGGTGACAATCTCTATTTGCCTATAATACCTTTTGACAAAAGGTACTTACACCAATGGGTGGAAGATGTAAGCAATTGTGCTAACTTTATTCCAAATTAAATAGGAAATTATAATCTGGGGAGAGATTACATCACTCTTTGATAAGGAAATTGAGGGGAGTAGAAGTCAAACTTTCAAATTTTTTTTTATGTGTTAAGAAGGCCTATATATTTATAGGTAGACAAATGGAGACTTGGTGGCAGTTGGGTGTTAATACCAGTTGGAGATGGTAGAGTGACGTGTGTGACATTTTCTGCTTATTACCACAAACTTAATGCAGATATTTGGATGATATGTTATCTTCCTTTCTAAGAACTGGTGTTCTAGCTGGGCTTTTATCTGTGATCTTTCCCTTTTCCCTCTTAAGTGTCCTTCTAATTTGGTATTCCTCATCGTTTAAGACAATCCTTCTAAATGGGATTTGGGAAATGGGATTTGACTTCAGCAAAATTCAGATCCAAATGTATCTGATGCAAGGTTTCAGCTAGTAATAAATAATGTAGTAGGGAGTAATTTGTTTTTTCACGTTCTCCTCTGATCTGAAAAAAAATGTTTTCGTTTGTGGCAGGGCAACCTGATCCACTGTGATAATTTTTTTTTTCCTTCCTATTTTCAGCTGTTCTCTCAGCAGCAGATTGCAAGCGCTAAATCTCATTTGTGCATTTAAAATAGTTCACTTTGTGTTTTCTTAAAAATAAATGTGGAATACATTCTTCTAAGATTTCAAAGAATACTTTAAATTAATTTGAAATGGTGGAAGAGACTTTCCAATATCCTTTATGAGTATTTAAGTGAAAGAGAGTTAAGTTAATCTTTTTGTTAATGCTGTGACACTTAGGTTGGCATAACTTCGTTTCCTGGGAGAAATAATAAGGGATTGAGACATTTTTTAAAATGAGTACATGTTATACCAGCATTTCAGAATTCAAGAATTTGTAATGGAAAATGAGTTTTCACTTTTTAACTTATTTTACTGCTCTGCTTATTGAAAGATAGATGTTGCTGTAATATTAAATGAATGTTTCTTCCAATTACATTACTAAACTTAGAAATAAAATATATATGCTTTTTAATCTTTGTGCTTCCATAAATTTAAATGCATTTTTTAAAACGGAGCAATAATTTCATAAATTTCCACTTCAGTTTCTTTAGAAGGTTGTCCTGCTAGATGAGCATCAAGGGAGATAGTGAAATACTTAAGTGTAAGTAAGACTGCAGTACTGTTTGAAAATTAGCATTTGATATGTACCAATACCTTGCTACCTGGAACAGAGACAAAAATGGAGATGATAATTCAACTTCGAGTAATCTCCATTTTCTAAATGCAGATTCATTCTGAGGTGCTCTTCCAGAACTTTACAATGACAATGCACATACCTTTACAACGTAGAACATGATTTGGGTAATCGTGTGGTATCTTTGTCTTCTTTGCAGAATTTGCTGCCTGTTTTCCTGCAATGTTGGACAATTTAAAAGACATTAAATTTTGGATTCATTCCTTTACTCACGGACTACTAGTGCTGTTTTTACATTCTTAAAGTTCAAGTAGTACAAAAGATTGTGTCACTTGATGACATACTGTATTGGATACATGGACTGAAACCTGCAAAGTCACTCTTCAAATATATTCTGATATTCTTGATCCATTTTAGAATTGGACTGTCAAGGCTCCTGTCAAGTGTGTTCCCTGGAATAATTTAACATGAAGTTCCAGAAAGTATTAGTATGTATTAGATGCCTGTCGACACTAATTCAGTTTTTCTTTGCTAGTAGCTCTTTGGCTGTTGAGCTAATATTCTGATTTCATTTTACTTTGCCTGATGCAAGCCAAAATGTTGGATTGATAAGGTAAACATATTTCATTTTATTTAAAAAAAAATCATCTTCTATTTAATACATTGTACATTTTAAAAAATACATATTTCTATGTACACCTGCCAGTGTAGGGTGAATTAGGTTTTTAGATGCAAGTAAAGTGAATAAGCTACTTTTGTTACAATATAGAATGTAAAACAAATACTTCTTTGGTGACAGCATAATAATAATAACAATAAGTAAGAGAGAGGTGTATGGCCTGCTATGACAGACCTCTTCACTGGTGCTGTATGTGGCATTGGTAATATTTGGAGGGCAACTTAAGTGGTAGTAGGTCAACTTTAAATTAGTGAAATGCTTTTATTCTTGGCTCAAGTAGCACTGATTTCAGTTCAGTAAAATTGTACTTGCTCTTTTTTGCACTAAAATAGAGAGTAGTCTTCCTTTTTGTCACTGTAGTAACTTGCTATGCAACAGCACTTACTTTAACATTTGAAATGGTGTCATGAAATCCTAATTATGGTCTGACAATACATATTAAACATAACATTCATTATATGGAATAAAAATGATCCATGATACTTAAGCTGGCCTTATCAAGTTTCTCTAGTTATGTGTATTGTACTTATTTAGTTGGAGTTTTGAGGAAACAAATGATCTTTTAAGATCTTCATATAAATATATATATATATATTTAAGCAAACAAACAAAATCCCCAAAGGAAATGGTAAATTTCCTTCCAAGGTACTTGATTCCAGACAAATCCAGATACAGTTCCAGAACTTTGCTATCTTACTGCCGTAGCTGGATATTCTTACTATGTTTGCTCAGAATTGAACTTGGGGAACAAGATCCAAACCACTGCAATACTTGAATGCGATGTGCAGACAGGACTTGTGTTTACAAAAAACCTCCTTAGTCTTAAAGGAGCTGCACCATCTTTACTTTTTTTTTCTTTTTTTCTGGCAGTTTCTCTTCCAACAGCTTTTGTGTGCGCTGAAACAACATTCCAGCCAAGTAGTACGTGGGCACATCAGTTGCTTAGTAAGACCAGTGTGAATGCTTTAACTAGGTATTCCTCTTCTAGCAGGGTGAGGCACAGCATTTCTGTGAAAATAAATATTACATTGGGCTGATTTGTCATACACTAGTACTGGAAGATTAGTTTTATCCTTTAAGCCATATATTTCAGAATTTCTCTTAAATTCTCTTTCTAGGCTCAGGGAAAAGAACATTGATCATAAATATATAATTAATTGGAATTTAATTGGCTTATGAAGTTGATACTGTAACCTGCTGATTTGATGGAGACACTGATATTTTATTGAGAAGGATTGTGAAACTCCTGCATTGTGTTTTGGAACTGAAAACCTCTTGAGGTGCCTCTTGTTCAACTTTTGAGAACAGAACAAGGTTTCATGTGGAAAGTAACAGTAGAATTGTTGACATACAAAAGACTATCAAGTAAAACTTAAGGTAGACTTTTTTGCTTTCACTTGAGTAATCCTAAATGTTCCTTTTGAAAAGAGGCTAAAAAAATGAAGGTTTTAGTATAAGAGGCTTAAAGACTTTTAAGAAAAAAACTGGGCTTTACATAATAGCTTCAGCACACTTGAAAGCAGTGAACAGACTCTTACACTACCTCTGCAACTTCAGAAATTTTATTCTCTGTTCTTTTATATGTTGAAGAGTTTTATGGAATCTGAGCAAGGATCTTTCTTTAAATAGTCACTCCCTGGAAATGGCTGCCATTAGTCACAGGCTAAGCCAGCTGAAGATGTTTTGGAAACAGGTGCAGCAATGACTAGCCAAAGAAAGTGAAGTAGTCTGGGTGAATAAATTGGATAAAAGGTACGAAACAAGTAGTTTAGTTTCTTTAATTCCTAGAAGTCTGAAAGGTAACCTAGCTGAATACTAACTATTTGTATATTGTTCTTATTCCCTATATTACTCTAGTGGCACTTATACTTTCTGTATAGCATGCATCTAAAGTATGCCTTCATAATTATGCAGCACTTCATTAGTCTCCTCCAAACTTATCTTCAGCTGGGTATTTGTTTTCTTAATATCTGTTTTATTTTTAATGCTTGCAGGCTTCGTTGGCTATGGGTATTTTCTGATGGAAAAGTAGAACTTATTTCAACAGAAAAATCTTGCGTCACTGTTCTGAATAGTTGCCACATTGGCTACATTTTGCCTTTTCCCCCCAAACTTCCCTTCACAAAGTTAAATACTCAACTCTTACATATACGTACTGAATTCTTATTCTGCAAGATGAATGCTGGTGAAAGTGGAATGGATATACAGATAAGTTGTTGGTTTTTTTCAACTTGGAGAATGAGGGAAGGATTTACAATTTATTTAATAGTTTGAGGAACTGCCCATTGGAAAGAAATGTGTATTGTGGAAAATAATGTTTATATTTTTCTGGAAGAGGGTTACATTAGTGAAAATCAAGTTTATTCAATGGTAGTAGTCTGCTTATGAGCATGGTTATAATTTACTGCAGTCCTCCTTGGCAAATTATTTGTCGTACTAATTTCTTTGCTGTCCCAGCTAACCAATGTCCAGCTTAGTTAAGACGTCTGTATTCTGCAAGGATGTGTGTATTCTACCTGACAGCAGTGTCCCAGTAGGTGCTGGTAAGAAACATGAGATTTAACAGAAAATAATGTGGTGGTTTTTTCTTTCAGACACAGATAATTGGTCATGTGATTATAATTGGTTATGTAGTTAAAATCTTAACCAATCTGCTCTTCTTGACTGGAAGCTGTCTGTACTCTTAACCGATTATTTTACTCCAGCGGCAGACCAAACCTAATTTTGTTTTGTGCTGCTTAGCTGCTTCTACATAGTGTGTGTATAGTAATGCTAATACCTGTCTTTAACCTTATTTGTGTCTTGTCTCTCATTGTCTTTAGCATAGTGCCATGGGTTCTGTAGCCTGTTTCTAAGGAGATTTGAAGATACAATTAAGCAATCTTGTTTTTAATAGTCCTGTTCATTATTCAGGGACCTATAGCGTCATTAGAATATTAGGGGGAAATCAGAACACTGAAAAACTTTGGATAATGCAACTCTTCTTATGTAGTTTTATTCATTTGCATATATATAGTCACCTTTTTCTTTGCACATGCAATAGTTGCAGTCACTTTAAATTTTTATGGGAGATTTTTTTCTCCTTTTCTTTTTTTTTTTTTTTTTTTTTTACTGGGAGAGGAAACTGAAGAACTTTTTACTATTTTGAAAGGTGTAATACCTTTCCATAAAGATAGATCTCCATATTTCCGTAAAAGAAAGATAGTGTGGAGATAGATATTTGTATTGCAGTATAATTTACTGGCAGTTCAAAGATTGTAAGAAAATAGAAAGATTGTTAGAAAATAGAGTCTCCGTATGGACTCAGGCTGAAGCACTATTGATACTTTGCTTGCATGTAGTAATTGTATGCTATTTGTACCTTAGTAAATGTAATGTAAAATAATTTTTTATTAGGAAGTAAAATCTTCACAGAAAGTTCAGACAGAAAAATGAATATTTGATAAATGTAGAAGGGGGGTGAGAGGGAACCAAGGGGAATTATTATCATCAGGACACTGAACTATATATCTAGAATATATCATCAAAGAGGCCAGGATAAGAGATATACCTGTCAAGGGTAATTTTTACTTCCAAAAATTTATGTGGTGAAGGTAATAATGATCAAGTTTACACTTACTTATATACACACACGAACACATACGTATATATTTTAATGTCTAGAAATTACTTACAGTTCTTTAAAAGGTTCAATTTATTGGCCAGCTTGCCTTTGAATTTCATTACAATTATCTCTATTAGATGTTTCAAATACGTAATTGTGGCATAGGGAATTCCAGGAAAGCCAAATATAAGGGCTTACTGTTTTTAAGCCAAAAATATTGCACTCTTCATGTACTAGTTGTTTTACCCAATTGAGATGTGTTTTGTTAGCTCTTGTGTAATGTTTCCCTTGGAGACTCAAGCATAGTAACAGCATAGCAAGTTAGTGGTGAGGAATAAATGGCTAGGTTAGACCAGGAGTGAAGATCTGTCAAAGTGTTCCAAAGAAGGATTCGCTTAACGCTAAAACCTAAGGAAAAGTGTAGGGATTAGTGCATATCTAGTTGAAGTCAAATGTTGTTGAAATCCAAAACAAGTGAAAAATACTTTTAGTTTGACTAGTTTGCAAAATGAGAGTCTTAAAAGTTATTGTTGGCACTGAGCTAGAAAGGAGGACAAGACTGTTCGTATGTGCATGCTAAATCTCCTGAAGCCAGTGGAGAAATTTGAGGATGTTTTTTAAGAGCAAGTCACTGGAAAGAGAGGCGAGCCTAGTTTGCCTGTTCTAAATTGCATCTTCAGTTTCTGTTATTTGTGTTTGTATTTTAGTGAATCTGAGCCTTGCACTTTGTCTGAGATGAAAACAACCTGTTTGGAAAAGCCAGGAGAAAAACAAAGGCAAATTGGTAAAGAGAATAGGAGTTTTTTCTGTAGGTAGGGTATCTTTGTGCTACATGCTATTAATTTAATGTAGTCTGAAATGGAGATTTAGATGGCTATATCTCCACCAAGTCTGAATTTATCAGAAGAAACTGGATGCCAGACGTGTAATCGAATGAAATTATCTTTGCAGTGATATTGACCCTTCCTTCGGCTGATGTTTTTAATTGCAATGTCAGCCTCTGTGAAGGGGGAGAAAGTCTGCATATTCATATTCCTGTAACTGCAGTGCTTCCATGTGCTCTGTCAAACACTGGGTTAGATCCACACAAGACCATGAGAGGACTGAAAGAATGTTTTCTCACATTTTGATCTCTTTGCCAGTGTGGTGTAACCTGAAACAGGTTTTCTGGGTTCAGGTGTGCTCTGGTGTCTGTTATTGCTGTTAAACCTAATGGAGTTGCCCTGTGCAAGGCAGTGACTTGTGAGCAGTCTTGCTTGTCCAACTGTATGGCTCTGGTTAATTTTCTTGTTCTACTGTAGATCTCTGCTCCTTGAAGGACTTTTAAAGACTGCCTCAGCACTAGTCATCATCTTGGTACAAGGTACCTGTAGTCCTGTCCCATTAAATATTGCATTTTTCAGGAAAGTCAAACCAAGCAGTTATTTTTGACAGGAATGATCCCATTTATAAATTGAATTAAGCCAAGTGGTAAATTCTGAAGTTTTTGAAATTAATATTGAAATTAGTTCTTAGTTTACAGTTTGACTTCTTATTTTACAAAAACAAATTATTAAAAAATTGTTTTGTGATCTAATGGTAATGGTACTTTGCTAGTTCTCTATAAAAATTTTAAGTTAGAGCATTCCTAGGGAATGCTCAGTTAAATCACTAATACCTGCTTTTTTTGCAAATAATGTGTGCTGGATGTAAAAATCAATATAAACTGTTTTTTTGAGTGCTATCCAATAGATTAGAGACTTTGAATACAAACTTATTTGACCTTGCATATACTCCAGTGCTGAAGTGCTTTCAGCCAGTTTAAAGCCACTTCACGGTTTTAGTGGAGATGTTTGACCAAAAGCTGGTTGTTTGACACCCAGATCATTTGAAGAAGAGACAGCTTGACTATCAAGTTATTAAAGAAAAAAAACCGTAGCACAGTAAATGTCATCTTTCCCATCCAGCTAAGGGCCTCCTACATTCAATTTTTTGAATTTGGGAAAAAAAAAAAATCAGGTAAATATAGAAAATTCTATCAAACACCCACAGGAAAAGAAGAGAATTATTTTCTAAGTTTTGAAATTTCTGTGGTTTTTTTGCAAGAACCTTAAAAGTTCTAAATTATTGTGGAGTACTACCTCATCTTGTAGTTTGAGGCAGGCTACCAGTTTGCCTGTTGATTTATCCACTCCTACTTTGTTAATGCTGCTGTGTGATCTTGCAGTGAAATGATACAACGTACTAATGTGAAAGAATAGCACTTCAGTGAAAGGGACAGAAACAAGTGAATTGGTGAGGTGAAGCACTTTAGCCCTTAATCCAAGGTGTATCAGAACATCCAAAATGAAGGATGAACACGGAGAGCAATTGTCATTCATCCGGATTTGAGTTTGGAGGGCTCAGGCTTTCCCCTTTTACACTTGTGAGTTGTTAATTTAACTCACAAAAGAAGTATGAAAGAACACACCATCTGTTTCAACTGCTGGTGGTGAGCATCTAGCAGTACACATCTCCCCCCACCTTTCCTAGTTTCAGAAATTAAGAACTACTGTTGGCAGTAGGTAGTATGTGTCACTGACTTTGATTATTTAAACCCATTTTACTGGATTCATTTTTGATCACTACATTTTTTTGTTGTTGTTTTCTGCAGGTAGACAGAGGTTTTAGAATATTAATCTTAGCATTCCTGGCTCTTTCAGAGGAGTGAATAGATTCAACCCCTTTTACTGGACTGATTTTTAACTTTGCATAATGATGAAAATTCCATCCTGATGATTATTCAAAGCGACAAGGAAAAACCAAATAAATGAGTGTGACTTGCATTTAGAATAGTTCTGTTTGATTAGATTTCTACCATAAAAAAATCTACATACTTTTTGCACCAGTTAGGTTTTAAAGCACTTAGATTTTTAGAAGTTTCCTGTCAGTTTTGTAGCAGTCAGGCTGTTTTGCTTCTTGCCACTTGTAAGCTCATAATTCTACACAAAACTTCCATATTTTGATTTTTATACAGGTAGTTGTGTATTTTGGTTGCAAATACAGCAGAAACTCTGTTAGTAATTTCTCACTTAAAAATAAGATTTTTTTTTTTCTTTAGTAGTCCCCATTTTTCTTCCAATCCTGAATTTAGCTAAAGGGCCTATTCCACCTGTTCCTTTGCAGAGATAAAGCATTATGACTATTGCCATTTCAGAAATCTAATAAGCAACTGCATTAAATACAAACTATGTTACCAGGTTTTTTGTAAGCACTAAGAAAAATGCATTATGAAATTCTAATCCATTATAATGAGATGTCTTTGAGGCTAAAAACCCCACAGCTGTAATAGCCACAAGATTGCAGGATTTCAGAGCAATGAATATAAGTACAAGGCAAGGCAGCCAGCTTTGGCCTACGTAATTTGTTGAGAGGAAGTGGGGACTGTCTGCAACAGTTGAGCTTTTAAAACTAAAAAAGTGAACAGATTGCGATTGTTGCTGAGTGGAGTTGTGTACAGAGTATTTTTAAAATTAGTGTTATGGTAAGTAAGTTGAGCTCTAACCAGAGATGAAATTGTGTGCATACTTCCTGTCTGTCTGAGACATCGCACAAGTGCCTGGGGGTGGCAAAATGAGTTTTGACATACATCAGCACAAATCAGAAGTGGTAAAGCTGGTATTTCTTTGACTGAGTGGTTTTCCTGATGAATTTTACAGGCTGTTTTGTGTTTGGGGCAATTCACAGAATCTTGAAAAGCACAGGTAACTGTTTAGAAGACTTCCCCTTCTGTAGCTGCCTTTTATCAAAATACTTTGTTTTAACTGTGGGAGTTCCTTGTTGATTCAGAATTTGAGTGTGAATACCTATAGCTATATTAGGCTTAATTTGAGCTGCTACCTCAAAAGCTGCTTGATCATCCTTTTAATGTCTGTTTAGTAAGATGTTGATTTAAAGATTCGAAGTGACTGAATATTCTAATCGATCTTATGATCTCTTCAAGCCAACTAGTTACGCAGCATATTAACATCCTTTTTTTAACCTTAAAATCTCTGTTCATCCTGAAGCTATGAATGCCATAGACTACAAGATTAAAGGTCCCTGCAATATTGCATTTTTTCTTTGCAATGAAAGAGCACTCGAGTCTGACACTATGGGCCAAATCCAGTGAAGGACTCTAGCTAACCTGTGGGTGTTTGTGAAACTTCTCAGCGGAAGTGATGGCACTGTGGAAGTCACCTTTGTATTATAAATGTGGGCATGTGGCACTGGGTGTTCTGTCTGCTGGGCAGAAAGAATTTGGTAATAGTGTTTTGTAAAGTAGGGTAGATTCTGTTGGGTGGTTGGCTCAGAACCTATCTGCAAGCACTCACGACTTGTTCGGGCATCTCATTTCCTCTAACGTGCTTCATGTCATGGATTTGCAGTAGCCCAGATCCTCTGAAGGGGTGAGGCTGGTGCTTTATTCAGTGAGTCAAGACTCCCTGCACATCAAATTGAGAACTTTACTGCCTTCTCACCTAGGGTTTTAGTGTCTGGGGCTGAAGGCAGCCTGCAGGCTGAGCTAGGGAGCCATCAACACTTGCCAAGAGTTCCATGGTGTGGTACGTGCCACATTAGTAGTTCACTAAATGGAACCTGCTGCATGCTATCCCTGCCTCCTGAGGGGGGAGTTCTTGGAAAAATAGCCAAAAAGTAAATGGAACATGAAGCAATGTCTTACTTCTGCTAAAAAGGCAAATGCCGTACTGGAATGTTAAAGTATTACTTAAAAATTGTGTGAAATTATATTTGTTTATCTTGCAATTAACTAGGCCATACCTGTGTCCAATTTTAGGCACCAACTAGGAGAAATATGTGAGGTAATTAAATAAAACTCTAGAGGAACAGTTCAAAATACAAGGCCTATAGGTAAAAATATATATATACATAAATTTTTACCTATAGACAAAATTTAACCCATGAGTTGTTTTTTTCTTTTAGAAATAGGATTACTCTTAAGAAGTTGCATCTCTTAGAAGCTACAAAGTGGAAGTACACTTGTCTCTATTTGCAATGTTGATAAGACAAGAAGTAACAGTAGCAAGGAGTGTTTAGGTGAGATGTTAAAGAAAAGCCTGTAAGCACTCCAGGGTGTGGGATAAGCACTCCAGGGTGTGGGATATTCACTCCTAAATGTAAGAATAGGTATTACAGACACCTGTTATGAATAATACAGCTGAAATGATCCTGCTGAGAGGAACAACCCTGATAACCTTTTATGTGTAATTAAGTTTTTGTTTGTTTTTCCCAGGAATCTCATCCATTGTAATTTAATATTTGATAAAGTGGTTAGATTAAGTTATTTCAGTCTCTTTGTAGTTATTTTCTAAACTAATTTTCGTAGTTCTTTTCTGAGTGTCTTGTCCCTGGCCAACAGTTTTACACTGAATTACTACGCAGCAATGGAGGGAGCCTGGCAGATGTAAAATCCACTCTCTTCTCTAAAATTTCTTGTGTTACTGTTTGACGTTAGACATTTTATACTGCCATATATGTACTTTTGGTACACGCTTGTGTACAGTTGGCTCTCTACTACAAATTCATTTTGTCTCCGGAACCACAGTACCTAAATTGTTAGTTCCTGAATGCTTGGATTTGTGCATAGCCTTCATGTGCAGATTGGTTGTGCTTAACTTACTAAATCGTGTGTCTTGAGGAAGGATTCATTCTCAGTAAGAAAACTCCTAGTTTTTTGCTTTGTTTCGTATTTACATTTTTTGTTTTGTATTGTTTGGCATTACTTTTGTGTACTTCCTCCATCATTCTCCTAGCTAGCAACAATGGCAAAAACCGAATCCAGAGGCTACATGTTAATTTTTTACCAGACTAATGATGTGATTTAATGTGTTATTCTGTAAAGTTTTAATGTTATAGTCTAAAAAGTACGTACTTTATATTAAATTACAAATCAACTACAGTCATGATTTCATGCAAACATACAAAATAGAATTTTAAATGCTTAGAATTTTAGCATATAATTTTATCAGTGCATATTTAAACATTGACAGACTAGTAATATAGCTGTATTTAGTGAATTGACTTGGGTCAGTGTTTCAGAAATCTCATTCTGCTCGGGGATTTTGAGTTGTATGTCATTCCTTCAGCTTTCCCGTTCTGTTCCAATTTAGGAGCAAAAATAACTCCTCCCTCCTTTTTCTTCCTCATAGCCAGTTTAGAAAGTGTTGTACAAAGAATGGAAGTAAACCAAGGCAAGAAATTTTATTTTGTATCTGCAGAAAAAGGAGTTGTGGTTTATGATTTGGGTTTTTTGGGTGTTGATTTTGAGTTTTGGTGGTGGGTTTTTTGTGGTTCAGTTTTTCAGTTTAGCATTAATTTACTTCTAAAGTTCTACACAACAGAAAATAGTTTTAAAAATTGATGATGATAATAAACAGAATCTTGATATGCCACAATTTCAGTGAAAAAACCCCTAACATTCTTGGGCAATTATCTGATTTTAGTATCTGTTCACTGTTCTTGCTCTTGCTATCAGTTTTGCTATCTAAAAATATTATTATATTTTTCTGTCAACTAAAACGCTAGTATTATCAGTTACCTAGAACACAGACAAATAATTTCACATACATAGAGTTTCCTGTTCTGTATATTGTTACACTGAATTTACTGTGCAACTAACTTCTTAAAAAGAAAACAATCATTAAATTGTCTTTGACTGGAAAGATAAATAACTCCCAAGAATTATCAAATAGTTTAAAAAATAGGTTTGGGGTTTTTTTCTCTTGAGATTTCATTGACTGTTGTTTTTTCCGACTTTACATAGTCACTTGATTATTTTGCTCAGGACTGGGTTGTTTGATTAAACTATCAAATGATCTTTGTTCCGATCCATTTGGAATGCAAGCACATTATTAGTAATCACTTTTCAGTGCTTTGAAATATCTCAATTTTTTCATAGCAGCATCTCTAGACAGAACTGTGGTACATTTTTTAAAATGAGGCAAATTTTCCAGACCTAATAATTTAAATAATGCTTCTAAGCAATATCTGAAGCTTTTAGTTGGCAAAATGGTGGTTATCAGTGTAAAAATTGAATTTAACTTAAAGTGCTAAACAGGTATCAAGAACATACTTTTTGCTGAATTATTTTACCCTCTAACAACAAACACTTCATTGATTGCTTCCTTTTTTTGACTTACGGTTCTCCATGCTAGAATGACTTTTGTTTCTTGTGCAAAACACAGGAAATTCGAAAGAAGTCTTAAAAATATTTGTGGTTAAAAGTCTTCATTGAGAAGCTCCTTATTTCCAATTAATTGTTACTTTTTAATCTGTATATATGTAGAAACAGTGTTCAGGTTTGAAATGTACAAAAAAGTTTGGCCAAAATTAATGAAGTTGTATCACTTTACAGTACTAAGCTATAATGCTAAATAGTTGGAATATTTAGCTAAACCTTACAAGAAAAAATGCAATCTGGTAGCTATGGCAATAATTGACTTCAAGAAAGATTTTATATTTAGGGGGATAAACAGCAGGAGTAGGCATTCAAAATATCTTCATGCAGTCTTTCAGCAATACAGGACAAGAGGCCTACAGAAGGAATTGTAAAGAATTGACATTATTTTTAGAGAGCTCGATCAGCAGTTCTGGAGTGTTTTTATTAAATAAAACATTCTATAGAGTGATATGCTATACTGATGGAATGAATACAGATTTCCATTCTTAGGTCTGAAAGTACTATAGAGAAACATCAAATACTTGCCTTTGAGTAAGGTGTGCATTACCCCCATTCTGCAGACTTGAAAGTTGGTACAAGCCCGCTGGGCCACATCATGGTGCAGCAAGTCTGTGACCAAATTAGGAACAGAATCAGAATTCAGTGGGTTTTATTCAGTATGGTAGGGGGAAGAAATACCTAAATGCTGTTATTTTTAAAAGCATAGTCACCTTTCTGGATTTGCTATTTTGAATAGGAAATGAGGTAATTACAGTTTAGATGTTTGGAAATTGCACTACTCAGTAAATTTCTGGATGGAGAATTGGTCTTTGGCAATGATTAGGATAGACTAACTTTTAAAATCTTTAAATTATTGCTTCTTATTTTTTTTAGTAAAGTTAAAATATGTTTATAATTGTATTCATCAACTTACAGTTCCAAAAAAAAGGAATTAGTTCCATAAAAATTCAACTTTGCATGGGTAAGTGAAAATAATTAAAATCCTTTCTGCATTTGATACAGATATAATGAATAAAAGAGGTGTTACTAGTGATTACTGATTTGAATTTCTTGTTTTGGGTCTCTTGGTCCATCATGATCTCAGAACCTGTAAATCCTTTCCACAGCTCACTTTTATTTGGAGAGGAAAATCAGCTTTTGAACCCTTTCAAGTCTTTAGGAACTTCAAGTAAGCTTGGCACTGGACTGATCTAACTGAGTAATTTGAAATAAAATAGCTGCTTTGCACCTGTAGGGGAGGCTAAAGCTGTCAGAAGTTGGTTTAATGCTTCCAGACATCGGTGCACTAAGCTCTGCTAACTTCCAGCTTGGTCGAGGGGAGAGACAACAAAGACATTTTGCCACAGTTAAGTGCTGTATAATGTTTGCTTACAAGGTTGGTGAGGTGTTACTTCAAACTTCCTGTAAATTTTAAATTGAAACTGGAAATAGGTTTCATTACAAGAACTCCCCTCCACCCCCTTTTCTAACTTGTAAATGTTTGGTCAGGATGTTTCCTAACATAATTTTGATTTTTGGGTAAATATTGATAAAATTGAACCATTTTCCTTCATAAATTTCAAAATTAATAGTTCTGCCTTTCTAAGAAATGTACAACAGTAACAAAAGCAAAAAGCAAGTAAAAATCTAGTTTTTCAGCCAGAAGAAAATTTGCTCAAAGCACACTTACTCTTGGGCTTTCATGTAATAGCCTTTTCATGTGGAAAACATCACTGCCTTTTATTCTATTTTGTAGTTTGCAAGTTTCAGAAAAATTCCTCTTGCTTCCTGTTGTGGTGTTTTCATTTCTGGAAGGTGGATGATGGGCCAACAGATTTACTTTTTTAAAAAGGAATTTTTTATTTTCTGGGCTTCAGTCTTTGTTTCAGATACTTCATTTGCCTTTGAGGAATTGTGTGTCCTAGTGATACAGTTTGTAGAAAGGTTTTAGAAGTTTCTTAGCTTTGTTGCTGTAAAAATACACGAGGAATTTATTTGAAATCAACTATGAAGATATTATCTGCAAAACTGAATATGTTAAAATGTTATAATAATAGTTTTTCCTGAAGATGTCTGATGTTATTATAAAGTTGAACATCCTCCCAACTACCGCAGGTTGAACTGTAAGCAAAATCTTGCACTCCTAATTACACTGTGATTTTGCTTATTAAAAGATTGATTCTGCAGTGTGTAGGTGGATCTCTGCTGTTGGGTGGAACTTACTGCAGTTTTAAAGTATTTAAGGTAATAATCTGTAAGTTAAATGCATTATTTAGGGGAGGAAGTATTTGGAGAGGAAATTTTTAATGTGTTTGTGGTTTTTTTACTTACATTCATGAAAATTTTTTTTCAGAACTTGTCTAGGAGATGTTGAGTTTACTCTTGTGTAAAAAAAATAAAAACAGAAGAAACCAACCAAACAAAACAAAAAAACCTGCTGTTTTAAAAAATTGAGTCTTTTCAAGCCTTTATTGCCCTAAAAGTTTCTGAAAACCTATTGAATGACTTTGAGGTGGCTGCTAATTCTGCAGGATGGAAAGGGAATTTAAGGTTCCAGCTATGTCAAATTTTTGCTTTTCATTAGGAGACTAAGATACGGCTTGGTTTTGGATTGCAGTAGTGGGGTATTTTCTGGCAGGTCTTCCTACTAAATTACGGGACTGGGATGACTGTAGATGGATTAGTCAAGTATGTATTGTAATGATTCCAGTTGCAAACTGTGTTTCCATCTTAAATGATGGACTACAGACAAACAATGAGAAAACACTTCCCTTGGAAAAATAACTTCAAATTACCACAGGCAGTAGGAAAAAAGTTTTGCCACTGCTCCTCATGCTTACTGTGGGCCAGAAAAAAAATCAGATTTTGAGCCTTATGATGCTTCTTTTTGAAACTCAGTAATAATTTGGATGGCAGGTGGGGTCAGGGGGAGAGGGTCTTGAATCTTTAACAAGCTTTCCTGAACCTTGGTTATTGAAATGAAACAGATCTTAAATTTTCAAAACAATTCCTTTCTTTTCATTAATTGTGGGATAGCTGGGGTGGTTTTTGCTTGTTGAAAATGTATCACTAGTTTCTTGACACAAGAGTCTTGTAGAGCAGATAAATGCTGCATTTTGAATGTTTAATGCAAACTGAAATCTTGGCTCTTCAGATTTCATATACATGAAAGACTGAGGGAAGGTTTTTCTCTTTCTATATTACTCCAAAAGCAGTCCTGCAGGCTTTCCTAGTAACTATGTCTGCTACGTTTCTAGATTGAATATTTAATCTTGTTTTCATGTGGTTTACTTGGAACATCCTGTGCATGGTACAGAAGAATACAGATTAGGAGATAGAAATAATACATTCACACACACTGCATTAGATGTGCTTATGGGCAAAGCACAATGTAAAGCAATTTTATCAGCTGCTGTATGGCATGACAGACTTTACAAAGGAATTTGAATATAGTAATGCAGCACAGTTGAAAAGAAAAAAAAGAAGTAAGGATGATTTCATCCCACGTAGATGGAAAAATGTATGTGCGTAAAAAAAAGCTGGAAAACCCACTTCTTTACAGCTTTAAAATGTATGTAAAAGTGTGATGCTACCATTTTAGATTGCAGTGTTAAAATATGTATTGCACAGTGCTCTGGAGAGATGTCTGTGTTTTCTCCCCTCATACACAGAAGACCAGAACTATTAACATCGTGTAAATATCCAAATTCAGAAGACATGCAGGTTGTTTTATGATGTGGGCATCTAGCCATTTATCAATCCTTCCAGGTATAATCAGCTTGAAGGCTGGAGCAGAACCCTTCCAGCAGCCTGCTTTTTCTGCCAAAGAAAATTCCGCCACTGAATTGGTGGAAATTGCTGACTGGTCACCTAGAGACTGCTTCTTATTTCAGTGGCAAACCAGCTTTTCAGCTGCGGCAGCTTGTGCTGCAACTCCGCGCACAGCAGTTGTGAATTGAGATAGCAGAGAAACTATTCATCCTACTCCCATTAATAAAACAAAATTAAGTGCTAGTAGTAGCATGGCGGTTGTCCATTAGTTTGGATTTCCTAATGGAAAGTGCAAAACTGCAGGAAGTACTTTTCTATTTATCCCTTCTTGCCTCACTCAAGACAGCGCCGGAACTTTTTTTTTGTAGTAATTTGGCCGATGATTTAGAATATTCAAAGCCAGGCGCATTCCAGCGGCGTTCCGGAGGAGCTGCACTGCAGGGCCGCGGGCAGCGCCCGCACGTTCTCCCGGCCGGACCCCGGAGTTGGTGCTCCGTGCCCGACTTCAGCAGCGGCAGCTCTCGGGAAGCTCTGCGTGCAGATTTACCCGGCAATCGCCTTACGGGGACAAATTTAGTGTACAGCAATCCGCGCTTAATCTGCCGGAGCCGTGGGCGCCTTCGGGGAGAGGGCGAGGGCGGGCGGCTGCGCTCGGAGCTGGCTCGGGCAGCCAGAAACTTCTGGCAGCTTCCCGGCTGCGGCCCCTCCCCTTAAAGTGGCAGCTCCCCGGAGAATCGCTGGTGCTCGTCTGGCCGCACGAAAGAGCGAGTCAGCCGGGCGCCGTGTGGCTCCGGCGGCCTGGGCAAAGCTGGAGCATGGGCCCGGCTGTCCCAGCTCCTCGGGGCGCTGCTCGAACCGCCCGGGTAGCGCTCGGCCCCCTGCAGCGGGTGCTGGGGAAGGGCTCATCCCGCTCTCCTCCCGAAACAGCCCCTCCGTAGCTGCCGCCTGGCCGCGGGGTACAGCCCTCTCCTGGTACTGCCCTCCCCTGGACGGGTGTCCGTCTGTCTCCCCGTGCTCCCCTGCGGTAGCCTGGCCTCGGTAATTCGTGCAGACAAAATACATACTCCTCTTGGAAACCGCCTGCTCTGTGCGTATCTCCATGAAGATTTACAATACCAGTCTTATCACTATAATAAAACAACCAAACTTACGAGCCGAGATAATGCCAGCAGCTTCACCTTTCTCCTTCCAGTGTGAACTCTGAGATTTTTCGAAAGAGTACATGTAGGCAGATAGAAACATTGACAGGATATCCTGGTGTGTGGACTGAAGCTGCTCTGAATGAAAGAAGTCCCTGATCTCATTATATGTGAATTATGGCATGTGCTGGGTATACTTCTCAGTTCTGCTGTTGACAGAAGTTTACTTACTGATTGTTTGTGATATGCTCCTGAAATGATCATTCTTATCTTTAAATTGTAAAGTGTAGGTGATTATGTTCACATAAAAATGTAAATGCCAATTTTAAAATAAAATAAAGGCTGAGACAGCAGCATATGATACTAGTACAGTTTTGTTTTAAGAGGCCTTCAAGAATTTTAAGAAGCCCAGAACTTTTTGTGTTAAAAGGTAGTTCCCCCCTTACCTTTAAATACCACTGCAATGAATCTTGTTAAGATATTTTCAGTATGCTTGTGATACCTTTTCCAAGATTACTGAACTATCAATTTCTAGCGGCATTTTAGCATACTGTTTTTTGGTTTGTTTTTTTTTTTGGAAAGCTGCTCTGAAAAGCCTAAAAAAAGAATAAAAACAGTGATAAAAATTCTGTCTGAGCATAAGGACATCTAATAAATGACGTAAGTTAAAGCAGGGAAGGGATAACAGAAAGGTAAAAATAGCTGTATACTAATTTTTAATCTCTCTAATGTTGGTGGAATTGAATAAAACCTGCTTGAGAACAGGTGACTCAGAGCTGGTGAGAATGACAAAGTCATGGTAACAATTATCTGAAATTAATGCCAGACTCTGGTTGTTACTTTTATTTTTCTAGTTTGCATTCACTATGATGCATCACATTTTGCTAATTATTTTAACTTGCCACTTTCAGTTGTTACTCTGTCACAATGAGGGAAGTATCTTGGAAATTTCAGTTAAGTGATTTGGGTCAGGGAAAAGCCTATGTAATTTATCTTTCGATGGAATAGTGAAATTGCAGGAAAAAATACAGCATGTATCCAATGAAGATTTCAGATACTGTTTTAAAGTATCTAATGATTTATAGTGGTAGGTAAAGAAAGTAATTTCATCTTTTTTTCTCAAGCCACTCCAATACTGTATTTCTAGTAAACATACCTCATTGGTAATCAGATAGTCCATATGTTTGCTATTCTTTGAAGTTCTTTACAGTAGTAAATATTAACTGATTACAGTGAAAGGAGTAAGAGTAATTTCAAAGGGTTTAGGCTAGAGATTGAAATTAACTTGTGTGTTCCTAACAGAAGTTCTTAAGTTGTTGTCTTTTGAATGAATATTCTTTCTGGAAGAGGTTGTTAAGAATAAGTTGAAGTAGTGATAAAATCATCACAGTACTGGTAATTATGATCTTTAGATTTTAAGAATTTAAAGTCCTTCTTAAAGTTTGGCTGTTGACTTGCCTGTTCCTCGGCTGTAAGTTTTCAAAGATCACAGCTTCAGATTGTATTGGTGCTCAACTTTTTTTGTTTTGTTTTAGTTAGTGTCAATAGCAGGGAAGAAAAAGCGTTCTGTATTTTTTTGTAAATTCACCTTGGTATTGTGGATTGGTCTTTGTGATAATTCTTTTGTCTGTATAGGGAAGTATAGACTGACACTGACACAACCAGCTCTTTAAGTTTTGTTCATAGGAGAATTATAGCTGCGTGCATCTGTGTGGACTCATCTGGGATCTGTCATTCTTAAAGTAATCTCGGTACTCCACAATTCCTTTTAACTTTGGAAAACGAACTGGCATGAAATGCTCTCACCCCTGTAGTGGTGAATGTGTTTCTAAACTAAAAAGTGCAGTGGAGCAGGAGGGATGCTCCCCTTTTAGAGCTTTATGGTCTTTGCAAGAGAATACATTGCTGCTTTCTTCTGCTCAGATTCATATTGTGTGAAACAGCCACTTCTTGGTTCACTTCAGTGAGAGTACTGACCAAAACCAAATTTATTATCGTCTGAATCCCTCTTTCAGCATCCATCCAAGTGCAGCAAGAGAAAAGCATTGCAGGCTGCCTCAAAGGCAAGTACTGTTGCGCAAACCAGGAGGGAATGAATTTCAGAATCCCAACATGCTTAACAGATTCCTTGTTAATCTCAGTGGAGTTTTATTGCTATTAAGCCTGGATTAGGAAAGGATAGGTGTTCGTGGATATACTACCACCAGCGTAGTATATCCTACTACTCTGCATCCAGTCACGTACCACACATGCAGGAGAGAGAGCGAGGTGTTCATTAGTGCGTTCATGCTTCTGATGATCTGAGAAAGTGCAGATTGTTCACAATTTTATAGTACTCAGAAATATATTCTATTGCCTGCCAGTGAGCGAGAGAGAGGCTGGAACAGAGTCACTATAAAAAACATCATTAATAAGAAGTTAACCCTGTAGCATCTAATGTTTCTCAATTTCAAGTTTTGTAAAACTTAAATTTCTGGAAAATAGTGCATTGAAGTACACACTTCCATGCCTTCTGATGTATTGGAACTGGAATCAGATTGTAGGAATTATCTGATACTGAGTGTGAGCACCTCAGTCTCTGACACCTGTGAAGATTTAGCTGTATGTTTTTCCCATGGAGAACCTGGATGTGCCGGAGATGCCCCTGTAAACTGTGTTTGGGTCTGTAGGGACACAAACACAATGTGGCTTTGATAAGGGCATAAATCTCTTTGCTCTGCTCTTGTCTGGGTCTCCATGGAGGCTTGCAGCTCTTGAAAACAAACCTCACTCCCCTTGTGTGTCACCCTCTGCCTTCCCTCTTCTCACCCAGAGCCTATGAATTGATATTTCATTGGTGGTTCACTTATCTGGAATCTCCTCACCCAGATTGTATTAAGGGGAGGTTGAGTGAGAGAAGATGGGCTTCTTTTGAGGGAACTGTGCCTTCATGATCTCACTCAGTATACTGATTTGACCAGTTCTCTTATTTCCTACCTCTTCTGTTCCTTATTTCCCTGTTTGGGTGTCACCTGTTCTGTGTTTCATGTCACAAAACCTTGTCTTTTGTCTGGACCCTTCATCTTTACTGTGTGTTTAGTCTCTATCAGTCTCCTACTGTACCTTGCCCGTGGGCTGCTCTGATGAGTGTCACCTTTACCATTTACTTTATTTGAAAGTGAAAAAACAAAATCTCTTCAGAGTTTTAATGAAAAATGAACCTTAATTATTTGAGGGAAATAAAGACCAATATTGTCATGTAATTTATCATGTCTTGGGGCAATTTAAGGAGAATACTTAGTTTGCCCTCAAGCCCGTTGTAGCAGAATTGATCACTTGCTGTGTCTTCTGATGATGCAGAGGCTGGAAGCCTATGTGATGCTTGTTGTAGATAACTGTGGTATCATTTTGTCTTATTTGTGATCTCACATCATGAGATTATATCTGTATATCATAAAATTGTAATTCTATTCATTATATTAGCTTAGTATTGTGTTTTGTGTTTTCACTGCTGTCAATTTAAGTTTCACTGGGCTGTTTTGTAATACTTTGTCCACGGAAATTGGTGGACCGCGGTAGTTGTATTGCCAGTGGTCAGTAATTAAAAAGCAGTTGTTTTCCTTTCTGTTCCAGGCAATTGATGAGCCTCCCTATCTCACAGTGGGCACTGATGTGAGTGCGAAATACAGAGGAGCCTTCTGTGAAGCCAAGATCAAGACAGCAAAAAGGCTTGTCAAAGTCAAGGTATGTGGTTTTCCTGCAAACACTTTTTTTGAGGAGGCGTGAAAACATGACTGATGTTCAAAATGATGCAATGTGAAACTACTTCTTAGTCTCAGGACAGCTAAGAGGCTGTCCTGCCCCTGGAGGCTGGCATTATGGTCTTTGAAATAACATTAAGTTTATTATTGTTGAAATGGGAGGGATTCCCCCACTCCCACAAAAAAAAAAAATCTGTTTATGTTACTGTTTTGTCATCTGTGTGTTTTTGACCTTCAATGCCATAGGCTGACCTTAAACCAGTTGATTAAAATGTGATAAATGTAGACTTATGTATGGGAGAATACTACCAGAAGATAGCTAAGACTACTAAAAGTAGGCTTTAATAGGGTGTCTTTTACTTGAGGAGCACAGGTCATTGCCATTTAGCTGTGGCAACTAGGCAGTGCTTCAGGAATAAGCTGAAACCTTTCTGCCTTCCGAAAAACACTTGGCATGTTGAGTCTTATAGCATAGCAAGCAGGGGGTCTCACCTAAGCTTCATGATAACTAGTTAATGACTGAATCAATATAAGCCACTTCCAGGACGAATAAAAATTCTGTGAAGGGATTGCAAGATACACATTTTAATATACCTTGAAAATTTAAAGTATCATTTCTGGAAGTAAAGAGAATAAAACACTGCAAAATGGCTGTATATTTCTGTTGGGATAATGTTGCTCTAAAAACTTCTGATTAGGGAGGAGGTATTACTTTTCTGCTTTGCCTCTTAACCTCACAGAGAAACATTACTGAGCAAGGATCAAAACCACCAAGAAATTACAGATTAGATGTTTGCTCTGCAGGAGTTACAGTGGCAGAATATTTTTCTTATATCTACCCTAAATTTAAGTGAAAAATGTGTGAAATGTGAGTGGCAATAACCTGGTTTTGAAGACTATTGCACACTAGTGTGCATTATTTGACTCTGCCCTCATGCTGTGATTTTTGCCCAAAGTGTGTCTGAGGGAGAGAGCATAAACCATAAACCCTGATGGGAAGGTCTGTTGTCACTATTTGATAGTAATGTTAAATACAGCAAGAAGATTTTAGTCTTAAACCTGCCAGAAGAGCAAATCAGTGTTCTTTTCATTTCATTAGTCAGAACTCTTAATAGCATTAGCTGGTCTATGCTTTACAGTACCATTTGGTTTGAGTGATTAAGTATTGCTATTTAAGCTGTTAAGCATCAGTATTAAAGTACAGGAATTTTGTTGTGCCTAGATCAGTGAAATCTTACCTCATTTCAGTTCTTTCGGGGACTTTCAGTCCGCCTCCTTAGATGTCCACTTGCTATTTATTATTCAGTGCTAAGTATTTTCTTATGAGTTTTATCACTTGGTTTGGACACTGCAGGGTTTACAGAAAGATCTTGACATGAAATGGAATTTTAATATAAATTGTTTGTGGTGTTTTTGTACAAAGCCCTCTGGATTCAGTTTTTTTGTGTGTGTTCACTGTTACTATTATCGCTTGGGACAGTTTGGCCCCAGTACTTTTGCTTCCTAGAGTAATGTGGTTGAGATTTTTGTGTGTAAGTGCTGTAACACTATCTGTTTACATTGTTTTTTCTCCACCAAGAATGTGTATTTCTTAAACTTAGCAGTGGCCCTCTGGTTTTCTCTGAAATTCTGTTTGGCTCTTTCTGGCACGTTGCATACTTTCCCCAGTGTTAGCTTTAACAAAGATTCTCATTATCAAGTGTGCTTTGTCTGGAATTTTGGTAGTTTATCTGCTGCATATTTTTTTTTCACTTGCTGAATGGGTTTCTTTTGGCCCCAGTATGTATTTTATGCCATAGTCTTCTAGAACTGCTGGAGGAGAAGAAAAGTCAGTTAACTTCATACTGTCAATTTTAGTGTAAAGCAGTCATTTAAGTTTTATAGCTAGATGTTTTGCTGAGAAAGTAGGATGACAACAAAATTCTTTCAATATGGAGTATTGCAATCTTCAGACAAGTAAAATGTTTAATTGTGTCTCCTTTTGTGTGATTTCTCCTTCTGTTGAATTCTACTTCCCAGAATATTTTGAGGAGATACCTCCATGATAACTTTCCCATCACAGCATAATTTAATAACTTCATTCAGTTTAATGTAGGTGCTACGTTTCAGTATCAATATGTACTCTTTTTCACAGTTTAGCAGTCTGTGACGAATTCTGTACACATTTTGGAATTCTACAGTGATGTATAAGAACATTGCACACTTACTCATGGGAAGCAGTAGAACTTCACATTTGCCTGATCTTTCAACAAGTATTGAGGGCAGTTCAAATTTGACTCAAGGGCAAGGCTTTGAGTGTTACAAGAGAGTTAGTCCACTTTATCAGATCTGTTACAGCTTTTTTTAGAGAGTTATTTGAGCCAGTTTATTTTGGCAGCATCTCCTAAAGCAATTAACAGCATCGTCTACCATCACTTGCATTTGGGCACCCTGCACAGAAGTTTTAGAAGAAACTGTTTTCTGTGTAGTCTTTGTTAAACGGAAATAAGTAAAGCTCCTGTAATAGGACTTACCAAGA
Source organism: Catharus ustulatus (assembly GCF_009819885.2). Classification (NCBI taxonomy): domain Eukaryota; kingdom Metazoa; phylum Chordata; class Aves; order Passeriformes; family Turdidae; genus Catharus; species Catharus ustulatus. The sequence goes on along the minus strand of NC_046223.1, from coordinate 46,280,829 downwards.
CTGTCTTTTCAGGATGGTGATGAAAATAGAAATTCCACCTGAGTCTAACCAAGTTGATGATGTGCTGAATATCTTAATCTTTTGCCTGAGACTGCTAAATACTGTGAGAATTAAATCCCCAACTAGTAAATAACTGACATCACTTTGCTTCAAGAAAGGCCAGCAGTGTCATGCTGAGTTTGGAGTTTGAATATTCATGTTAATAACCAGTATTTTTGAGCACATATGAATATCTCGAGAAGCAAAAACTGTTGGCATCAAAACTCTCCCTCCAAAGAGTCAAAGCCCCAAGACATCTTTAAAAAAGACAAGCCATTCTGGAATACACAATAACATCTTGCTTTTTTTACCTTTCATAAGTCTCACGGTTCTGGATAGAGTTCCTTTTTGCTGCAAAATACATTTGAGATAACTACAGAAAGGATGTCTGTAAATCAGAATTGATCTACTGGCCATTTCACATGAGCCACTAGTGACCCTTGGTTTCAGATTATTTTGCATCTTAAGTAAATTTTGGCTTTCTAGATAAATTCCCCCAAAGAGAGAATTCAATACCTGTATCTGTCAGGATGAAGTTCAGAAGAGTAGTCCTTGCTGAGGTTAATTCCTAGCCTGAATCCTTTGTCTGCCTTTTGGTTACCAGATATGATTATGTCTGTGTGGTGGACAAAGTATTTGCCATCAGCAGGTGAGATGTGCAGGTCTAAAAAGAACATACTCTACCAATTATATGTGTTGCTGTAGTTCTGACAGAAGATAGATGACTATTTCACTGAAGTAGCACCTGGAAGGCAGCATAGCATTTTAGTGCATTTGTTTTCTAATCAGACAGTCAAAATAGATTGTCCTTAGTCCTGGTTGTAGGTGCTATTCTTGGTAATACTCCTTAAAATCTCCTCTCTGAGAAAGCTGTGTAGGAGAGTTGGTGTTAGAGAACACTGGTTCTGAAGGAAAATTTACTTTTGCTGTGTGCTACAGTGAAACTCCAAACAGCAGTGAGAAGTGCTTGTGGCTACACTTGTAAAACAAGCGCAGGGTTTTGATGTAGGATTGCTGTAGTTGAGAGCTAGTGTTACACAGCTGGATCTTAGGTTACAGTCTTATTTCAAATACACAGTAAAACATCATATACTTCAACATCAATACACAAAGAGAGTAGGTTCTGCTGAACATCAGAACATCATTTGTTTGTTAATAAATGTACATAGGTATATAAAATCTAATTCCAGAATTTTCTCAGTTTCCTATAATTTTAAAACTGGAGTGGAAATAAAGCTTCAGATGTAATTAATCCTATGACTTTCAGTGCAACCAAGTTAATTGAGAATGAAGTGAAAGGTAAATGTGTATAGCACCTGATGCAGATAACTTAATCATACATTTGAATTTCCAGACCAATTTTTTTTTCCTGAGGACAGAGAATGTAGGATTAAAGGCAGCAGACTTTGTATCTTTATGGGAATAACAGGGGAAATACTTTAATATGTTTATAGGATGTACTTACTCCAGTTTTGAAAGACTGAAAAGTTAGCTGTTTTTACATTTCCTTCCAATTAACTCCACATGTGTGTAGGCTAGACTGACATTAACTGAAAGGCTGTTGAAGTTGCTCATTTTCTTTAGTCAACAGCAATGTCCTGTACTTTTGTGAGTCTTTCAGCCATGAAGTGAAAAATGCACTTTTATCAGCAAAACATAAAGGTGCTAAAACTGTTTGATTTCAAAGCACTGAAAAACAAGTCTTTCTTTAAAGTTGTACTCAGAAGTCTTGAAACTTTCTCCTTTCTTGCTGTGGTACTAGGAAAGTTCAGATCATTTAAGAGAACTGCAGAGATAATTTTGAACCATTAGACAGTCTTGTTATACTCGTGTCTGTCATTTCCTTTAGAGATAATGATTCCATTGTGAAAGATAAAAAATATTTTAGGAGTTTTGATAACTAAGAAATTAGCCCCACATATTTCTAAAATGCATTAATAAAACAGCTTTCAGCAAGTGGAATAATTATGGTGATTAATTGTAAAATGAGAGTAGAAGAAGAGCTATTGACATTTGCATGTGCTTATGCTGCTCAATTGTATCAAGTGATTGTCAGTTGAATTATATTTTTTAGGTAACCTTTAGGCACGATTCTTCAACAGTGGAAGTGCAAGATGACCACATAAAGGGTCCCTTAAAGGTAATAAATTTGGTGTATATCATGCTAATGCTTTGAAAAACATTTTTATTTTCAGTATTTGACATAAATGTGCATACACAGTATGGGGTGAGAGTAGAAGGTTCAACTTATTACACAGGCTAGATAGGATCACAAAGCATAAAAGATAATGCTACAAAGTTAAGAGATAGTATACTCTTCATGTTAGCTTTTCTCTTTGTAGTTAAAGGGGGTGCCGTGCAGGCTAGTGCAAGCCTCTTTTTTCTTTTTGCCTTAAAGCTAAGAAGTATGGCTAGCACCGATTTTTAGTCACCATTCCTTTGGAGAACTCGGCAGGAGGATTTGATGGGAAAGCTCTTATACAAGAGAATGACATCACTCAAATTGGTTCTTGTTCCCCACCTGCTGGCAGGAAATAATCAGCTCAGTTAGTTGGCTTATTTTAAAGGAATGAAAAAAGAAGTTTGAGGGATACAAGTAGGTTCAAGTGAAACCAGAAAAACATTTTATATTTGACATGGAATAGGTTAGAAGTTATCTCTGTTTGCTAACACAGAAGTGTTGATTTCATCACCTGTTTTAGAAACTCTCCAGTGCTAAGTGAGTTCTCTATTTTAGGTAGGAACAGTTGTGGAAGTGAAGAATCCAGATGGAACATACCAGGAAGCAGTTATCAACAAATTAACAGATGCAAGTTGGTATACTGTAGGTAAGAGAAAGATTTATGTATTTGTATAAAACTTATGACTTAAAAAAAAGACTGTGACCCGGACATGTCCTAAGCATGGTGAGAGATTTTTTTGGAGATGCTTAGGTGTTCAGAGTTCTTACGAAAAACCTTTAAAGATAAACTTCTTATTTTTGGTTTTTATAAGAAACTGTACCCTTTACAGTCTGAAATTGGGACACCAAATAAAGATGTAGTGAGTTGCTTCATAACTGGTGACTGCTCCTTAGATGTTTAATACACCATTGTTAAATATTATGATGCAAATTATGCTTAACATATGCTTTTAAAAAAATGCAAAGAAGAGCGCTTTTCAAACACAAGCTGCAGCACCTAGCTTTCCCCACTCCCAGTCTTAACCCTTACAACAGCTGCTGTTAAAATACACATAGCTTGTTATAATCTGATATTTCAGATGTTTGATAATATACCACGTGCTCTCTAGCCAATAGAGGGTGGAGGTTTTTTTAAATTTACATAGAGGAAATCTATTGATTCTTGAGAAACCTCATCGCCCTCTCCTGGGTAGATATGGGAGGATGAAGACTAGATCTTGAAAGAGCTTTAGAGGGACTTAGTTCTTTTGAGGTATGGATTGTTGTTAATGAAGTGATGTTGAACAACTAGGGAAAGACTTTATTTTCCCTTATCATAGTCCTTTCTGAAGGGAATAGATCTCTAAATTTAGATCAGACCTTACAGAAAAGTGTTGAAGAAAATATGTCTGTTTTCTGATTGGAGAAGTAGAATCTAATCTAGTAGAGGTGAGACTGGGTAGGATGGGCTGAAACATAACTTAGAAAGACAAGAATTAACATTATACATAGTGGTTTGGTCATTAATACTGAAGTGGATCAGATATGAGAGCTTTTAAGAAGCAAATGGTATAGCTGGTGTTAGAACTGTGTTGTATGTCTGTGTTTCTGAGAAAGTGTGAGGTTGGCAGTTCAGCAAGAAGAATAAGATAGGAATTCATGCAGTTTAAATTTTAAAGGTAGATGTCACAGAGTTGCAGTCAAAGGAGATGTCTGTCAAAAATCCTGAACTTGAGAAATAGGAAGAAGTATGGGTTTCAGTCTCAACTCCTGTGTTTGTAGATAAAAGCAGACAAAAGCATGTTGACCTTGCAGAATTGGTAAAAGTGGCACAGTTGCTTGCAGTGTAGTGCACTTTGATGGAGAATTGGCTGTAGCTGTGGAAGGTTATTCTAATCTTTGTCAGGAGGGTGAGTGGAATGAGACAAAAATGACCTTTACTGAAAGTAATGACTTTGAAGACCTGATTGAAGGTCCTACTGTGAGATGTAGTTACCATTTACCAGTTTCCAGAATTGGCACACATCTTAACTAGCTGTTACCTAATGTAGTTCTAGCACTTGCTGATAGCATCTAATTATTTGCACTGTTAATGATTTTATGAATGAAATTGCTGTGATTTGGTCAAAAACTTTTTGAAGGCATAGATCCATCTGAAGTAGTACCTTTCCAAAAATTGCGTAAGACCAGACATGCCATTGCAGCACTTTCTAGAGAGGAATAACCCTTTGGGGGCTGCTTGAGACCTCTTTTAACACTGAAGAATGGGCAAAGTTGCTTTGAGTGTCCCTGTGTTTCTTGTATTCATAAGGTGTTGTCTGAATAGAAGTTGTACATCAATTTGCTTACATGGAGTTTTTATGGTACTACTGCTTTCCTACCAAAGAAAAACAAAAACTAAATCAATTTTTTATAAAAATCTGACTAGTATAGTCTTTTTTAATTAGTATAGCACTGTATATTTATCTTTTTAAGCATAAAACATGTAGATATAATAGGCATACATATATAAATACACACATATACATACATACATACATACGTGTCCTTAGTTTTTCCTGACTTGTAAAAAATCCTCAAAGAGCTCACGATATTTAAGTCCTGGTAACTAGATACTGTTTTGCCATTCATATAAATGTCTCTTAAAGTCTGTGTTTACTATGAGGGAGGAAGAAAATGACAGGATTATTTGTTTTACTAAAAATGCACAACTATGCATGTTCAAAAATAGTCTTATCCCCTTTTGTACTTTTTTGCCATTACAATGCTTTTTCACAGAATTGGAAGTGGTTTTGGTTGCAAGTTGTCTCTTTTCTTCCCCGCCTTCCCTGGCTTTTTTCTTGCAGTTTCAAAATATGTGATTTTTAAATACATTACACTCTCAATGCCTGCTCAGTAGATTGCTTTCAGGATGTTCCAATAGATCAGAATGTCTTACTCATTAAGTCAGATATGCCATGGTGGACACATAAATCTTTCAGGGATGTCAAGTTTTTCCTCTGAAAGTACAGTAAATTCACGAATACAAGCCGCACTGAGTATAAGCCGCCTCTCTGGGTGTTGGCAAATATTTCGGTTTTTGTCCATAGATAAGCCGCACCCGAATATAAGCCGCTCTGTCGTTCGCAGCGAGGACCCGCGTGCAATTAGTAACAGAACCGCGGGAGGGCGGGGTTTACTGGCTGAGCTAAGGCTGTGCAGGCTCGGCCCGCTAGGGGCCGCTGACGGGGCCAGGTGGCCCAGCCCGGTGCTGCCGCTCGGGGCCGGCCGCCGCTGCCCCTGGGCTCGGTCACCCCGGGTCGGCGCTGCCCCGCGGTGGCAGGCAGGGACGGAGCTTCCCTCGCTCCTACGGCAGCAGCGGCGGGCAGGGACGGAGCTTTCCCGCGCCCGTGGCGCCGGCGGCGGGCGCGGACAAAGCACCCCGTCGGCTCCCCGAGCCGCGGCAATGGCGGCGCGCACTTCCCGCCCCTCCCCGGGTCGCGGCAATGGCGGCGCGCGCTTCCACCCGCCTCCCCGGGCCACAGCAATGGCTGCGCGGGGCTCCCGTCGGCTCCCCGGGCTGCGGCAATGGCGGCACGGCCCCCCCCTCTCTTCCCCGGGCCGCGGCAATGGCGGCGCCCCCCCCCCTTCCCTCCCCTGGGCTGCGACAGAGGAGGGAAGAAGAGAGCTCTCCCGCCTCTCTCCCCACCCCCCGTGCTGCCTGCAGGGAGCCGGGGCAACACGGTAACACTGTAACAATTGCGAAATGCCGGCTTTTACTGGCCGGTGCTTGGCTCGGCACTCTGGCTGGCACGTCTGGGGTTGTAAATGTCAGAAAATTATTCACATATTAGCCGCACCCGACTATTAGCCGCACTTCCGGGTTTCCACCAAAATTTTTGTCAAATTGCTGCGGCTTGTATTCGTGAAATTACTGTATTCATGTTATGGAACAAGATTAAGATTCCCTCTGGCAGGGAAGAGGCCACAAGCAGATTACCACATAGGACACATTATGTGGCTACCTGCCTAGCTCTGAATAGGTTTACCTCTGCTGTAGTCAGCTTATCTCTTGAAGTGGATAGACTTTTTTTTTTTTATCTCTCATTATGTAATGAGACTGTTTTGTTAATTAACACAAACTGGATTAGGAACCTGCTGACTTCTACTTCACTTAACCAAAGAGGAGCTTAACTATGCATTGGCCATTTGAGATGCAGTTCCTAATCTTTGTGGTTTGTGTGCAGTTCTTACCATTGACATTTTTCTGCAGATGTTGAAGTGGTGTCTATAAGTAGTCTATAAGATGAGCTGGGGAGTTGTAGTTACAAGGGGAAGTTTCTTTATCAACAGTACTCAATTTTATATGGGGGTGAAAAATTCTCAGAAGTAGATAAAAGATTCTTTAATATCAAGTAAATGTTAGTCAAGAATCTTGATGTACCTTGTTGCTTTTTATATATTTTTATTTAAATTAGAAAATGTTGAAGAGTAGAGCACCCTCCATCTGAAAGCAAGAAATGGCTAAAATTCATATCTTATCCTGCTGGTCAGCAAACATTCTCTTAACACTGTTATTTTGATCTCTTGATGGACAGATGATGTTTAAGTAAAGGTGAAGGAGATATGTTAAGAAGTTGCTGGATTTTTTTTTTTTTAATATAATATTTTAATGTTATTGTGAAGTTGTTTCTGTGCCGGCAAAAGTCCTGGCGGTCACTTCTGTGTGGCAGCAAGGATATAATTATTATCTCTGCTCAAGAAGGGAGAAGAGATGAGTTGTTGTCTCATTGAACAGTGCGAACAAAGCCTAAGAGCTGAAATTTGTCACCAGGTTTTCATCTGTTAAGCGCCTGCAGAAGACTTGACAAAAGCTTACTTTTTATATGACCCGTGTATCAGGTTCGGAGGACCCCACTTTAAATGTGTACAGTACATTTCAGGATTCTAAAGGAAAATGTATGGAGCTGAATGAACTGTATTATGAACTTGTTTCCAGTTGACCATGTGATAGCAGAGATAGCAAAAAGTCTAGAAACTGGGAGTTGCACAGTTCTGTCAGTAGAGCTGGTTTTGATGATTGTCAGCACGTTGGCTATTGTCATCTTCCTTAGGATGATATATCACTGTTGTTTTGTAGCATAGTTGCATGAAGTTAACAGAGAAAGATATTGAACTTCCATAAAACGTTAAATTACGACTTTTTCCTATAAATGCCTATTTAAGTTTCTCTGTGGTAAGCAGAACTTCGCTTGAATATCACAGGAGTTGTGCAGTTAAATTCTTTAAAAATTGTAAATGTTAGAAAAATAGTTTTTGAATGTTAGAAAAAGTAGCTTTTGAACTGTAGTATGTTGAATTTAATTTCATGACACCATGAATTGTCTGCTCCACTACTGATTACTCAAGGTAGACAAGTGAAAATTAGCTGTGGTGAGAGAGCAGCTTATGTATTTGTATTTGGTCGGTCTGTGAAATGCGTTACTGGATCTGCAGCATTACCTGGGCATAGGCTTGTTCTAAGGGTTGACTACAGGAATATATATCCCATTCTTTCTGACATGTAAATGAATTGCATATTAATATCCTGAGTTAAAAAGAAATGTTTTCTTTCCTCGCCTCTTCTCTGGTGACAGTATTTGATGATGGTGATGAGAAGACTCTGAGGCGCTCTTCCCTGTGTTTAAAAGGAGAAAGACATTTTGCTGAGAGTGAGGTAATTGAAGAATTTTTATATTACAACTTTTTATTTACAAAAATTTAAAAGTGATACTTTTATTATCTCAATTTTTAGTATGTTATGCGTATTCATGCAACTAAAATTGCGAGTTAGGCAAAGTGTGGTGCACAAGGTCTGGTTTTTTCTTTTTTAGAAACAAGTAATGCAGTTAGATTTCACCAAACAGTGTAAGTTAAGAAACAAAATCAGCATTTTATCTTCTTCATTTTTATATTATTGATAATTCGTAGATTGTAGATCACACAAAAAACCTGCAATCACACAACTACTTCACATTGTATAAAAAATTATCTGTAAGTATTAGTCAGGGAAAAAAAATCACAGTATACTTATAATATGAAAAGTGATACAATTTATAACATAAAAAACTAATGTACGTATTTCCATATAATAAAGTTCTGATGCATTTTTGATGGTTGAACCCAATTTGTAACAGTTGATGAAACATAAATGCTTTTCTTTTAAATGGTGAATAAGTTGCTGTTACTTGTTTATTTGACAAAAGCTGCCAGTATTTTGAAGCTGGCTCATGTCTTACAAGTGACTTGCACATTGAAGTATGCAAACATTTGTAGCATATTCCAAATAATTGGAATTTCTGAATGAGAGTTATTCCTTTATGTTATGTAAAACAATCTGAATGGATGGGCAGATTTATGTAAACATGTTTTTTTATTGGACAGCTACTGAAGATGGGTTTTTTTGCTCTTTGTAAGTGTGCTGTTATTGCAGTCAGCTGAGTTTGTTGTTTGCCTACTGCATTCTTGTGAAGATTCAGGTGTTTTCTAGAATCCTGAATCAGGATTAAACATATGTAAGGTGGGAGCCTAATTAGATGCTTAAATCTAGATTCAGATAGAAATTGTATCGTTTTAAAGATTGTGGTATTCCTTCAATTTGTCCTTTGTTATTAATGATAAGCCCAACTGAAGATTAGATTTCTTCTGTTCCATAAATACTATTTTAATATGGTTTCGGGAGCATTACCTTAGAGTACCTGGGTTGAAAATCGTGGTCTGCATATATTGCTTTGTGACCTGTTTGGCTGAATGAAAGTAATTCAGATTATTTTGTCAGATTCAAAGAAACCTTAGACTGAAATGAGTGGTACTTCTTACTTTATCATCTTTTTTATTATCTAAGCTTTTGATGTTTTGCCAGAAGTCACTGATTTGCAATTCACTGTCACCAGCTCTGAATGAAACATGTTGTACACTTCTTATAATTACCTTGTGATTGCACAGCTACTCAGCAGGGAAAACTGCATCTAAAATTTCTTTTGTAATTAGGCCAGTGCCTCACAGTTGTCTTGTTCTGATAGTGCTTCCCAAGTGTGTGGTGCAGAATCTTTTAGGATATCCACCACCACTCAGAAGTAGTCATACATTTATTTTCAGATTCTAGAAAACCGGTCTCATTGTCGCTAAGTTAATTCCCTCTGAGATAGAATACTCTCGAGATGCTTTTTGGTGTTGCACATTGAAAAATTCAGACATGACAAAAAAGTTGAAGTCAGAGGACTATATTTAATTTGGAAGGCTTTCTACCTTCTTTCAAAGAAAATAATAAGTGGTTGTACAAAAATTTCTTGTATACCAGGAGCCTTCAATGGTTATCATTTACCCAGGTAACAGCAGGCTTAAGGAGAGAAGATACTGCATGTTGAAGGATTCTTCCTGAAGAGGCAAAGTTCTTTCTTTCCCTCTCTTTTTGTTTTGAGGTTGATAAAGCATCAATTGGCACCTTCCCAATTATCAATATAGCAGCCTTTTTAAAATTGTTTTAGAATCTCTCTCACATATCAAAGTATAAATTACTAACAAAAAATACAAGTAAGTTGTCATGTTTACTGCTGTTGAGTGATCTTGCTGTTTAATTTCAAAGGGGACGTTTATTCATTCTTAGATACTTATTTGATGGTCTAAAGGCTGGACTTCTGAGAAGAATTGTCTGTGTGTGTTTGAAAAAAGTTAATTATTCAGAGTTGGAGAGAAAGTGTTGAAAAAAACTCCAAAACAAAACACATTCCTTTTTTAAAAATCTAAGCATGACATGTATGATGTACTTTTGTATTTATTTTGTAATGACAGAGTAAGTCTCTGTTGACAAAAATTGCTTCAGTGAAGCAGGTGGTTTGGAGAATAACTTATACCATGTTTTTCCTATGTAAATGCGTATGTATTTTTTCATTTCAACAGACATTAGATCAGCTTCCACTCACCAATCCTGAACACTTTGGTACTCCTGTTATAGGAAAGAAAACAAACAGGGGAAGGAGATCCAATCATATGTAAGTTAAATATTTTGATATCTGTACTGTGTGTAATCAGTTCTGAAGCTTTCAGTGTGTGCCAGGTTTTATTATTTGTGTGTTCAGGCATCTCTTAATGAAAAAAACCAGGAGGCTGGATGTAAAATGTTGTTTAGCACTCAGTTTGAAAGTCAGGTTCATGTTTATTGTTGCATTCAAGCATTTCAAGTCTTCATGTAATCAATATTTAAAATAGTACCAGGTATAGGCAAGAGCTTTTTCTTGGTTTAAAAAAAGAAAAAATGTGGCATCTCAAATGGAAATGTGATGTTAAATTATATTTACAAACATCTCTGTGGTGTTGTAAATATGTTGGACTCAAGTTAAAATAATTACAGTGCAGTCTTTGTCCAGCTGTTAGGAAGTCTGTGGAAGGCCCCAGAATCCTCCTGTAGAGCTTTGGTTTTTCAATACACGGTCTCCGAAGGGCTTTTAGAAATAGATGAACAGTATTGCTGAATTACTGAGTGGGTCAGGTTGGAACGGACCACAGGGGCTCATCTGGTCCAACCTCCCTGCTCAAGCAGGGTCATCCCAGAGCACCTGGCACAGGATTGGGAGATGGTTCCAGATGGTTCTGGAGTATCTCCATTGAGGGAGACTCCACAGCCTCTCAAGACAACCTGTTCCAGTGCTCAGTCACCTGCACGGTGAAGAAGTTTGTCCTCATATCCATGTGGAGCTTCCTGTGCACCAGTTTCTTCCCATTGCTTTTAGTATAGTTTGCAACAAAATTTACTGATATGAAAACAAAACTCAAGATTTCTTAGGTGCCAAAATTCTTGGTACCCCTGGTCTTGATAAACTGGTGTTAAGTAGTCTAGTGCCTCTTCTTTGTTGTTTGTGGGTAGGTTGTGTAGTGGGGCTTTTTTGCCTGTTTGCATGAAATTTTTAGGTGTAGTGGTTTTCATGCTTGAGTTACTTTTTTGCACTTTTTAATAGCTTGAAGTAAATGTTGCCCTGTATGTGTAGAGAAGCTATAAATTACTCAGAAAGTTGTTACTAAATTGTGAGGTAGTGAAGGAAAAAGCTGGCATTACCACAGAGAATGTGATTGCAGCATCATTGGTGTCTCTGACTGGGTTGTGCAGGACATTATTATGTCAGAAGCAACACACTTATCTTTATCTTACAGCTGATACTGAGTTAACTGGATTTAAAGACATTTATGGCAGTATTTGTGCAATTTGAGTTAGGAAGTAGTCTCTTCAAAATGTTTCTGACTTTCTCTTTAGTCTTTGACTTTTTTTCTCTTCCTCCAAGATATTCTTGAGACCCAGAAAGCAGCCTGAAAGACTTTAATGTATTTTAAAAGAAACCATCACTTTAAAAAAACGAATGTTGAGGGAAAAAAATAAACCCAAACAATGCTAACCCAAGATAATTATCATCACTGAAAATAACATAAATTTAAGGTGGAGACAAGGAAATTTTCCTTCACCTGTCTGTCAGTTGTCTTCTGTTGCATGCATGGTAACAGCGAGTTTTTTGTTAATACTGAATTTTGTACTCAAAAGTAGTTATGTGACAAATGGGAGATAGCTTTTAAAGTAACAGTGGTTGTGCTCATTGAAGATGCTGTGTATTTTCTGAGGATTAACCTTTGAAGTGACTATTTTAAAAAGATATACAGAGATCATCAAGTGAGTGTTTGTTGGGGTTTTTTTTTTGGGTTGCAGGTAATTTTAGTTGGACTAGTTTGTACATTTAGATTCCTCATATGGTTTAAAACCAGGTGCAGCTTTGTACTTGAACAGTCAAAACAATGAGCCACAACCCTTTTAAATGAAAATGCATTTGCACCTTGGCCCATCTGCTTGCATTCCAACACTTCATTCAATGTGAAATTGAAACTGTCATAGAAATGCTTCACTGCACATCTTTAAAGAACTGTTTAAGGATAAATAGACTTTCTCTTTGCTATTATGTGTATCTGATGTTTCTTCTTCAGAGATTTGTCCTCTTTCAAAATTACTTTCCATTCTGTATGATTGTAAAAGTAAAAGCATAGAGAGATTAAGAAGGAAAACTGAAACGGTTTAGCTGAACATTGGTCCAAAACTACAACTGCCACAGTATTCTTTAATAGTGTTTATGTAGAGCAGAATGATTTCACTTTGAATACCTGGACAATATGTTTCTCTTGCTCCGTATGGATGCATGGTGGTGTTTTTGTTGGGTTTTACACATATTAGTAGTAAAAGTGCATTTCTGAGTTTGTAATATTTGAATTGTTAGTATAATGTAATTATAAATGCTTTATTCATTTTTATGCCAAAACACCTAACAGGCAATTCAGGTCACTGTTATTTATGCATCTTTGATAATTAGCTTTGGTTCTCCTGTAAGTACAATAAGCAGGTTTTGAATAGTTGAGTTTTAAGTCTCTTTCTGTTGTTTAGTCCTGAAGAAGAATCTTCATCCTCTTCCAGCGATGAAGATGAAGATGATAGGAAACAAAGTGATGAGTTACTAGGAAAAGTTGTGTGTGTGGACTGCTTCAGTGTGGATAAAAAGAAAGCTCTGTGGTTTCCAGCCTTGGTAAGAGTTTCATCTTTATTATCATTTTGTACAGCTTTCCTCATTTTCTAGGCGCCAAAGAAAGGTGTGGGGTTTTTCCGTTTTGGTGGTTTTTATTAGAACTTAGTATTTATTTTTTTTTTCAAATTGGACTGTACAATAGCAGGCAAAGAAAATATATCTAGATGTTTGTTTAAAAAAAGGGATTGCTAACATGGCCTTGGTTTTTCCAAACAGCCACAGCTTGTTGACCTAATTGTAGCTCAGCAGTGTGTTCAGTACTATTGGACTAGAATTTCGGGGCTTTTTTCCTAGGCTATTTTCTGTCAATTTTCCAAATTATTGAGTTTTATCAAGGAAGGAAATATAAAGTACAAAGGGAGGGAAAGTTTAGTAATTGCAGAGACATGATTTTTTGACATTCAATATAAACACATTGCATAATAAAATCAAATGGTTTTCTCTTGGTCACTACAGTAGGTAGTGGAAAATTGACATGAGATTTACTTTAAAATTATATTGTAGCCTTCTGGTATCGTTATTTTTTCCCCTTCCTTTATTCTGGCTTAAAAACACTTTTTAAGAAATAAACTTCTAAAAATAATCACAGTCTAGTGATTCCATGTAGACTCACTGATTGATATATTTAGAAATTAATATATTTCTATATGTGGTACCTCCTAGTATCATGCTTTTTCATTTTTATTTTTAGTTGTAAACATTTGATTAATTCCTTGCTGCAACTTTTATCTAATTTCATGGGAACTTGTGTTCTGCTTTTGAAATTATGCCATACAGTAAGATTTAACTCCTCTTAGTATGTGCAATAGCTCTCTGTTGCAGCTTTCTGCACAGTAGGCTGCTGTGTCTTGTAATGCAGTCCAGCAACTTTCTAATAGGTGTTCTTTTGGGGAAGTTTGTGGAAGAGGAGTCACTGAAATATTTTTTGCAAGGGAGACAGCAGAATGTACAGCATGGAGATACAGCAGATAGCTTTAAGAGAAGTTTTCAGTGATAAACAAGAAAAATTGAGGTGTTTGCTGAAAGCTGACATCAAGGTGATGCAGTATCACCTGTCTCACAGTTCTCTCAGACCAGTGGTCAGTGATGCTGGCTTGAGCAATTCTATGTCACACTGCTGGGTTTACCTTTCTGGTCATGCCCATTACAGATGCCAGTTTCTATTGCATGTTCTCAGAGGGGTTGGCTTGTTTGTGACTCCTGTAGTGCTGCTCAGAAAAGCGATGGGTCATACCTTAAAGAGGAGCTGAACTGTTTCTTCTGCTCCAAAGATATGCTAAAGATAGACAGTTATTTCTTCGGCTTTCTGTTGAAGATTGGAATAGCTTCTTCTTTGTGGAAAGCTTCCTGCAACAAATGAAAAGCAGTAGGGGGATAATGTTTGAGAGTGAAGCTTGTTAACTCTGAAATAGCTTATCCTAGATTAACTCTTACTTTAGTAATCAGGTTTATAGCAAACAAACATCATTCTGCATTTAACCAGAAAAGCTGTGCCAAAGGATAGATTTGTACCTCAAATAGCTGCCTTTTTTGGTTTGGCTTGGTTTTCTTTGTTATAATCCCTTCCCCAGTAGCTATACCTCTTGGGTTTTTACCTTGTAAGCAGGTTTCCTCTACTGTATCAACAAAGTAATATTATCTTATTACTGATAAATTTTGCATTAACTTTGTAGTATGGTAATTACATGAATAATGTAATGAAAATTCAGGTTTAATGTGCTGAAGAACGTATATCTCAGCATTATTTTTTATTAATGGTAATATGTACAGATACTTTGTGTATAAGCACAGAGGACATTATGCAAGTTTATAATGTGAAAACAAGTTCAGGGATTAATCTAAACTTTTACAAGTAACAATTCTGATTAATAGTGGAAACCAAATACTTTGGATATCAGTCCTATAACCAGATAGATTATCACTTACAAATTTAAAACCGTATAAATCTTAATTTGGTAAAAATTACTGTGAGCACTCAGTGATTGACTACGGTAATTTCACGAATACAAGCTGCACCATTTTCACCAAAATTTTGGTGGAATCCCAGAAGTGCGGCTAGTACTCCGGGGCGGCTAATATAGTAACAGTATTCTAAAAGATGCCAACACAGAAGTGAGAGCCCACGGCAGCCCCAAGCCAAGCTGGAGCCCGGCTAGCCCCAGCAGAGGTGGGAAAGCCTGGCAGAGGCGGGGCCAGCAGTGCGGGGGGTGGGCGGCAGAGCCCGAGCCAACAGCGCAGGGGAGCCCGGCAGAACTGGGGCCAGCAGTGCAGGGGAGCCCGGCAGAACCGTGGCCAGCAGCGTGGGGGAGCCCAGCAGTGCAGGGGCCTGCAGTGCTGGCCAGGGCGAGCAAATGCGGCGGCGGTGGTGCAGGTGGTGGGGGGGCGAGTGAGCCTGGCAACGGCAGCACCGCCCAGCTGGCCCCGAGTGGCCCCGCTGAGCCGTGGCACTGAGCTGGGCCACCCGGCCCCGTCGGCAACCATGAGCGGGCCGAACCTGCCTGGCCCCGCCCTGAGCCAGTAAACCCCGCTATGCCGTGATTCTGTTACTAATTGCCAAATTTGTGAAAGTTGCACACAGATCCTCGCTACGAATGAAAGTGTGGCTAATATTTGGGTGCGACTTTTTTATTGACAAAGACATCAACGTTGTCGACGCACCGGAAGTGCGGCTTATACTCCGTGCGGCTTGTATTCATGAAATTGCTGTACATTGTTTTAATCCTGCATTCATGTTTGGGTTGGTGGAGGGTTTGTTTGGTTGGTTGATTGTTTTTGTTAGTTCTGTGGGGAAGGGGTGAGTAGTAATTTCACGATTATAAGCTGCACCATTTTGACTAAAATTTTGGTCTGAACCCAAAGTGCGGCTTGTAATCAGGTGCGGCTTATATACGGACAAAGAACGAAAAGTTGCTGTTTTAGTTTGGAGGACAGGTGTCTGCCAAGAAAGGCAGGAGCTTCTCTTTGAAATGGAGAATGTAAACCCCCTCCCTCCAAATTATTATAATTTTAAAATCAAGGGGCTTTCAGGCAAAAATACGGGAATTAGGAATAACAGTTCTTTTCTAGGGAAATAAAATAGAAATACAGTACTACAAAGAAACAAACTCCAAACCCTGACACAGTCAGAGTACAACCTGACACCCCATCAGGCAGGGTGTTGGTAGCAGTCCCATTAAATGGTGGCTGCATCCTCCTGCAGTGACAGATGTGGTTCAGTTGGAGCAGTGCTCCTGTACAAGGTGCAGTTTCCCTCCAGAGGTCCAGTGGTGATGTGGAGAAATCCGGTTTTCCTCTGGAGTCCAGTGGAGAAAGGGGCTACCTTAGTGTCCCAAAACCTCTGTTTTTATTTTGGTAAGAAATGTTGAGCTCTTCCCCCTGGCTGGAGCAACTTCCAATGGGATGAAGTAATTTTATCAGTCCCACAGTGGGACTCAATGGGCCATTAGCAGAAAATGACTCGCTGGAGGAAGGATGGGTTGTGAAAAGATAAAGAACAATGCCCCGCCTGGTTTCAATGGATGGCCCATTAGCAGAATATCTGCTGTTGAGATAAGGATCACTGCCCCCACCCTCAACAGATGGTGATAGAATAGATACCTTTTATCACACTCTGTATTGTAAAGTGTGGCTTATAATCAGGTGCGGCTTATGTATGGACAAAGAACGAAAAGTTGCTGGCACCCGGAAGTGCGGCTTATACTCAGTGTTGCTTATAATCGTGAAATTACTGTAACTGGAATGTGAAAGGGTCTGACAGTTGCTCCTTATGTCAAAGAGTGTGATTTAGTAAGCCTTATAGCATTGCTTAGTTTTATGTGTGCTTAAAGGCTTTTGAAAGGTGCAGTGAGGAAATCTGCCTGCAGCATTTTCAGAAAATTGAGTTTACATAGGATCGTCTCTTTCATCCTTCTGTGACTCCAGTGGAGTTTGTTTTTGCAAGGAAATTGCGAAAACTTGATTCAGGCAAAATTGAGGTGATGTTGGTTGATGTAAAGGCACTAGATGAGTTTATGGTAAGCTGTTTTCCAACCTCTGAATGGATCTCTGACTACTAAGATATTGATACTTCTGAAAAAACAGTAGCTATAGCCTGAAGAACCTTTATCCATCTTTAACGAAGTAGACGTTTGCACTTTTTAGTATAAAATAGAGGATGCTGATCATTGGCTTCTACCCTGACATTGCAAACTATATCTCAGGCTTAATTTCAGTTAGGAAGTTGTTGTTTTCTAAAGTAATTTTTTGTAGACTGTAGAATGCATTGAATTTTGAAACTTGGTCTGTTAAATTTTTGTCTTGAGGAGCATATTTAGCCTATGCTTTGTGATATGTTGAGTCTCTTTCCAAATTGCTTGGAGCTTTTGACTTTAGCTCATAAAACGCTGCATAGGTGGTGACCTATGTAAGGAGGGGAAAAACCCCCAACTTTTGCCATTTAGTATCTTTGTATTTGGTGGAAAATTAGGACTGAAATGCAAAAGTTGGTATACGAGAGAAGAGGTATTTACCTGGGCTAACTTAGGGCTACAGTCATTTGCTGCTTCTTGAGGTTTTGTAGCAGCCAAAATTTTCCTAACTTTCAGAGAACTATGCACATTGTGAGACATCATATGAGTGATGGAGAGGGGGTTGCTTTCTATTTCATGTATCTGGCAATTCAGTATGTACATACATATATATATATATATAAAATAGTTATATTTATATTATTTTTAAAAAAATTAAATTCTTAATGCTTTTTGATTAGTGACTTGTATACTGGTATAACAAAAATAGGTTTTAAAATTGCAACAATTAATACGTTTTCTCAGTGCTAGACTTGATTACTCTGCTTCTTGAATTAAAGAACCTATCATAATACTTGTACTTGAGGGGCTCCAGTCCCCTAGGCAGGTTATTTGTAATTCTTCCCTCAAAAAATTGCATTTCATAATTTCTGCTAGCTTTTAGTTTTGACAGCGTGTGTGATTACATCCTTGGTGTTTCCATTTTTCAGAAGTCTCTAAGTCAGGTGGCAGCACTTGGTGAAATTTCTGTATAAGCTGTAGAGGCATGACAGATTGACATTTTGTCAGAATGCTGTTTTTATGTTTCCAACAGCAGCCGTCAGTTTCCCTCTAGGAGTGAACATGACCTCATTCATTCACTAATTTCAGGAGGTCATCCCTTTCGGTGTTTTGAGGGATCTCACTCGTTCTTATCTCAGGGTTGCCAACGAGAAGTGAGCACAAAAGCTTTTAGAGAAGCACTGGTATTTACTATTACTCTCTTGTTTTAGCATTTTCTCTCTAAACTTTGCAATCGTAATATCTTTGCAGGTGGTTTGTCCAGATTGTAGTGATGATATTGCGGTGAAAAAAGACAATATTCTTGTTCGCTCATTCAAGGATGGCAAATTGTGAGTAAGAATGTAGAGCTGGATAATTGAACAAAATTTATACCTCAAGTGAAATGTAGTATGAGATATGTTGGGTAAAGTATTATTAACATCAGTAAGTTTCTGCCAAGATTTTTCTAATGTTTGAAAAACTGTTAACAGCCTACATGGTGATGAAATTAGTCTTGAACTTTGTCATTATTAGTAATGGGATGCATAAATCTATCTGTCTTAGTTTTAATTTCATTGTTAAAATTGTGGCAAACACAGCAGTATTACATGACTTCAAGAATGGCCTGGAACTCTTTCCTGCTGTGGTTGGAATAGAGCAGTGCTTTTCAGGGATGTGGCTGTAAGCTTATCCAGCTACAGAAGGGTCGGTGGGGATGTGTGCATGCCTGCACGTACACCACATGCACACACAGAAATCCTCTTTCTTGTTTGAAGGTAGTAAGGCATATGTTTATCTCCGTCTAGACTGCAACTGCATCTTATCGTGCTATAATGCTACTCAAAATAGGAAAAAGGATAGAGAAACATAGAAAACCAGACTGTCTGGTATTTGCAACAAAATAAAGAACTTTGTGTTCTTAAACTCACAACAATAGAATTCTTTTTCTAGGTTTTAGTTTTTATTCAAAATTTGCAGCTATTTACTGTAGTTGAGTTTAGCAGAAAGTTTTGCAGGAAGGATATTGACATATTTAACAGTTCTGTTGTGGTTTAATTACTTACTAAGTCTATGGTATTGCTTTACCATTTGATAGTTTTTCAGGTGTCAGTGAACATCATCCAAGGGGCACACATAAAGATGTGTGCACACAAGCACATACCCACCAACCAACCCTCCAGAGCTGCAATTCAGATTTGCTTCCTTGGTTATAGACAAAGTAGAAATCAGAAAATGCTTTGTTGTTTCAGTTTGGAATTTTATAGTGACAATTTACACTTAATACTCATTTATATTTTAAGCAAGGTAGGGTTCTAAATTAATGTTAAATTAATGTGAGGGTTTAAAGTATTACATATATGGGAGACTCAGAAACTACCTGTTTGTGGAAGTAGCGTGCTTTTTTTAGTATGCAGTGAATGTATATAGTCTAATCAATTTAATGTTGGAAGTTTTGGTTTTAATCCACTAATGCTGTACCAGACTAACACTACAGAATTGTCAGGATACACTTTATGTGCATCTTATGTATGCTTAGTAAGTGTAATGTAATCTTAGTGGAAGCTTTGTATTGTATTTAAGTTAGTTTAAGTTAGTTAAGTTAGTTTATTGTATTTAAGTTAGTTTACCTTTAAAATATTGTAATTTTTTTAACACTTTCTAAATTATCCAGCGTTTCTGTGCCAAGAAAAGATGTCCGGGAAATCAGTGAAACTTCACCAAAGCCCGACGCTTTGTTAAAACAAGGTAAAAATAACTTCGTGTGAGAAACACTTATATGTATTTGCATAGTTACATGAATTGCACTAAGTCTATGGCAGATTGATTCATGCCTTAAAGATGCTAAAATACAGGATCTTTTGTTACAGAATAATATATTGAAGGACAGCACTTTATAGAAAGTTAGAGGAACTTTTTTTAAACAAATAAAACCTAACTAAACAAAACCCCTAAAAACAACACCCCACCTGTTCTACACTGACCTTAACTGTAGTCATGCCAAACAGGCACACATTGATTCTATACATTATATTTTTCCTTTTGCTTTAGAACTTTAAAGAATTATTCTCTTAGTAGTGCCCCTAATACTTGTGAGTAAGTTGCCTTTATGCACTTTGAAAATCTGGAATTGTGGGTGCATCTGAAAGTTTAAGCTTGTGTGATCAAACTCTTAGAATTAGCTTGTGATTGTTTCTTCCTTCTTGCCCTCCCTTTCTGGCATATGTAACCTGAAGTTAAATTTTCGTATTTGCCCTATGCAGAAAATCCTTGTTTGTGTCTGTAGACACTAACATAGTAAAAATACTTGTAATGTCTCTGCCTTGATGTGCAGAGAACACTAGACCAGTTTGAATGGATAAGACAAATAAGGATAGGCAACATGGAGTGGTTGTTGAGGTTCTTTAAATTTGGGGTGGAATTGTTAGTTAGCAATCTTTCCTCCTTCTCCTCTTCCCCATTGTCCCTGATTACTGTTTTTTCTTTTTTTTAATTGAAATGTTTGTGCAAACAGATAATTCTGCAGTGCTAACAAAGTCTGGTTCTTTTACAGCTTTTGACCAAGCACTTGAATTCCGTAAAAACAGAACTGTTCCTAGTAACTGGAAAACAGAATTGAAAGAAGACAGCTCCAGCAGTGAAGCTGAAGAAGAGGAAGAGGATGAAAAAGAAAAAGAGGATAACAGCAGTGAGGAAGAGGCAAGTGAAGTTAGTAAAGGGCCTAGATACATAGCTGACAAAAATTAACAGGGACTTATGTATTTAAGTAGTCCTTTTTTACATAAGGGGACATGTAACAAGTTAACCTAGACAACACTGTTAACATAGGCTTTATTGAGTAGCTAGTTCTTTCCCTGAAGAATTGCTTCACTACAAGCTATCACTCTGGCTACCCTGTGTAAAAGAGCAGAAGAACTTTCAATCAAGGTGTTAGCCCATGCACTCCACTTTCACCTTTCTTCTCTTTTTTATTCTGCAAGTATGGAGTCCCTACCTTATGCTTGGTTTTCTAATCATCTGTTCTTTACTCCCAGCCTCCTGTCCAGAAAAAAAATGAAGACAAGAAAAGAAGAAAATTAGTGGAAAGAACTTTATTTCACATCTGGCTGAAAGGCTGAAAGAGATGCTTTTGAAGCTTTATTTTTTCTCTGTACCTTCTTGTGGTACTCTAAATCTGTATCTGCCATAACCACTTTTTCTCTCACTAGGTTTGAGAGCTGTTCTCTTAATTTTTAAGCAAGTGCCTGTAGTGCAGCAGACTTAATTTCCTATTAGTAGGGAAATTGTAACGAAGAAGCTGAACTGGTTTGAGTCTTAAATGGTTGTTAGAGTCCAGAATTCTCTCAGTCCATCTTCCCTGGCTGTTGTGCATATCAGAAGATAGTGTTTCATCTTTCAGTCATTCATTTCTTTAAAATGTGTTGGGAGACTCAGAAGTGTGAAGTTACGGCTTTGCCACCTGTTGGGAGACTGCAAAACTGAAGTTATGGCTTTGCCACCTCTCCATGCTTGTAATTTCTTTTCTGCCTCCTCTTCAAGCTCCCCAGAGATTATCCAGCTCTGATCAAAAGTTTGCGATGGGCAGTGCTCTGCTTAGTATATTGAGAAGCAAGGACTAGTTCATTGGCTTCAGTACAATTTCTGAACTTCCTCAGCAGGTTAGTGTCCAGCCATGAACATGATGCACATAGATAGGTTTGTATCTATGCCAGATTACACATCATCTTTATATACTGATCATTCCCGCACTATTAGGTGAAAAATACAGAACCTTTAGTTACAGCATTTGTAAACATTTGACCTTGTACTCTTTCAACACCTTCTCTTGAGCTCTTCTTAGTTCCATGTGACATTGTTTGAGCTCATCTTTCCACCTACTAGACATAAAGATTTCATCTCAGGCAAATATTTTGGAATTCACTGTATCACCTCTTGTGATAAACAGTGATTTCAGTCACTTGTTGAACTAGGAAGTTTCTAAAACAGAGGCAATTTTTTTTTTCACTTTTCTTTTTTCTTCTTAGGTCTCCTTGGTGGTCAGTGGCACGTGTGTCTTCTTTCCACCCCTATTTGAGCAGTTTCTGCAGCTTCTTTGGTTTTTTTTTTTTATTTTATTTTGTGCCTATAACCTCCTAGTTATTAAGCAGCATCTCTTCCCAAACAGGACCTGTGGGCCTGTTGTTGGGGCTTTATCCACCTGTGGGTTGTTGCACTGCTTCCCACGACATGAAAAGTTCTCACTGGTGGCCCTCAGACCAACCATGTGACCCTACTACTTGTAAACCAGAAAAAAACCCCAGAAAACCCAAACTTTTAAAGATGTCAGCATGGGATTCAAAAATAGATACTTCTGTCCTATTATATATTTTCTCATCCCATTCTCTAGATACATAGATGCTCTTTTGTAGCTCATATCTATATACCTGCTTCCATCCTACATAGATAGAAGCTGACATGCAAATCCTCTGTACTTATCTTCTAAGAAGAGTAGTTGCCTTGTTTTTTTCCCCTAATAGAAGAGACTGGAAAATGACCACCTTCTTACTTTATGAATTCTGAGGTTGGTAAAAGAGTTGTCAAAGACCCTCTCTTCTAGTACTGTGCTATAGTACTGTGTGAATTTGTGTTCCAAAACACGTTATTGTTTTCCTGGATTTTATTTTAACTTGTAGCATAGACAAATGCATTAGGGACTGGAGAGTGACCAGCTAGCACTCTGGTTGTCTAACTTGAAAATAAGCAAATATGACAGTATGACATGCCTGCTTCAAACCATTATCTAGGAAACCTTCTATCTAACTGGATTAAGAGATTATTAATAGATACTATAAGTATAGTATAATGCATACTGACTCTAGAGATTCTCAGAAAGTGTAAATGCTTTTCAGAGGCATGCAGCCTTCCATGTTAGCACACTTTCTTAGAAAGTTACTTTGTTCTCTACTGGAAAAATTAATGAGTTTTCATTCACTTGCCATTCTGGCACCTCTGTCAATTATCACATTAGAGACATAGGAGTACCCTTCAGGCATTGGACTGTATAATAGGAAAGGAGTGTTTTATTGAGCCTTTTCATCACCTTTACCTTATTTCCCCGTGTTTAAAAATAACACATTCCTTCTTCAAACCTTTATTGGATTTCCTGAAGGTTTGCTGACATGTTCAGTGACACCTGTCATCCCTCCCCTAAATGCTCTGTGAGACTAATGTATTATGGCAAGGTTTTTCTAGTTGGTGAGGAACATGAGAAACCCAAGTAGCTACTCATGATCTATGTTCCACGATTCGTCGGATGCTGGTAAAAGTCCTTTCCAAGTACCTGCTATGGGAGATTAAAAAAAAAAGGAATTATGCAGTTTCATAGTTTTATTCCACTCAAGTAATTTGTTCTCCATGGCCTGGGGAATATTAATGTTCTTAACTAGGCTTTTATCTGTACTACATGTAGGGCTGCAGCATCACCTTGTACCTGTCAGAGAAGAATTGGGCTAGATGTGCTGAATTCTGGTGCCCCTGCCCTGTGAGAAGGATTTGTAGTATACTGGTTGCAGTTCTCTACCCAACCCGTCCTTGCCCATCAAAACTGCCTGCTCTGAGCTCTGCTGGTACAGTGGGTGTCAAATGCCCATCATGTAATGTCCCTGGCAGAGACTTTTCTCTTGCATTGCTTTTGCAAGACTGGAGTATTTTCATTGCATTTCTGTTGATAATTATACCTGAAGGGCAACTGTTTCAGCTTATTGTGAATAGTGGTTCTTAATTTTTTTGCCTGTTTGCTCTGATGTCATCCAAGGGCATTTAATGGGTAAGAGGAAGTGCAGAATAAGTAAAAACCCTACTCCTTGATAATAATTATCGTTTCCTGACCATATTTTCAGCTGCATGTCTCTTTATTAAATAGATTGAGTAGATGTTGGAGGGTTTGGCATTTGTTTTTGTTTGTGTGTGTTTGTATTTGTTTTTCCCCGTTCTGTTTAGTAATTATATTCTTTTTCTGTTGTTTTCTCAGCTGTCTTAGTATAACTTTAAAGACAGTATGTTTTTCCCCTTGCTTCAGGGTAGGTGAAGCTTTAATATTTAGCACAAAGAGAGTGTTGAAGAATGGAAATAATAAACACAGAATGCAAATACACTAAAGAAAAATAATTTCATTTAGATTACTGAATAACTAGTTATTTTTGGAAACTCTACAGGTAGTATCAAAAATTAATCAACTCATATTTGGTATATTGTTTTGCAGTAGCTCAGTCATCAGAATTGCTTCAAACTTAATATATTAATATCTTATTGCTACTAGTTGTGGCAAGCCTCATTTTCAAAAGAAATTATGAGTTGTTATAAAGTAAGCCATAGTACTTTGTTATGAAACTCCACTGTTTATTAATCTAAGTGAATCTGATGCAAAGGTTTATTAGTGCAATGAACTGAACTTCCAAAATATCCATTGTTATTTCAGTTCTGGGATTGATCCTGCTCAGCACGCGCTCAGCTGGTACCCCATGGCAGTTCGCATGCAGTGCCATTGGCTGCGGTTTACCAGTGCAGTGGATTAGAACTCCTAAGAAAGTGCAAGCACCCTTTGCTCTTTGACTTCATCTCTGAAAGTGACGTAGTCTGTCCAGGAACCAAGGAGTCACTTCACTGCAGTAGAAATAGAGCTGAGATTTCTGATATAATCTCTTGATCATTAATAGCACTGTCTCCCAGACTTTTTGCATAAATGGATGAAATTGAGAACAGATCTTGATCTGTGATGTCACTTACGATACTTCAGTGATCAGTCAAAAATGACTGTATGTTTGCAGTCAATGTTTTATGTATTTTGAAACACTGTAGTTTCTAAAACTTGGTTTCATGTGGCATAGCACTGAGAGCCTGTATCTCTCTTGTGGCTATCCTGTTGCTGACTACAGTAAAACAAACTTACACATTTAAACCTAAATTATCAGTGCCTTATGTTTCTTAATGAAGGATGTAACTCAAAATGGTGACAGTTTTCTTGCATGCATTGCTTTAAACAGGAGGAAATAGAGCCATTTCCTGAAGAACGAGAGAACTTTCTTCAGCAACTGTACAAGTTCATGGAAGACAGAGGTAGGCATTTTAATTAGCAGTACTTTGAAAAATTGAGTCTCTAAACTAGGAGTGCTTTGAAGTACAATTTTGGAAACAGGGAAACTGTACTCATGCCTTTTGACTTCCCCACTATTTGGAAGAGGAGTCTGTCACTTAACTCATCTCCTAAAATACAGTCCCATATTTCTGCTTTCAGAAATAAATGGATATATATAAATATCTATCTATAGTTTTGTACTATATTTGCTATAGTGTACTTACAGTGTGTATAATTAAGCATTTAATACTTTCAATCATATTAATTTGTATTTTCACTTGTATATACGTAACTTTAAAATACTGACACACACACACCCCTTTTAGGTCATGGAAAAATGTATTTGCTTTGTGCTAATTTTCTTTTGTGAATCCTGATCATTTAAGTGCATAAACATTATCTGTAGATTGAATGTTTTTAAAAGCCAGTACCATTCATTATGTTACATCTTTACCATTTTTTTATAACATGCAGGAAAAGTGCAGTGTCTCTAGAGGCAGGAGTTAGGGTATCTGTACTTAAATTACTATTATAACCATTACTATTATAAATTAGTATCTTCTTTAAGGCCATACAGAATGAGTTAAAGCTGTTCACAAGAGATGACAATGTGATAGCTACTGCTAGTACAGTAGCATAGGAAGTTTCAGCTCTTGAAGCATTGTGGGATTGCTGCTGGTGGGGGTTGGGTTGTTTTTTTTTGATTGCAGTGAAAGGGCCGTTGTATTTTTAGATGCAATTGTTTCAGTGGGTGAAATAAAAATACGTATAATACAATTAGCAAGAAAGTGTGCATCATTTCTGCATGTTCCATAATGTAAGGAAGAAAATACATATATACATATATATATATTTGCACTAAATACCATAAACCATTTTCCCTCTAGTTCAGTAAGACTCTTGAATATTAGTTTCAAGAAAAGCAAATACCAGATGCAGGAGGTTTACAATACTGTATTTAATAATACTGCATATGATGTGAATTTCACATTATTCTGAAAAAAATACTTTGAAACACCCTAACAACTGTCTTTGTTACCCAGGGACTCCTATTAACAAACGACCCGTGCTAGGATATAGAAATTTGAATCTCTTCAAATTATTCAGACTTGTACACAAGCTTGGAGGATTTGATAACGTGAGTATTGGTATGATGAGTATTCCAGAGCCATAAAATCTGAGGATGCTGCTTGTTATTGTGGAATAAATTATTACTCTGTCAAGTAGCGATAAAGAACACAGGACTTTCAGATGTATGGAAGTTTTCTACTATGGAGGCATAAGACACCTTGTAGCTCTGAAAACTGTGCTTTAACATGAACCACAAACCAGTCAGATCCTAAATAAATTACACAGCTAGTCAGCATGTTAATTACTGCTGCATAAAATCATCCAGCATGTGTGTTTTTGTAAGAAAGGTTAGTCCGATAAAATTGTTATCTCCAAGTGAAAGGAGTCATGGCTCAGTAAAATATCTAAGATAACCAATTTAATTTAAGGTCTGATGTGAGGCTCTTTATTTTTATTTGTTCTGGGCAGTATAAAGAAGAGTTTCCTGACTGAGATTGGTGAGACTGTCTTGGGAGGAGTAATTGAAACATACTGAATTCATGGGCAAGCAGATTCTGTTTGTGCTTTGAACTGCTTCCCATGGATGTAGCCTGCCAGCTAAGGAGGTCTGTTTTTTCAGTGACACCTTTCTGATAGACAAGACAGGATGTGGTGGTGGGGTATTGCAGTACATCTGCTTTACCTTCACAGATGGTTAGAAATGGGCACATCACAGTTGTCACCAAAGGGCACGTTAAGGACATCATGAAAGACTGGTAGGCACTATGTCTGGTGCAGTGCTGCCAGGGCTGAGTATTGTTAATGCTTTGACTTACTTTTTTCTTTCCAATTTAATTAAAATTCTATCTCTGATAGTTAAGAATTACATAAAATATAAAATAAAAAATGATGTATTGATTTTTCTGATAGTTATATTTTCTTTTCTCTGTTTTATTGCCACCTGGAGAGGAAAGCCTGCTGTGTCTTGTTGCATTGCAGAAATGCTAAATTGCTTAAAGTACAGTAATTTCACGACTATAAGGCGCACCCTTTTGACTAAAATTTTGGCCCAAACCCAGAAGTGCGTCTTATAGTCTGGTGCGCCTTATATATGGACAAAGTTTGGAAGTTTGCCAACCTGGAAGTGTGAGCCACGAGCCGCGGGGGGAGCCGGCGGTGCCGCAGCTACCGGGTACAGGGGGGCCCGCGGAACCATGGCTGCTGGGTACAAGCGGGCCCGGGGGCCCATGACCGCTGGGTGCAGGCAAGCCTGGGGGCCTGTGGTGCCGCTCCTGCCGGCTACAGGCTGGCCCGTGGCGCCGTGGGTGCAGGGGAGCCCGCAGTGCTGCAGCCGCCGGGTTGAGGCAGGGCCTCAGCCAGCAACCGCACAGGGGGAGCCGGCGGCGGATGCTCGCTGCAAAAAAACAAAATAGTGCACCTTATTGTCCAGTGCGCCTTATATATGGGCAAAAGTTTGGAAATTTGCTGACACCCAGAAGTGCGCCTTATGATCTGATGCGCATTATAGTCATGAAGTTACTGTAATTACATCAGACTACACTTTGCATTACAGTGAAATACTGTGTGTGTGTGATAAATTGTAATTTTATAGAGGAAATTACTTACATTTATTTTCTGAAGCTGTAAACTTTGTCAATTTTTGGTTTTTGGTCAGTAAATTAATTCAAAAACAATTATTTCATTGTCTTTAACAGATTGAAAGTGGAGCGGTGTGGAAGCAAGTTTATCAAGATCTTGGAATCCCTGTATTAAATTCAGCTGCAGGATATAATGTTAAATGTGCATACAGAAAGTAAGTAATAAAACTATGAAGTTTATGCTAAAACTTCAATGATCTGAAGTGATCCTGTGCTAAGAGTAAAATACATGAAATCTGTAACTCTTTGGTTTTAATACAGGTTTAAGGCTTTAAACTTACTGCCCATGTTTAGTTTCTCTAGATTGGGTTTTTCTTCTTGAGACAAACTTTCTTATCACAAACAATTTTTATTTTTTTTAGGTATCTCTATGGTTTTGAAGAGTATTGTACATCAGCTAACATTGAATTTCAAATGGCATTGCCAGAGAAAGTGACAAACAAGCCTTGTAAAGACTGTGAAAAAGAAAAAGAATTGAAGATGCGTGAAGAACCAGAGCAGGATACAAAAGAGATAAAAGTGGACAAGGACGAGTGCAAGCAGGAGGAAGTAGCAGTAGTACAACAAGAAGAAAAAAAGTCAACTGAGAATGATAATGAAAGTAAAGAAAACGATAAGCCCTCTATTCTGGTAATATATTTTAAAGTTAATCTTGTATCTTGTTTACAAAGTCAGTTGGTGTGTTAATAACGATGAATTAATATAAAAATTGCAATTTCTATGATGGCTTTAAAATAAGACAAAAACTCACTGTAAACTGCTTTCGGAACAAGACATTTGAGCTGTGTTTACCTTAGGTGCCTATTTTAGGGGGCCATGATGTCAAAATGTCTGACTTGGTAGAAAACAGCTCCAGCATTACACTTGTTTGAGGGCCTCCTGTACGAAATGGAAACTAATTAGTGTCCAGTTTTAGCCTTACCTGGGTAATGCATGCTTGCAGCTAATTATATTGCTGATATTTTCATCATGCATTTAGCTATGCTGTGTTCCGGTGAAACCAGGGTATCTCTACAAAGACTTGGACCATATTATGTACACATGGTGTAATGTTCTTTAGTGGTCCAGAGAGACAAATGTTTATAGCTTTTCAAAATCCACTGTTGACTCAGTGGCTTTAGAAAAGGAAGTTCAGAGCCATAAGCTGATGTACTGTACTGTATAGGCCTTGGACTTTGCTGTGGAAACCAGTACTGGTATTTTTGCATTCCCAAGCAGAAATATGCTTTGTGAAGTGTTTGTCTTGGGATTGCTTTGCAGTCTAGGTCTAAGAGCTGCATGCTTATATCATTGTGATAAAACAAGCTAGGATGCTGGCTGCAACTTTAAACTGTTAGAGTTAGCTTAAGATTTTCAAAAGGAAAAGCTGCAGAGGTGCTGTGATTTTAGGACAAGCTCCCACACTGTAGCATTGTTTTGCTCTTATGATTTCAGTGTGTTTTGTCTGCCTTTTCTTAAATCCTTTGTTTTCACCTTGTGAGTTAACTAAAGATTTTGTTATCCTAGGGAAACAAAAAAAATTTGCCAGATTCTGTGTTTACTCAGCCTGATCAAGAAAAGGATTTAAATACAATCAAAACTGAAGATGAAACCAAATTGGAAGATAAAGAGGAAGAGAAGATCAAAGAAATGGAAAATCCTACAGTAAATGCAGATGCTGAAGAGAAAGAAAAATCAGGGTAAGTTATGCTGCTTCTCATCAGATGAGACATAGGTGTTTTTTAAATTTTACTCTTGTAATTTGAACTTCACGTCAGACACGCTGTTAATTAGGCTCGTATCTTCCAGGGACCGTTGTGTTTATAACTTTGTCATGATTAGACCGGTGAAGTTCATCAATCTATTTTTAAAAGAAAAGGCAGCTTAAGTTTCACAGGTTCCAGGTCTAGATGTAAGCTGAGTGAGAACAGAGTATACAAAGCATAGGAGACTATTGATTTAATACAAAAATATCGCAGAAGTATTTTTATACTTGATTTTGGTACAAGTATATGGCATGCTTGTGGTTTCCAGCTTTTGCTTTTGGACAGTGGTGTGTAACATGGGAAAAGATGGAAGTACCTTGCATTGCTCAGTTAACAGCCTTGCTGTTGAATAGGCCTTGTACTGGCAGGAGTCTCTTGTGCAGATCTTCCGACAAGTGTTTTGCAAGTTGGAGCTGGAAATAATAGGGATGTTCAGGGCCGTCTAATCAGTGAGAATGCATGAATCATTTGGTTCTTTGAGTGGGCAGGTTTTCCTGTTTCGGTGCAGGAAAATCTCACAGGTGTTTTTCAGCAGCCACATAAAAATACAATGAGAATATAGTCCTCATTAATCCCCAGTGTGTTAACAATTTGTGTTCTTACAATTAAAACCCTGATACAGTATGATTTCTAGTGTTAAAAACACAAAAATTCCCCTTAGAGGTCATATAGATGTCTTCTAATGCTGTATTTGTCTTCAGCAAAACCCAGTAACAGATGCTTAAGTGAGAAACTGTTACAAGAGGGAAAGTAGATAATGACACCTCCTTATACTTTCACAGCAATCTGTACATCAGAGATGTGTTGGGCTTTTTTGTAGTTAACACCATCTGTTGCCTGACCAGTAATTCCCTTGTTCATTCCAGCAATTTTGTTGTTCAGTAGGTCAGCCATCTTGATCTTCTGTCTAAATATCATTAACTCTTACTGCTTTTTCTGGCCCATTAAAAGTTGTGGCCAGAATGTCATAATTTAGTATAGTGATTTCTGATTCATTGGGAGTTGGTTTTTTTAATTTTATTTTATTAAGGATTTTGATTTTTTTTAGTGGATTCTGGAATGATCCTTTCGTAAAATGTTTTTGTCCTCCTGAATATTTTTGGTGAGATTTCGTTGACAATTTCTGTAACTCAGAAATGCAGGATATAGAAAAACCAAGTTTACCTGAAGTCACTTAAAGAGCCTTTTCTTCATGGATATGATTTTGTTTGTATCCTATGTATACTTTTCTTTTTTAAAAGACTAATTGTTGGACTTCGTTACCTTTGCTATTTTTAATGTGAATTAGATGAGTTGTACTTTAACAGGTTTGCAAGATTTTCAGAATTATTACAGTAATTTCACAATTATAAGCCGCACCATTTTGATTAAAATTTTGGTCCGAACCTGATGTGCGGCTTATAATCAGGTGCGGCTTATATATGGACAAAGAACAAAAAGTTGCTGTTTTAGTTTGGAGGACAGGTGTCTGCTGAGAAAGGCAGGAACTTCTCTTTGAAATGGAGAATGTAAACCCCCTCCCTACAAATTATTATAATTTTGAAATCAAGGGGCTTTCAGGCAAAGATATGGGAATTAGGAATAACAGTTCTTTACTAGGGAAATTAAAATAGAAATACAGTACTACAAAGAAACAAACTCCAAACCCTGACAGAGTCGGAGTACAACCTGACACCCCGTCAGGCAGGGTGTTGGTAGCAGTCCCATTAAATGGTGGCTGTATCCTCCAGCAGTGACAGATGTGGCTCAGTTGGAGCAGTGCTCCTGCAGAAGGTGCAGTTTTCCTCCAGAGGTCCAGTGGTGATGTGGAGAAATCCGGTTTTCCTCTGGAGTCCAGTGGAGAAAGGGGCTCCCTTAGTGTCCCAAACCCTCTGTTTTTATCTTGGTAAGCAATGTTGGGCTCTTTCCCCTGGCTGGAGCAACTTCCAATGGGATGCAGTAATTTTATCAGTCACACAGTGGGACTCAATGGGCCATGAGCAGAAAATGACTTGCTGGAGGAAGGATGGGTTGTGAAAAGATAAAGAACAATGCCCTGCCTGGTTTCAATGGATGGCCCATTAGCAGAATATCTGCCATTGAGATAAGGATCACTGCCCCCACCCTCAACAGATGGTGATAGAACAGATACCTTTTATCACACTCTGTATTGTAATGTGCGGCTTATAATCAGGTGCGTCTTATAATCGTGAAATTACTGTACTCTGATTTTACAATGCTGCTTTCAAAATATAGAACTGAATGGATGGAAAACTTTTCAATGCTTAGAGAATAGCAGTTTTAAAATTTCCCTAAATTGTGTATTTGTTGTGTGTATGTTGGTGATGTTTATTTATATACCTGAAAAATATGGTGGCTTCATGCTTACCATGCTGCAGTTGTAAATGGTACATGGAAACTTAGCATTTCTTTTTCAGTAATCCTTTATTTTTGTTTTTTTAAGTTGGGGTGTTTTTAATCCCAATTCGTGACAATTTGCATTATTTATGACATTAAAAATGTTATGATTGTTCCTAGTTTTTTATTTATGAAAGCAACAAAAATCTGTAGAAAATACTTACTTCCTTTTAGGTTTTCCCAATTCACCAGATAGCAATTGAGTAGTGAATTCTTTTCCCTCTGCTCCTCCTTACTCATCCCAGTGGAAAACTCTTCCAACTAGTATTTTGCTATTATGACTCATGGATGATTGTAACGAGTTGCTAAGAATAGAAAGCTTAACTCTAAAAAAGGTGTAGGCGGTGATGTGGTCATTGCTGAGAGCTATTCTAGGTTTGAAGGAATAATTTAAATTACAAAAATGGAACACTTATAGCAGGTAATTGTAAGTATTTATAACCAGTGTTACTGTAGCAGCAGTTAGCATGATTACTTTTCCCTTCTATCCTCTCGGATTGATAAGAAGTACAAAATGTACTTTTATCAGCTTTAAAGAGCTTTTAAAAATGACACTGTCACCCTAAATGGTAAACAATGTTCTTAGCATTTATACCAGAAAGGCTTAAAGGAATCCTAGGGGGCATTGTATTAGATGCTGTACTTCCCTATAGCCAGCTTCATGGATTAGAAGTGGCAGAATTTATACAAAGGTGGAAATGTTGTGGTTGGAATTCTTTGTTGAAGTGAAATGCAAATGAAAATAGGCATTTTTTAAGGTAGAAAACTAATCACACACACCAGTACCTGAAATGTACAGTAGTTTCATGAATACAAGCCGCACGGATTATAAGCCGCACCCCCGGTGCCTCGACAATGTTGCTGTCTTTGTCAATAGATAAGCCGCACCCCGAATATTAGCCGCACTTTCGTTCGTAGCGAGAATCTGTGCGCAGCTTTCACAAATTGGCCAATTAGTAACAGGATCGCGGCATAGCGGGCTTTACTGGCTCGGGGCGGGGCCAGGAAGGCTCGGCCCGCTCATGGTTGCCGACGGGGCCGGGTGGCCCAGCTCAGCGCCACGGCTTGGCGGGGCTGGCCGGGTGGTGCTGCCGCCGCCGCCGGGCTCGCTGGCCCCCCTCTCCCGTCAGCACCGCCCCGCTGCCGCGTTCCCTAGCCCCGCCGCCGGGCTCGCCGGCCGCGGCGCGCCGCGTTCCCTAGCCCCGCCGCCGGGCTCGCCGGCCGCGGCGCGCCGCGTTCCCCAGCCCCGCCGCCGGGCTCGCCGGCCGCGGCGCGCCGCGTTCCCCAGCCCCGCCGCCGGGCTCGCCGGCCGCGGCGCGCCGCGTTCCCCAGCCCCGCCGCCGGGCTCGCCGGCCGCGGCGCGCCGCGTTCCCTAGCCCCGCCGCCGGGCTGCTGCCGCCGCCGCCGGGCTCGCCGGCCACCCCCTCCCGTCTGCACCACCGCCGCGTTTCCTCGCCCTGGCCGGCACTGCAGGCCCCCGCACCGCCGGGCTCCCCCATGCTTCTGGCCCCGATTCTGCTGGGCTTCCCCCACTGCCAGGCAGCCCCACCCGTCGGCCTTCCTGCTTCTGCCATGCTCCCCTGCACTGCTAGCCCCAGTTCTCCCGGGCTCCCCCGCCCTGCTGGCCCCGCCTCTGCCAGGCTTTCCCACCTCTGCCGGGGCCGGCCGGGCTCCAGCTTGGCTTGGGGCTGCCGCGGGCTCTCACTTCCGTGTTGGCAGCTTTTAGAATTTTGTTAATGTATTAGCCGCCCCGGAATATTGGCCGCACTTCCGGGTTTCCACCAAAATTTTGGTCAAATTGGTGCGGCTTGTATTCGTGAAATTACTGTAATCAAAATAGATTGGTGTGAAATTCAGACTGAAATTTTGTTACTTGGTGTTTTTAAAATGTCTTTCTTGAATGCTTTTAAAGTAATGGACCATTTGTCCTTCACAGTCCTAACAAAATAGCTAAACAAATTAAATCTAATGCTATATTAGGCAAACTTGTAGAGTTTTATATTTGCATTTATATCTGTAGGACTTTGGACATTTTCATGTAGCTTGTTTGTCTGTAGACGCAAGGAACCATGAGGACGGAAAAACTTCTGAGTCTCTTCTTGCTGACTTTCTTATGGGAGGACTGGATGAAACTCCCACCTTCCAGATCTCAGGAAATACTACTGGAAATAGTACTGGAAGCCAGGGTTGTTTATTTTCTATGGGTTTTGTTTCTCTGTGCAATCCCATGTGTCTCAAACCTTTGAGATTGCTACCGCTTGAATTGTATGGTCCTATCTACACAGACTTTAATAAATATGATGAAGAGGTAGAAAGGCTCAACTTTCTCTTCCTTTCTTCCCGAGAGTGCCAATTTCTTGCCTGCTTGTGTATCTGTGAACACAAAGCAGAGATTCACAGGGCATTGAGGCTTACATTCTGTGCATGTTTTTCTTGTTCGCTTTTTGCATTTTTTTTTCCTGTGGCTAATGGGAGATACCTGTGCTAGATACAGCTTGTACAACTTGTGGTCATTAAAACAAGTTTTTAAAAAAACCAGTAATGTGTTACGTTCCCCAGAGGGTCCTTTACAAAACTGACTTTGTAAATCATCCTTTTCCATAACATCAAAAAAAGTAGTTATACTTGGCCAATGAATAAACAAGAAAGTTCAAAATCCTCCTTCCTCAGAGGTTCCCAAAAATTTCATATTGTGGAAGTCATGATCTTCAAATGTAGCATTGCATAGCTGGTGTGCTGTTTCCTTTGTAGCATCCAATAATATTAATTGTTTTAACTTGTTGAACGCTTGAGTCAAAGTCAACAAATTGGAAACTGAGGTTTTTTCTACACAATGAACAGTGTAGACAGTTGAATGTGTTCCAAAGAGACTGAGGCCAGGAACCTAGTGGAGTTTTTAGAAGGTGTGGGTTTTTTAGTACAGGCTAATGGAATGAAAGATAAATCTTTAAAAATTTCATAGTAGGTGCAGTTTGGAAACTTGAAGTGTAGGTTAATTGCTATGGAACCAATATTAGTAAGATTTTTTTCCCCACATAGTTAACTCAACCCCAAATTTCTGTGTTGGTTTTGGAGTTTTTATTGAGAAATTCTTTTTCGTTGGTTTTATATTTTATTTTGGTTTTAACACTTCGCTCTAAGGCACCTGGGACAGACCACTGTCGAGAACTTCATACTGAAACGACAGGTTAAATGCTGAGAATCTGGATAAGTTTTGCTTCTCAACACCAGGTGGCAGCAGACTTGTATGTGGGTAGTATTTGGATTTTTGAGGTGTCCAGGCAAAATTCTTTTAAGAATCCCAGTTGCAGTACATAGACATTGCAAAAGGTTTTGTTCTTGTATTTTGCTTCTTGTGGCTGAGGTGCTGCCTTAACACCAGGAAGGGCTGTCATCTCTGGATCTTACCTTGTTCTCCTTCATAAAACTGTGATTTTCACAAGTCCTTCCTTGGCCTTAGGAAACTTCTTGGATTTATTTGTTTCTTGTTCTTGAAAACAGTCTAATTATTTTATTTTCTCCAAGGAATGCATGAAGAAATGTCCTTAAGGAATGCTTTAGAAACCTAAACACTTCTGATTGTTGGTTGTCTGATACTGCTTGTTTAGGTCTTTATGGTGTGTTTTTCTAGCAGCTGGTACTGTAATATTTTGGCAATATCACAAAATGAAAATGCTAAACATTTAGTTGTTGGTTTAACTCCATTCAAGACTATCAACCATTCATTCTCCTGCAAGGGAAAATCTTAAAGCTATTACATGCATTTTTCATGAAGTAGTAACATTTCCCCTCTTCTAAGCAGTAGGATGGAACTAGGTTAATAAAGGCAGTAATTGAACACTAAGTAAAGATGGACATTGTTTCATGTGAAGGATTTTGCTAAGGTTTATTGCCTCTCTGGGGTAAGAGCACCTGCTGTGCCTGTGCTGCTGCTGAAACTTTTTGTATTTTGAATTTTCTGATAGAAGCTATTAGGGATTTTCTGAAAGCAGTTTACAATGGCCTTATGTAACAGTCAGAAGCTCCATTTCACATATGAGAGAAAGACATTGTTAGAGGCAATATTTTCTTCTGTTCCTTATCTGTTGAAATGACACATCTTTGTGGTGGTGAATCTGAAATGGTACCAAGAAGGTTAGAATCTTGTAGTATATAACAGACATATCTCTTAGCTTCTGAAGAGTTGAGAACTATATAGTTGAGATAGCTTTCTCCACTTTGATTCAAGTTTATGTAGAATTGATTTACTTGGGAAAATGGAGAGCTATGTGTCATGTTCAGTGCTTGTGTAGTGTAAATATATGCTCAGAATCTTAGATTGTTCTTATGTATGCAAAAGAAAAATGCTTATAAGAACTGTGCTTAATAATTTTATTTATAGGAATATATTTCAATGCTCTAATTTGTGATGTGTGTCTATGTATTTCAGCTGTCTTTGAGGAAAGGAGTTCTTGCATAGTCATATTTTCAGAAACAGTCTAATTGATTTCTTTTTCTTAATATAGAATACAAACTGATTCATACATACATGTAATGATTGCTTTTGATACAGCAAAATAAGCTGCAATAATAAAGGGTAAGAGTGGCAGTGTAAATGTACTGGTTCTTTGTATTGAATGGAAGGGAAACATCTGATTTGGGAATAGTGGTTCTGTCATAATATTTTACATAGCAAATGGTCACTGTGCAGGTTATTAACCAAGGTGGCTGTCACTGAGGCCTACATGTGTGGGAGCCTTTAAACAATCCTCAGATACTGGATGCTTCCATGATGAGCATGAAACAGTGCTGTAAAAACAGGAAGGGCTGTACTCTTCAGGCAGACTTTGGAGCCAGCCTTTATCCTTTTAAGCAATAAACATGTGGCTGAATGATGAGAGAGCAATAAACATGTGGCTGAATGATGAGAAGCGTGAGGTCCTCTCACCTGTCTTTGGCAGCAATGGAACACACTGATTACAGACTATGTGCTTGCATGATTGAGGTGTACTGTACTACACTAGATTGAGGTAGTAGTGCCTTCCCCTTCCCTTGGGACAAGGGACCCTAACTGCATTTATTCCATCTTTCTGTGTGTCGACAGAACTCCCTGGGCTTTTACTTTCAGATTTTCTTTGTAGCTTCAGAGGTTCTGTGGTTTAACCCAGCTGGCAATTGTGTACAATGCACTGGCTCACTTTGCACTCACCCTGCATCCAAAACAGAGCACTGTGGTACCAAGGGGAAACAAACTATCCCAGGCAAAACGAGGACAAGAGGGAGGACAAATACTGGTGATTTTTGTGGAATTGTTATTTTGTGTAATTAAAGATGAGATTCTGTTGTCAAGGCATGAGTAAAAGTCTTAATGACCTCTCTGCCTTAAAACTTAAGGTCACCTTAATATATCTGTCATGAACATTGTGAAGAGAGACTGAACATCTTTCAGCTCTGTATTATGATAAGTACGGGTTAAATTATGCTCCAGGATGAGAAAAAGAAAAAAACAAAAAGCAGGAAACAAAATTAGAAGCTAATTTCTAAACTTGAAATGTCAGTTATACCAAAGTTTATTTTTGATAGTGATTCAATTAACTGTAATGACTTAATTGAGCCAATAATTGAAATAATCTTGCTTCCTCAAATTTTAGAATAACCCCTGAAAAAATAATCTTGCATGTGCCCTCTCACCTGCTGTGTGTACCAATTTGGTGCATCAGGGGAAGTGTATTGGAGTAGGGTTAGATTCCTGCAGGAATCCTAGGAGGCAGATAAAATGTTCCAAATCATACTCTGTCTCACAGGTTTCACCTGGGCTTTGTTACAGCTCATGTTTAGTGCCAGACTGCGGGTCGAAAGATATCTGCATGGTGCTGCATTTTCTTGAGGGGTGTAAGAGCAGCAATGTTTCATTTATTACCTACATCTGGTTGTTAATACACTTAATTCTGGGCTCGTTGGTGTTAAATCTTTGTATTGACTGAGGATGACCTGTTGTGTGTGTGGTTTTAGCCTTTTGAGGATTTTGCATTGTCCTTTGAAACTAGTGATAAGCAATATTTGTATGATCTAAATATTTTAATGGTTTTACTTTATTAACAAATAGTTTTGCATTTTAGTTCGTCCATTTCTTGCTTCTGAAGGTTTATGTTTCCAATCTTTGTGAGATGGGGTGGAGGTATTCTTCTTAGTCTGTGGTTGTAATTTGAAATGCTTTTGAGTCCTGATAGGTTTTGTAGCAATACTTTGGATTCTGTAACAGTTACACTTGTATTGTTGTGTCTGCCGTACACTGTATGCACATCTGCTGCTGCCTTGTTTCATCAGCTGCTGCTTGAGTTCTTGAAATTGTTGCAGCTTTGTGGTAGATAATGCTTGGTACTGGTTTGAAGTTCACAATTAATGTCTGCTGCCAAGAGGTTGGTTTCTTTTTTTCTTTTTCTTTTTTTTTTACCTTTTCCCCAAGCCCTCCCCCCAAATGGGATTTTGACTAAACAGCATTGAAGAAAATCCAATGATCTCATGCATACATACATGGACTAATGAAGTTATGACTGCGTACTGGATGCCTACAATGACAATTTCCTCTTAGAAACCTGTTTTCTGGCAGTCATGGCTTCCCCTTTGTCTGCACTGCCAGATTTGAACTATTTATGGCATTATAAGACAATATCTTCCTTACAACCGTTGGTATGTGTTCTTGGGTTTTTTGTTGGGGCTTTTTTTGTGGCTTTTTTGGCATTTTGTTTTGTTTGTTTCAAGAGCTATATGAGTGTGTTGGTTTTTTCCTGCTTCAAAACGATTAACGTTCTTTGCTTATGTTTGGTTTCCTAAAATCTTGAGCTTATGATTGCTAACCAAGTCACTCCTTAGAACATGTTTTAATTACAGCCATTTCTGCTTCCATTTTGCTTTTGCTTCCTGACATGCCCCCTCCAACTGTGTTCAGCCTGCTGTTCACATCTCCTTCACCATCCAAGTTACTCAACTTCATAATGATGGTTTCACACATCTCTTCCAGGAGGTACCAATTTCTGGTATTTTCACAGAGTCTTTGTAGGATATGTTGGGACACTAAGAAAGCCGTAGGGTGATTAAGATGAGAGAGACTCCAGATTTGTTCAGCTTTCAAAAAGCCACTTGCCAGTGTCTGGAAAATCCTGAATCTCCAGTATAGGCATACTTTACTTTGCAGACAGCATTTGAGGATTGTGCCCCTAGATCTTGGAGAGAGAAAAAAGGCAAAATTTGTTATGAAGTGTATTTAGTAATGGAAAATCACAAGCTCATCTTCTTCTTGGAGGAGTGGGGGCTCTGCTTCTGATTTCATTTTTTTTTTAGCTTTTGTATGATAATACCCATTAAACTGAAATTGGCTGGGAGTTTTTGTTTGGTGCAGCAGAAAGTATAACTTAAAATACTTTCAATTACTAGTTGGTGCTTTTTGTTGTTAGGTGTGGAATTCTGTTCAGGAATTTTTCATCTGAACCTTTTGGCACCTTTTTTCCTGATTTCCTTGGAAAGTAAATTTTGCTTTAAGTGAGCTTTCAAAGCTTGTTTATTCATGTTGCATTTTAAACTCTGGTTTTAGCTTCACTGGCAAAGTAGTTCACTGAAAGTATGTAGTTCTATCTATCTATCTATCTATCTATCTATCTATCTATCTATCTATCTATCTCCTGGAAGGTCAAGACTTTGTGTGTGTGTGTATATTTATACATATACACATACATATATATGCATAAAAATAAAATCAAAATCTTGGCTTTCTAGAATTAAACTGCATGGTCCATGCCATATATCCCTGAATAAATATGTCTTCTGTGACTTGGTGTACTTAATAGACAAAGATGGATTTTTTTAGCCTGTGTCTCATTGTGTATGCACATGTGTATATATACATATGTGTATTTGTATATTTAGTGTGGCTATGCATATATAAATACATATGTGACAACATTCATTTCTGAAGTAATTTTATTAAATCAGTGGGATTGAATTTAGCATATTGTTCTGAATTACCTTTTGCCAGCTAATTAGATAGTAATACACTTCTGTAAAGGAGCATCCTTTCACAGAGAGAAAGTAGCTTGGTTTAGCTGAGTATTTTCTACTGAAAATGTTACAAAAAGGTTTAGATTATTAATACAACCTTCTCTGTTTGTGGGCTTAACTAAAATACTGGTGTGATTCAGACTTGGAGCAGTACTTACATTCTCTTATCCAGACATCCAAACTACCTATTCCACATATCCGGCTTTTTGATTATTGGCAGTCTGCAGTTGTTGTGAATTTAGTCAGCAACTAAATCTGTTCTCTGTTGCACAGAGTGTGTGATTAGAATGATATGAGGGCCAATAATACTGCTTTATAAGTCTAATTAAGATTAGGAGATATTTTCCCTCATTAACTTTTGTAATGTAGTCTGCCTCTTTAAGCTGATTGCAGATAATTTTCAGATAACTGAGCAGCCTGTAGCGACCATTGACTGAAACTAGCAAGATTTGTGGGTTATTATTGCTTCTGAAAATTGGTCCAAAATATCTAAAGATGTGTTCAAAATTAGTTTACTTCTGAAAGCAGTGAACACCTGCTTGTGTATTTATATAGTAATTAAATGCAAGTTTGACATATTTAGAATACTTTGGCATAATCGGCAAGGAGTGACAAGGTCATAAATTAGCACAGGTTGTTTAATTTGCTAATACAGTCACATAAGGTGTTGGGGTTTTTTTTTGTCCAAAATCTGGTTGTGGTTGCAGTAACTTCAAGCTGTTGAGATAGAGTTTATGTATTGTAATGAAACAAGGATTTTTTTGAGAAGCAAGTTTCAAGAAGCATTTGTAAAACTTGTAGGTTGAAAAATGGAATTTAGGAAATTTTCTCTATATGGAAAAGAATTAATTTTAAGTCAGAAAATTATATTTAAACAAAGAGACTGCATGCAAGAGTCATATAAAGATGAGTTTGAACAACTTCTACTCATACAAATTTTGATGGATTTTTTTTTTTTTTTTAGTCACTTTTGCACCTTACAGTCACTGGATTTTGTGTATGTTGCTATATCCTATTTTGCTGATATTACTCAGCTGTAGTACAGTTTCACATATTTGGAGCCTCCTGTTACCCACTCTCTAATGCATCCACAATATTTATCAATATATGTGGTTTGGAACTGAAAAGCTTATCAAGTATCTCATATTAACTCTACAATTTTTTAAACCTTTCAAGAGATGACACGAATAAGGAAGAAGATGAAGATGAAGAAGAAGCAGAGGAGGAGGAAGAGGAGGAGGAGGAGGAAGAAGACAACAATAACAATGAGGAAGAAGAGTTTGAATGCTATCCACCAGGCATGAAAGTCCAAGTGCGGTATGGAAGAGGGAAAAATCAAAAAATGTATGAAGCTAGTATTAAAGATTCTGACATCGAAGGTGGAGAAGTCCTTTACTTGGTGCACTACTGTGGATGGAACGTGAGGTAACTTGAGTTTTAGTTAGTGATTACTTCTTGAATTACTTCTCAAATACACTTATGAATTTTAAAAACTATTAATAGACATCTGGAGTCCTAAACTTTCAGTATTGCTGTTCTGTGAAGGTCATTGTACTGTATGAAATTTAGATTTTTAACACTATATAAATGCAGGGCTTTAGTTGCTTTGAAAATCATCTTAAAATGACTTGTTCAAAGAAGGCTTCATTTATTCCCCATCTTGCTTTTCGATCTTCCATGCAAGTGGCACATCACGCTTTTCAGGTTCCTCCTCTGGCTCTCTTAAGCCGATTTTCTGTGATTCAGTATTTGAGTAGTGCATTCAGCTGAGGCTGTGAACTCACTCTTGTCAGTGAAGCACAGAGTACAGCAGGGTATTTAACTGGAAAGCAACAAGATTATTAGTGACAAATAAGTGCACAGCTAATAACTGCATTTCATCTGATCTCGTATCTATCCTACCTACCCCACTTCCCCCTGAGGCTGCCCTAAACTTCCCAGCCAGGCTCTTCTTAGCATAGTGGCTTCTTATGCTTTCTTTAATATAAAGGAGGAGCATATGCTTTTTTTATTGTCTTTAGTCTAGCATTAATAGAAATAAGTTGAAGTATTTCTCTTGCTATTTCGGACATCTTTTTTTGCCATTTAAAACTTAATGAAACTTTGAAAACAGTAGAGAAAACTGAAATTTTTGAGCAGCTTATAACTTACTAATAGTCCTTAACTATTACCTTTTTAACTTCATTACTACCTGTAAAAAAAAAAAAAAAAAAAAAAAAAAAAAACAACAACACACCAAAAAAAACCCACACAAGTCTGAGACAAGTCTGAGGTACTGTTTTCTTGTTTTTCCTTTTCTGGGAAAGTTGAGGTTCTTGTAACCTTCATCTGTCATCTGGGCATCTTGCCTCTGACCAAGAGGGCAGGACAAATATAATTTATCCAGTTCTAGCAAGATCTGCTAGCAAAGGTAACAGAGAAGTGTGATGCTTCTCTTGCTGCCTTGAATTCACCTCTTTGCATCAAGGCCTAGTGATTTCCAGGCACACCTGAGTTACTGCCGAGGAGGAATCTCGCTTTTCAGTTTTGGTACTGATCTTCTGTAGAATTTTGATCTACACTGATCTACAGGTAAAGTTTCTTCAGGCAACATCTGTAAGCATAGTAGGCTGTGAAGTCAAGATATGAGGGGAGATGCAACCTGCTGAAGGTGGCAGCTGTGGTGTGACTTGCCTTTTGGTCCAGTTCTTATTGAGGAGGACTCCCATGGAGTGCACTTTGCTGAAATCTTCATCCTACTCACTGAAGACTACTGTGTGTACGATTCCAAGAGGTTTCTTGCTTTTTAAGCTCTTGTTTTGGAATTCACGTGTAAGCATAAAAGTTGTTTTTTTTTTGAGCATATACCATGCTATTATCCATGCTGTGAGGTGAAATGATCAGATTTTTATTTGAGCAGTACTACTTCAAATCTGAAGAAATGAGAAGTCAAAAATGAGTCTTCTTCACCTTGAAGATCCCAGCAGCCCAGTTCTTAAAGGAGAAATCAAGATTCCAAATTTTTAACTCTGCATTTTAAACAAATCTGCAGATTGATGTCAGAGGCATTATTTCTGTGACTAGGATATGTTTGATAATAAAAGTATTTTTAGTTAACTTGCAATCATTTGAGAAGTAAGGAGTATTGATTGTTTGGTCTTACTGGCGTCAGGACTTGAGTTTATATTTTTACCTGGTGTTTCAAAAGAGTCCTCTGAAAAGGTTTGGGGGAGGAGTAGGATTCTTCACTGAAAAATACTGAGATTTAGCTCTGGGACTGTGCATGGACTGCTAAATGTGGCTAATTTTTTTCATACATGTAAAATTACTTAAGTTTATGGATTTGACAGAAAGGGTGTGTAAGCCTCAGCTTTAGCCCACAGGGTAGGAAGCAATTCCCTCTTCTCCTTATTGATTGTAGATTGCTTAGTGGGCACAAGTACTGTATGTACAGTACAGGGAATGTACTGAAGTAGGATTTGCTAATCATCCAGGGTTTTTTTAATTCTGTCATTCTTCTGCTCCTCAGAGTTGACTTTCCTGTTTCCCCCTTTGGTCAAGTATGCCATTTAATAGCCTGTTATTTAAATTCATAAGTTTGAGCAGAAATTCTAAATAACTACTAATTGTTCTTACCACAATTTCAGTATCAGTCTGGAATTCAGAATAAATGTGTGTGTGGGCATGCTCACATTCTTTCGGGTGCTTGGAATGAAGCTGGGTAAACTAGATATTCATCTTCATTAGTTGGGGTTTTTTTAAAATGCTCTGGAACAGTGACATTAAAAACTGTGGAACTTTTTTTTGTTTTAAAGAGTAAACAGAAAGTGCAGAAGCTGTACAGCATTACAACATTAGCTAATACAGCATTAGTACAGCATTAGCTGAAGGATCTTGTTAGCTCCTGAGATTCAGGTGATGTGTGTCTCTGACAAAGGTCTCTGAATGGTAGTGTTCAGTGGAGCCTGGCTTGTAGTTAAAAGGAATGGTAGAAATCTCTGCCATGTTAGAGAGACCTGCTTATGTTACCATGTGTTAACCAGAAAAAGTAGAGAAATACAGAGAAACTGTACTTCTTCCGACAGACCAGTGATGTTCTGAATTATGTGTGCTTTTTATGTAATTAAAACTTCTTTTGGTCATATGGTGCCAGTTCCTTCTGCTGTAATTTTAATCTTCAGCTCCCAGTGCCAAGAACATTTCATTGTGTAAGTGTTCTTCTGCAGTGTATGCCCGGTAATTAGAGGGTGCATATTAAAAAAGCAAGTTAGATTGTTGAAACTGTGTGTCATTACAGTACAACATCACAAGTTATTCTTGAATGTTTAAAATGTTTAAAGCTAAGGATTATTATTTTCATCACTTCTTTCCTTCAGAAATCTGCACGTGAAAGTGCTAATTTCTGTCTAAGTTTGTTGAAACACTACTTCATATTACAAATTTTATACTTTACAGTCAACCACTGAAATAAATGGGCAGGAAAATTTCAGGTCCTGGAGAGTAATGTATGTCATGGGGTGGCAGGGGAGGGATTACTAAAAAAAAAAGCAAACTAGAATCCCCATCTAATATTCCAGTATTTGAGTATCAGACTAGTTTTTCTCCTTTCTTTAATCACAGAAAAAAGAAATTAAAAATTCTCCCTTTTTAGCAGCTACGCATAGTGTACTGGATCTTTTCAGTGAATTTGCCAAAGCTTGCTAGCTGCTTGAGCTCACTTGTCCTTCTGAGAAAAGTTTGCTAGTAGGAAATCTAGTCTGGACAAGTATGCTTTCTTCCTTGTTTCTCCTCTAGTACTTCTGTGGAACATCAACTGTGCAGTCTCTGAGAGTGTGTTGTGGTGCAATTTATCTTGTAAGTAGTGCATATGAATGTAACAGTATTAGTACGTACTCTGATGCAAGGTGCTCTTCTTTGTCTTCATCTTGGTAAGGCAAGGGGATTTTTTTTTTTATGAAAGCGTTCCAGGTTTTTATATGAAACCTGATTTTAAAAAATTAAGTAATAATTCCTTATTAAATCCCTCATCAAGAA
The DNA here is from genome assembly GCF_009819885.2 of Catharus ustulatus. Classification (NCBI taxonomy): domain Eukaryota; kingdom Metazoa; phylum Chordata; class Aves; order Passeriformes; family Turdidae; genus Catharus; species Catharus ustulatus. The sequence goes on along the minus strand of NC_046223.1, from coordinate 46,236,002 downwards.
ATCTTTGTAACCTCATCTTCTCACTTTAGAGTGGTGAAGCTAGTACATGTGAAAGCACTACAGTAAAACAACCCAGGTCCTCTGAAAGTACATGCTTCTTGTAAGTAGAGCTGAAGAACGATTTTGATAATATTTTTGGGTTAATTTTGTTTTGTGAACAGACTGTCCAAAGATTAGTGATGAAGTAAGTGTTCATCGGTTAGCAGGTGCAGTTCTAGAAAGAGGCTCTAATCTGAGTCATGCACCCCATTTTAGATACAGCTTTCAGGGTGCTTCTCTGTCTTGCAGTGGAAGAAAATGTAATTTAGGGTCAAGTTGTCAGCTGTGGCTTGGAATGTATTTTCTTTGCAGGATCTGTTTCAGCCTGGGGTCCAGTTGTCCCAGGTTAGGCAAACCATATGCCTCAGTTGTGTGACTAGTGAAAGGAGCTGTGTGATGCAAAGGTGTGAAGTGGGGGCAGCTGATTCCCTGGAGAAGATGTGAGATTTCTGTGGCCTCCTCATAGGGTTTGTCTGCTGTTTTGGGCGCAGTCAGAAGTAAAGCAGGATATGCTCTGGCTAGCAGCTGTGACTGTCACACATTAATGTTCCAATTTGAGATGAGGGCTTGTGCAACCACCCTTTCTAATACATGATGTTTAGGACTCTGTGGTATGATATGGACATGTATTCTCTTCAGATTCTGCACTTCTCTTCTTTGGTTCAGTGTGCCCCCATGTCTATCAGCTCTTGCCCCAACAGGCACTGCAGTTGCTGTGAATCTCAGACAGTGTGGGCTGTGCACAGACTTTGCATAGGAGGAAGATTAATTTCTTATTGGAGATGCATAAGGATGAGTGAATACAAATTTGGTATTCTGGCAATGTGGTTGAGGCAGAAAGGACACTGTCAGAATCCTTATTTTTCACCATGTGTTTATTAAGTCCTAGTGCTGTTTTCCTGTATCTATTTAGATCTAATAAAATAGTCCTGCATTTCTCTGGGTCACCAAATCCATTTGGCAGGCACTTCAGAGTATTCCTTGTGCAAAACATGTCTTTGTCTTGAAGAAAGATTGCTTCAAGTAGGGTTTCCCATGTCTCACAGAATATGAGATTTTTCCATATGAACAAGTACTCTGCAGAATTTTACTTCAGTTTTGAACCTGTTTACTGACATTTCACCTGATAATGCCAGTGTAATGGTACAATGACAGCAGTGTCTGCAGCAGTGTAGGCAGTCTGTCATAGTCTGCATGGTCTGCTGTGAGACTTTATGGTTTTTATTGTCACATGGAGATGAAAAAACAGAACAGTTGTTTTGGAAGGCTATTTTTCAGATTACTGCTATTTAATTTTTCACTGTATTATTATGTGAAATTTAAGCTAGTAGAATAAAGTATTTAGCTTCTGAAATCCCTCATATAGATCATAACTTAAAATATGTAGGAAAGCAAGTTGGAAACTTGCATGTTTTTCCCTAAATATTTTTAATTTATGGCAATATTGTGGATATAATTGACAGTGGTTGCAAAGACAATTAAGTAGGACTGTGTCAGTAGTCATTGCATATATCAAAATGAGATTGAGTAAGCCCAGCTGGAAAGCCAGCATGGTGATTGTGCTCAAATCCATCCTATAAGAATTTTTTTGGAGAGTGTGGTTTGGGGTTTTGGGGTTTTTTTTAAAGTTGATTTTTCTACCACCCCCGCTTTTATTTTATTTTTCTGTTCACCTAGAATGATCAGAATTAGTTTGTACGTACATTCAGGTCAAAGTTACTACCAACTAATTTTTACCTGAACTGCTTCTTATGGCAATGATTCTTGAATTTACAGTTTAAGTAGTAAAGCAGCTTATTCTTATTGGGAGGAAAAAAATTATTTAAATGGTTCTTGAGCTTTTAGAGATGCACAATCTGGCAAGCACAGTACCATAACTGCAGTATATTCTTAATAAGAATGTACTTCTGTGGTCTTGGATTTATACTTAACAGGTCCAGTCTTGAATAACAAGATGCCTGTTGTTAATATCTTGGTATGTATGTTAGTATGTTTTTAATATGTTTTTGTCTTGAATCACTCTGATACAAAATGGAAACCTTTAACAGAAGAGGAACTGAAAAATGTCACTGTGAAGTCAGTGACTCAAAGTTGGAGACTCCGAATAGATACACTCACTCCAGATAACTCTTTGCAGTCACTTGGGATCAAAAGAGTTTATTTTTATTGATTGGTCCCATTTTATATAGTTGAAAGGATTTATTTTATTGTTAAGGTTTTACAGTGTATAAATAGGAAGTATACCTTTTAGAGGTTTGTATAGATTTCTCATTCAGGTAGTTTGTTTTACCTGCATCCCATAAATTACTTCATTCAAATTCCATTCTGTTTTCATATGGCTAATTCTCCTTTTCCTCAGTTAAATTTCTGTTGTGATGTGATTATCTGCTTGAAACAATAAATGCGTATGATTTCTTTTTCTGTTTAGGTATGATGAATGGATAAAGGCAGACAAGATAGTGAGACCAGCTGATAAAAATGTACCAAAAATTAAGCATCGAAAGAAAATAAAGGTAGTTTTTCTCCCTTTTCTCTCTTGTTGCTCCCTGCTTTGGTTTGATACATAGTTAAGTAATCCCTGCCTCTTTGCCTGAGCTTTTGATTGGCCTACAAATGCTTATCAGGCAAAGCAACGTCATAGCTTTTTAAACATGGATACTCTTTTCATCATGGTTTTGGCTTTTCTCCTTGAGGTGAGATGGGGAAGCTTCTCTTTCCTTCTTTCCTGAATTTTTAATTAAATGTATGTAATCATTTACAGAAAACAAATGAGAAGGATACAGATTATTATCAGTGTTGGGAGCTAGTTTGAGGGGGGGAAATCTGAGAGCTCTCTGACTTTGCAGAGCAAACCTGTGGACCAGTCCATGTGCATGGGACTCTGTAATTTTATTGCCAAGATTTCTTTCAGAATTGATTCTTCCACAGCTGATATTTAGGCTTAGATGATGACATATTTCTTGGACAGTGGGCTGCAGGGAAGCTTTTCCTTCTGCCACTGCTGAGCCTGGCATCCTGCAGTACCACTACTCCATGAGCACTGGTTGTGTTTGTATTCCTATTTGTTTAAGTGTTGACAAAGTCCCTGTCTTCAGTAGAAAGGTCTTGGTGTGGAGTTTAGAAAGGTGTTTGTAGTCCTTTAAACAAAGAGGAGAGCTTTCCTCTACAGATGGAATGTTTAAGATAACTGTAAGCATTGTTTAATTGTAATCCATGATAAGATGTGTGCTCCAATGAGAAGAGTTTTTGTTTCTTTTTTTTCACCTAGAATAAAACTGACAGAGAGAAGGAAGAGAAGTATTCTCCTAAACCGTGTAAATTGCGACGTTTGTCAAAACCCCCCTTTCACACCAGCACATCACCAGAGACTGGGTCCAAACTTGACAGCACTGAAGCCAAAAATAGTGAACAAGCTCCAGTTAAATCAATAGAAATTTCTATCATTAATGGGCTACAAGGTATTGTACTTAAAAGCTTTCTCTAATTCTGTAAATGGCCTTTAAACAGGACTAAATGACAATGTAGAATAACTGATGCAACTAAATGCTTGAGTCAGTCTGGCTAATAATAACATCGTCTTCAGAAATAACCCTTGGACAAAGGCAGTGTTGGCAGGTTCTGTTAATTCAGTGTGTTAACAGTCAATTACATTTTGTGTTGACATCCTCTTTTTTGTTTGATATAGAGCAAAGCATTTTTGCTTCCTGTCTAATTTCTAAATTTTTCATTTTTGATTTACCTAAGCAATAGGACCCATTACTCATATTTGCAGGTCTGTTGTTGCTAGCACTGTGTTCCCCTGCCCACACATTTACAGCAGCATTTTAATACCTACTTGATTCTTTTCATTCTTAGTTTAGGGCATGCTTCCAGAGAAGAAAATCATGTATGGTATAGGTAGTTTGGGTAACCACAAATTTTTGTGGAAGCTTTCTGACTTGAATAATCATTCCAACTTACTTGAACTTGGATGACACTGGCCTTGGGTTCCAAAACTGTAGGTAGAATAACAGTCAACATAATCTATAATGCTTAATTTTCTTAGGTAATGAGAAACAAACAAAAAAACCCCCCAGCAATTAGCAATGACTCTATTATTAGTGTGATAATTAATCTGTAATTAACTTTATGAATCAAGGAGTTACATATATGTGTATATATATGTGTGTATTTGAGCCACTTCCTGTGTTTCTCTTTGAATCTGTATCTTTTCACACTGAATGAGATTGCTGTTGATTCCTTCTGGATTATATATCTTTGTTCTTCTGTGTTTCTTCATTTCTGACCCTGAATTTTCTTGCAGTTGTGCTACATTCTTCTTGTCCATTTGTTTCCCTAAGTGCCTTTCTTTATTGCTTTCACTTCCTTTTTCCAGATTGATCATCAGGTTGGTTTGTCACAGAGTATCCAATGTGTGTGTTGTTGTTCTATCCTTTAGACTCTGGATTTTCCAGGCAAAATAATGTCTTGTGTTATGGGCTTTGGAAAAAAGGCATATAATGGTAGTATTTGTAACCCACAAGAAATATGTTAAGGGCATCTTTCAGTTTCTGGTTTGGGTAGTTGTGCAGAAGTTTGTATCTTATGCATTAATGCACTCTATGCTTTCTCTACCTCTTCAGAAATTCCTGGAGATGTACTGTATAACAGAGAATCTTCCTAGTTTCTAATCTAGCCATTATACCATGAGTTTTTGAACTCTTCAGGAAGTACCATTTAAGAGAGAGACTGCTAGAGATCCTGTAGCATGTCTTCATATCTGTACAGTTTTCTTTAGTTGCTTTTGTTTGGTTTTTGTAATAATTCTTTGTAACCATAAAGAATCAATACAAACTTTCCTTGTTTTGTTTTTGTTTTGTTTGGATTTATTTTTAATTAGCTTCTGAAAGTTCTGATGATAGTGAGCAAGAAGATGACCAAAGTGCCCCGAATGTTCATGCTGATGGCAAAGAGGAATCTCAGCCCGAAGCCGTAAGCCAAGATAAAAATGAACTGCGTCTAAAAGAACAGAGCGGTTCATCCCTCCCAGAAGAAACTAAAGCTCTTACAGATGCAGTAGTGCCCAAGTCTGTATCCAAGTCTCCTGAAAGATTGCGGAAAGAGATGGAAGAGTTATCTGAAGATAGTGAGTCTGATGGAGAAGACGAAGCCACAAAGAAGAGAAAGGATGGAAAGAAGGAGATAGTGGATAAAACAGCAAAACCACAAGTGAAGCGTGGTAAACGAAGACACTGTGTTACAGAGGAGTCCTTAAAGACCGTGTCACCTAATAGAAAGGATGAGAAGTCCAAAAACAAAGACGCCCTTAGTTTAGAAAATAGCAGTAACAGCTCCTCCGATGAAGATGAGGAAGACAAATCCAAACTGAAAATCACCCCAACGAAAAAGTACAATGGACTAGAGGAGAAAAGGAAATCTTTGCGGACAAGTACTTTCTACTCCGGGTTTTCTGAAGTGGGAGAGAAAAGAATAAAGCTTCTAAATAACTCTGATGAAAGACTTCAGAACACCAGAGCGAAGGATCGAAAGGATGTGTGGTCAAGTATCCAAGGCCAGTGGCCAAAGAAAACGCTGAAGGAGCTGTTCTCAGACTCTGATACTGAGGCTGCTGCCTCTCCTCCACATGCTGCTCCTGAGGATGCTGCAGCAGAGGAGCAGCTTCAGACTCTTGCAGAAGGCATTTCTTTGCCTAACTGTGAACTTGAAAAATCTTTGCCAGCAAGTGTGGATGTTAAACCTGTTGAGGAGAAACCGACTGAAGTGGGTGAGAAGAAAGTTGAATTTCCAAGCAGCGGCAGCAATTCAGTGCTAAATACACCTCCTACAACTCCTGAGTCACCTTCCTCTGTAACTGTGACCGAGTCCAGTAGACATCAGTCCAGTGTCACTGTCTCTGAGACACTGCCACCAAATCAAGAAGAGATACGAAGCATCAAAAGTGAAACAGATAGCACAATAGAGGTGGACAGTGTGGCAGGGGAGCTGCAAGACCTCCAGTCTGAGGGAAATATTTCACCAACAGGTTTTGATGCCAGCGTCAGCTCCAGTAGTAGTAATCAACCAGAGCCAGAGCATGCTGAAAAAGGTAAAGGAAAGGGTAAACACAGCTGTCTCCAAACTAACCAGCTCTTATTTCTGACATTGCTGATGTGTTTTCATTGTGTTTTGGTTACGGTGCAGGGAAGTTAGTTGTTGCAGGAAGTAGTAGGCTGCTGTCCATTTCAGATGTGTGGAAATGGTATAATCATCTCGTGAATGAAATGTAATTTGCCAGCAAGTTTATTGGCCTTTTGTTAGAAATTGTGTTGGTTTCACTGAGGGGCAAAGGATAAAAGAATAAAGTTTAAACTGGATATGGCAAGTAAGCCCAAAGCAAACTGTAATAGCTTGTGTAAGGAACATTTATTGTAGCAAGATGGAAGAATTTTCAGCACCCCTCTTAGAAGCAGGAGATGCTTCTCTTCCATAAAATTTGGTTCTCTCTAAGTTGTTTGTTTTGGAGGAGAAAGCCCTCTTGCTTCTAGCGTGCTTAGGCAGTCATTTCTAATTTGTATTTTTCTAGAACATTAACTTCGTAAGATTCAAGTCAAGCTGATAAAAGCATTGACCTTTTCAGCTATGTTTCACTTTCATATGTGATTTTTCAGATTGAAGTTCCTTTCCTGAAACCACTAGAGAATGGGAGATTATCAACACTTGTGCACATGATGTCGCTGTACTGCTTTTTAACTGCTGGCAAGGCAAGATGCAAGAGCTTTTCTCTGAAAGTGACTGGCTGTTTGGCAGTTCATCAAGAGTACAGCTACTTTCACTGTGTTGTAGTGGCTAAAAATTAAAAACACAAAGGAAAAAAATACATTTTTGTCTACAATGCTGAGACAGAAGTAGGTTTTTTTATCTCAGTAGATTTTGGCTAACAATTAGCTGATTTTTTTCAAAATGCCCTTAAAGGTGTGTTACCTTCAGCGTTCTGTTGCAAATGTTTTGAAAGTATGCAACAAAATGTGTTTCCTTAAAGGAAAGAGTTTGGAAGAGGTGAATGGGTACCCCTTCATAAATACACCTGTGTTGCTTTGCTAATTGGAGCTGTGTAGGTTTAGAACTAGGTTGCGTGGAGTTTTTAATATGAAAGTAGTTTATTGCCACTTGAAAGAAGTTTTACACTATTATAAAAGAGTACTTTTACATGTATTAGACTTTAACTTCCTTTCTGATTTTATCAGCATGTTACCTGTTTCAGAAAATCGGGTTCCTTAATTTAAATTGTTTTATTCCAGGGGTCATTTTTAATCTGTAAGTCACAGGGTTGTGAAACAACGTTTGGAGAAGTCCTGAAACACTCTCTTTTAGCAGGTGTACTAGAATGCTTCCATGTTCCTTTTCTACTTTTTCCCCTTGTAGTCACAAATAGCAATAGAATTTTTCCCTTGTTTTTTGTTTGCCTTTTTTTTTTTTAAACGTTATCTAAGATCTTTTTTAACACTTTCAGTCAGTGTAATAACAGATCACAGACTATGGCTTTGTTTTTTTTCTCACAGCTTCCAAGTACATCAAACTTTTAAAAACATTTTTTAGTCCCAGTAGGTCTTGATAACTTTTAAAATAAATTTGTTCCTATTTAATTTACAGCATTAAAAAACCAGTAAATCCATGTGGTTAAAGAGAAATTTTGGTGATGCATATGGGAAAGTAATTTTTAATCATCATACATGTGCACTCTGTGCAAAGAAGCTTCGTCTGCCTTCCACTGGCCTTTACCTCCTCTTGTCAATATAAGTAGAAAACTGAGCTGCATTAAGGATAGTTGCAGGAACAGTTGCATTGTTGTCTACAAAGTTAAGCTTTGAAGTGTTTTGTGGGAGGAGTGCAAGCATTTATTTAATCTCGGTTTTTTGTTTTTTTCTTTTCCCAATTGTAGTCTGTACAGGCCAAAAAAGACTTAAAGATGCTCAGGGAGGAGGCAGCTCCTCAAAAAAGCAGAAAAGAAGCCACAAAACATCTGTGAGCAACAAAAAGAAGAGTAAAACTAGTAAGTACAGCAGCTTACTGTGAAATAAAAGGTGTTAAAGTAGCATGCCTTTTGTTCAACTGATTGTAGATTAATAAAAAATGCATTAGGACAAAATGTTCTCATCAAGGAATTCTTAATACTGTTTAAATGAAGAAACTGCTCTACCTAAACACCAAAGTGTTTCTAAATGTCTTCTGTTATTTCTGGGCCTATTTCGAAGAACTCCTTAATGTAATCATGTAACTCAGGAAAGCCAAGAAGAGTATTTCACACATGGCAGAATTGGGACAGGTATCTCTGTGTCATGGTAGCTGCCTGCTTTAGAGGGGAGACTGGGACCTGAATGAAGTTTTACTCTGTATTTCCTTCCAGATGAGCATTTAGAGGTTAATATCTCTACCCTGTAGTAAACATGAAAATAATTCCAAAAGAATATAGATTCTTGTTTTCTTCTTGTGCTGTCTGTTATATCTACTGTAAATAATGCAGCTTTTGCAGTTTTTTGTAGTTGTAGAAGCTAATTGGAATAGAAACCACACTACTGGGTAAGGGAAGCTACTAAAAGCAGAGGTGTGTTAGGAGTTGTATGCACAGGTGTTTGGGAGACAACAAGATAAATTACTGCTTCATTACACTTAATAAAAAAATACTAGGAAACAGCTAGAGACTGAAACCTGGAGGATAACTGTAAAAAATGGAGTTAAAGCAAGGATAAAAAGCATATACCATGCCTTTTTTCCTCTCTCTTCCCCAGTTTCTCCCTCCCCTCTTTCTATTAACAGCTTTTACTAAAAGTCTGTATTTTCTGCCTGGTATTTGATGTCACTCCACCTGTCCTTCATGTTAATTTATCTCCTCTTTATATTTTCTCATGCTTTTTAATTCCATTTCACTGATCTCCTTTCATGAGCCTTATTCCTACCCTCACCCCAGAAATTAAACTAACAAAACAAACTGAATTTGCAGAACAAATGCACCATTTTTAGCCTTGCCTTTATTCCCTTGGATTTGGTGAATTTACCCCTTTTTCTCAACCTATGTCTTCATAAGGATGTGAAACTTCATAGCTACTACCATGGCTACTACCATGTAGTCCTTGGTGTGTGATCTTTTTGTTAGATTTCACGCACTATTGGATGTAATAAGGAAAATAAATACATAAAATGTGATTCAGCTGTAAGCAAAAAATCCCCAGCTTTTGGCAAAATTCCGGTGTATCTGTTAAACTGTTTTTGTGGCAACTTCATCTCTTGCCTTTGCATTAAACCAACACCAACAAGCATCTGGCCAAGCTCTTTCACACTGCATGCCTTGCAGTTTCTCCTGTGTAGATCACCAGATCATAAAGGCCAGACGGTTCAGGGCTCATTTTGTCAACACCTGTGGCAGGTACAACTGAGGCATACATTTTACTTAATAAATATAAATTCAGTGTGTTTTTGCAAACATTTCTAACAATTGAGGTTCTGCAGATTTCCTAAGCATTTTATTCGACTGCTTTGCTAGACCTGTGCTGAATTACAGTCTCTTGTACCTACGTTCACCTGGGTTTTATTTTAGAAATGCTAAAAAACTTCATCCTTTCAATCAATACTCATAAATCTTGTGTTCTAGATAGATTATTTTGTTACTTTCCTTTGAGTGTATTGATTAAAAACCTGTGTTCAATTCAGCCTGTTGCTGTAAAGCTTATTCAGCATGAGGTGAAGTTCTTTTTTGGGTCAGTGAAAGATCTTTTTCCAAAATTAAAAAAATATATCATCATGTCTGAGGAATGGGAGCAACACATGTTCAGATTATCGACAGTGATTTTAGTTAATTTAGCAATTCAGTTTATTAAAGGTGACATAAGGCTAAGAAAAGGCTGTGTTTGCTCTGACATTACATTGTCTGCTATGCATGTCCTAAAAATACAGTCAAAGGTCTGTCTGTAACTGTTAGCTCTAAATTGGGATACATGTTTATACATATATGGAATGCTGCATTAAAAATAGATTCTAGAAAGAGATGGACCATAACAATCAATCTTGTGAACTCTTAGAAAAAGTACAGCCCCATGAACAGGCAGATGTGTGGTTCATTTTGTGACCCCATTATAGATCTGGTTTGTTCTTCAGGATGCAGAGAACGTCAAGCAAGCTGGTGCACCAGGATGGAGTCTGTTGTTTTAAAGTAAAGGATTTGGGTCAAATAAATTCCAATTGTATGAAAATCAGCACAGAAGTTGCTTCTGACAAGCTTTAGCTTGGGCTTTGTTTCATAACTATGTCTTCCTGTTTCTTCAGCAAACAGCAGTGACAGCGATGAACTATCTGCTGGGGAAAGCGTGTCCAAGTCTCAGTCAGCAAAATCGGTTTCTACTGGCATGAAATCTCACCAAACCAAATCACTCACAAGAACACAGTCTCCAGGAAAATGTGGTAAAAATGGAGAGAAGGAGTCTGATCTCAAAGAACAGAATAATCGTTTGCCCAAAGTTTACAAGTGGAGTTTTCAAATGTGTAAGTATTTTCTTGAAAACACACCTTGTGGCATAGTGCAAAAAGGCTTTTTGAATGTTTTGTATTTTGGCTTTCTTGTTTCTGTCCTGATTTTGCTTCAGGTTGTGATAAATCCTCATTTAAAAGAAAAAGGTGTTTTTTGGTGGGTTTGTTTTTTCCTTTTTTTGCAATTGCAGCACAGGGAACTGCCTCTGTCACACTCTTTCAGGACTGTTTTTAGATTTGGCTCCTGAGCTGCCTTGCTGTTCTTGTTGTGCCATGCCTGTCATTCTGGCATGAACATTATCTGCTCTGTGTGCTTCTTCTGTTGATATTTCCTTGCTCTTTTATTCCTCATTCCCTAGTTCTTGTTCAGACACTTAGTGATTGATTTGTAATTTTTCCCCATACATTTTGCATTAGTGAACCAGCACATGTTTGCTATTTCTAGTATTAAGAACTTCCACTCTGTTGGTTTCAGTCAAGCTACTGGTCCAGCTAGCGGGGAGCAGTGTGGTAAGGATCCTGCATTTGCCTATCTGAAAAACAGATCAATGGCTTATTAATGCTGTCATAGTGTGACTTACCAATTGAATCTGATTTTGCTGGGGTTTTTTTTTTTAATTATTATTATTTTTATTTATTTTTATTTCCTCCTCAACCCTGAGTCTCAGCATTAGTCTACTTTAAAAAGTATTTTTCCCAGTAGTTCTTCACAATCAAGTTACATTCTGGTGCTCTTCAGGAGTATGTGATGTAAAAGGACTTTATTGTCACTTACTGCCCCGTTGAGATTCATTGAACACTCCCCTGGTGCAACACATTTGAAAAGCTTTTGCTCCTTCCCTTCTTTTTACCTTGGCTACATGCCACGTGCTAAAGTTGCTTGGCAGAAGATGGTCTGTGGAGTGCTGTTTGACACATTTCCTGCTGTAGCCAAGTCAGACACTTGAGCTTTCCTCATTTTACCACAGCCTAATACAGTTGTGACTTTTGGTCCTTTGGTGCTGCCCTCATTACAGCAGCCCACAGTAGTTTAGCTGATTCTTAAATGCTTTTGAATGGAGTGTCTCCAGTGTGGCTTCCCTGAACTGAACCAAGAGTTTCTCCTGCCTGTGCCACCCACTGCTGTGTGCCATGCTGTGGAGAACTCCCAGCTGGGAACAGCCAGAGGGGCAGCTCCTGTGCTGGCCATGTCCAGCAAGGTTGTCCTGTATGGTTTTCCTTATGGCACCAGAACCACCCCGCAGCTGTGCACGTTCCTGTTGTAACCTGCTTGTTTTGTACCAAGAGAAGTCAGGCAAGGCTGATCTTCCCAGTGTCTGGGGCAAAACAGCTCCATCATTGAACACCAAGAGGCTCAAACTAGTTTTGGCCCTGCTGTTTTCATCCGTTGTCCTAAATTTTTTTATCCTTTTCCTCCTTATGGGAAAGGGAATGCATTTGTTTTTCCTCTCCCAATTCCTTAAAAAGTTCCCAAAAAGCGTATGGCAGTATCTTGTAAAGAATAATAAAAAAACTGAACAAATTTGGGGTGATAAAGAGCAGCTGCTGCTGCCATTGTTTCTTAGCTTTGCTGTCTGCTACCTCAGAGGAGATCACTCAGTAACCTCCCACTTGGCTGACATCAAGAAGTATTTGGAAATGTTTCAATACAAGAATTAACAGAGATTGTTTACCTTGCAGCTGACTTGGAAAATCTGACTAGTGCAGAGCGCATAACAGTTCTCCAAGAAAAATTGCAAGAAATCAGGAAACATTACCTGTCCTTGAAATCTGAGGTGGCTTCCATTGACCGAAGAAGAAAGCGCTTAAAGAAAAAAGAGCGGGAAAGTAAGTGCTGGAAAACTAAATTCTGCTTTTGAAGGGCTTAATTGCATGTTATATTAAGGTGCTGTATAATTTGCAGGGAGATGTGTGTCATTAGGAGTGTGGTTTTGTTTGGGCTTTGGGAAATGCTGTGTGCAGGTATTTTATGACCATTAATAGGATCAGATACTCACTGACTGTGGAAGGGGAAGAATGTTACCAAGGTAACAATCTTTTTAATGTTCTTGAGGCATAACTACTTCATACAGGAAAAAATATACAGAAAATAAACTTTTCTAAGCAGTGAACAAAGGGTATTAATAACTTCTAATTTTTCTTCAAGTTACAGATCAAAATTTATTGTAATATTGCTTGTGGACCTAGTTAGTGCTTTCCCCTGGTTTATTCCACAATTTTAAGGGAGCCCAGTGAAATTGAGTGTTTCCTACATAAACCAGGCAGTGGAGGCTGCTTTCAGTATGTACCAATGCTTCTGTTGAACAAGCAGACGTGTTTATTGCTTGATTTATGAATATAACCTGTGTTTTCCTTGTCCTGTGCAGGTGCTGCTACTACATCATCTTCCTCCTCATCACCTTCCTCTAGTTCCATTACGGCTGCAGTTATGTTAACGTTAGCAGAACCATCTATGTCAAGTTCATCACAGAATGGAATGTCAGTTGAGTGCAGGTGACAGCAGGACTTGCCAAAGCACTTTGCACTTAATGGCTGCTGAGGGCCACTCTTTTTTTTTCTTTTTTTTTTTTTTTTTATACTGCACAGTGGCACAAAATTCAGACAAGCACTATTTTGTATTTAAAGTTGTTTCTTGACAAGCTAACTTTGCACTTAAGTGCACTTTTATGAAGAAAAAGTACAACAAACTGCTTTTCCTCAAGCAATAATTGTTTCCAACTTGTCTGGGAATTGTAAGTCTAGTGACTCGAAGGCCTTCCACTGTGGCTAATGGAGGCTGTTCACTGCCTGTAGAGACAGGACAATAAGTATATAGTTGTTGGGGTGATCTAAATCAATGTGGTAAGGCTTACTGTATTCCCTGGTATTTTGTTAAAGCTGGAACATTTGATATTTTTCCATTTATTTATGACAAATATTGAAAATATTTTCATTTGTACAAGCTAATTGTTTTTTAACTGCTAAGTCACCTTATAGTGGCTTTAATTGTATACGTCAAGCACATCTATTCAAAACCTGCAGTTAGTAGGATGTCTGACATCAGTCCTGATAACCAAATATGAGGATTCCTTTAAAAAAAAAAAAAAAAAGACTGACTAATGTTTACAGGTTTGAATTAGGCTTAAATAGGTTACTCTGGGTTTTAAGAACCCGTTAATTGGAATGAAACTACTGTACTTTGCCATTTTTCTATAAAACAGTATTTTTTTTTAATTTTGATAAAATACATTATGAAAAAGAAAGAAAATGGCTAACAAACTGTATTAAATCTTAATGTATAAAGATTGTATTCAGCCAGTTTAAAGTGTATATTTATTCATAATGGATTATAACAGGTATATTTTTGTGTTTTCTTGTAAATGTTTCTTTTCCCCTTAAAGCAACAAATACTTCATTTGTAATGCTTATTTTATTACAAGCTTCAAGGAGAGGACTTCAAGAGGGAGTAAGGTGTGAGGTTATAATTTGTGGTTGCTGATACCAACACTGCCACAAAAGGGTAGTTGTTTTTAAAATAACTAGCTAGCCGAGTGGTAGATAATTAATTTTTTAAATGCCTTGTACAAATTCCAAAACCAACTTCAAAATGTTTTCACTTGTATTGATTTTATGTTGAATGGATCCCAAGCTCTCTCCTGTTAATTCTATACCTTTGTAAGACATTTGTATATTGCGGAAGTGTTCATTCAAGCTATTTAATACCTGGCACTGTTAATACACAGTACTTTATTGTACAGATTGTTTTACTGTTTTAATTGTAGTTCTGTGTACTTCTTTTGCCTGGGGAAATAGGGGCTGGCATGTTTTTCTTTGTTTTCTGGCAATACAACATGTAAGAATTTGAAGCATTTTGTTTGTAGATGCTAGAGTGTCAGAATCCTTTTCATTTGACTTTTCTAAGAAAAGCATTTTCAGTCTTCGTAGTGTGCGCTTAAGGTTATAACTGATTTTATTGAAAATGGTTTCAAAGTATTCAGAATTGTACAGGACTGTAAAAATTTGTTGACAGACATTGAAGGAAAAGCTTATAGAAAAAAGCTATAAAATATATATTAGGTTCTGCAGAAAATGGAGAGTTATGTAATATATTGTACAAATGTAAGCAAAGGCCTCTGAAATAAAATGCCATAGTTTGTGAATCCCTGATTTTGTTTCTAACAGTTTAATTAAGCAACTGTAGTGTGTTCGTGAAAATTACATAAAGCTGCAGAATCAGTTTAGCAAATGATCTTTGATATCCTGTAATGGACATAAAAAGGTAAGATAGAGCACGTGCATTTGCCTAACTTTTCTCTTAGTGATTAATTCAAATCCATCCTCTTTTTCAGCAGAAGGTGAAACTGTGGCCATCATTAAGGCAGAGCCACTTGATACAAACTACTGGCTGTAGTTCAGGTGACCAAAATACTGTTACATCTGCAAGATGACAGAATACTGATGAGACTGACAGTGACAACCCATGATAAATAAGCTTTGGAAACACCAACTGTGTTAAAAGTCAAGACTGACAGGGGTAATTTTATTATTTTCAGTGAAGCTACTAAGAGGATATTTTCATCTGTTTAAGTTTAGTGGAATCAGTCATGGTAGTTCAGTTCTGCTTTTCACTTTTGGTAGGCATAAGAGGTATGGATGTAACTGGGAACTGTATCTGGGCAAGCAATATTAAAATTCAGCTCTTCACTCACTACTAGTTCTTGATGAACTCAGTTTTAGTGCCAGCATATTTGCTTTGATATGACAATTACTGACTGTGATCTGGGGGGGATTTGTTTACTTTTTTAAAACAGGGATCATTAATCAGCTCCCTGCTCCCAAGTCAAGTTCTTGTGTAAATAGGATTTTTGATTTTCCTTAATACAGGGAGTATTTAATTTTCATCATATATCTGATGCAGTTTAGTGGCTACTCAAACATTTGTCTGAATGTGTTACATTGCACCTCTTCTATGAAGTACGTCTGTAAATAGTGCTCTTGAGATTCATGGAACCACTTGTCTCCCAGTAAGTAACGAAGATACCTTTGGCAGCCTGTTTTATCCCATGTTCCAGTGGGTACAAATCTGAGCTGCTTTTCAGGGTATGTACTATGTACCCAGCTTTATGCGAGGGTTAGTTCCCTGTCTGACACGTGCACTCTGCTTGCAGCTGAGGCAGTTTGCCACTAGCAGTGCCTGCTGGGCTGTGCCTGTACTCCTGAGCACCTGCTTGGACCATGATCCCAAAGGCAAAGCAAGGCAAACACCTCCTGCTGTGTTCTCTCTCTTGGCTGAGGGACAGACTCAGGTTTGTGTGTCCCACAACTGATCATGTTGGGAATAGCTGAGATTGGCATGTGCTGAGGGAAACACACCTTATTTGCAGGCTCTGCAGTGCTCTCACCTCCCCTTATTTGCAGGCTCCACTGATAACTTAGGACTGGGTAGTTCCCATCACACTGGAATATTCCTCTTGGCACACGGACTGAACTTGCTCTCAGGCAGAGTTCCTGGAGGCTGTGTGCCTCTTGCTGACTTTGTGGCCACGAGTCTCTGCAATGGGCTGGGTGATGTGTGAAGACAGTTGGAAAAGCCACTACAAGTCACGTAGCAGCCCCTTTTCAAGGATTCGTGTATTCTCTTGGGCTGACCCTGTCCATGAGGGTCACTACCTTTCCCGGCAGGCAAGGCAGGGGCGATACCTGGTGCACATGTCAAGACCAACACTGCTTCTATTCAGCAGCTGGGTTGCTTGTTAAGCCTTCGGTTGGATGCTGCTGCCAACAGAGCTGCTTGCAGTGGCAGCTCAAAAAGTGCATAAAACGTGTAACGAGACCTCCAAAGCACTGTCAGGTTTGCTTCAGCTCCCTTGGAACTGAGGGTCTTGGGAAATCAGTGAGAAAGCCTCTCCTCACAGAATCAGTTGGGTTGGAAAAGACCTCTGAGATGACCAAGACCAACCTATGACCAAACACCACCATGTCAAACTAGCCCATGGCAATAAGGACCACGTCCAGTCTTTCCTTAAACCCAGGCACGGTGACTCCACCACCTCCCTGGCAATCCGTTCCAATACCGTTCTAATACCTTGTGAAGAAATTCCCCCTCATGCCCAGCTTCAGCCTGTGTCCATGTGCTCCCGGTGGGTGTTTCCAGGGCGGCGCGGTGCCGCCGTGCCCGGGGCTGGCAGGAGGGAGCGGGGCGGTGCGGGGGCAGCTCCCGGCCCGCGCGTCGGAAGTGACGCGGGCTGAGCCCGTCCCACCGCGCTCGCTGCCGCCATGCGGGCCCGCCGGGGCGGCGCGGGGCCGCGGCTGCCGGCGGCGGCCCAGGCCCGGGAGGAGCCCTGCGTGCTGGGGCGGGAGGAGCAGTACGTGCTGGGACAGGTGTCCGGCAGCCTCGGGGCGGCCGCAGCGCCCGCCGCGCCCCTCGCCCGGCTGTTCCGCGCCGCCGCCCCGCCGGTGCTGGTGCCTGTGCCGGGGGTGAGTGAGCCAGTGCCGGGCAGCGCTCCCGGATGGCGGTGGGCTTCGGGCAGCGGCGCTCCAAATAAGTTGCAGTATGTGAACTAACTTCAGGGTGTTCCTGGAGTTTTGTCCTTCAAGTCTGTTTCTCTCGCCGTTTTTTAAAAGGGAAATAAGAAAAGGAAGCGTGCAGAAGGGGAGAAAGTGTCAGAAGACAAGAACTTATCCGTCATACAAGAATCTCCGGTAAAAGCAAAGAAGGCCCGAAAAAAGGAACGTTCAGAAGCAGAGAAAAAACTGTCAGAGAGGTAAGTGACACCATTTTACAGTAAAGTTAAATCCCCCCAGCATCTACATTAATCGTAGTTCAATGAAACAACGAAGTTGTCGCCTACTATTAATCTTAAGCTTGGTGTTTAAGATTATTTTAAAGATTGTGCAAATTTTCTGTAGTTTTCCCCTGAAGAAGGAAGCACTGCTTGTTGAGACACTAGGTCTGTGGAGTGCAAATGCCCTGCTAGAGAGCCATCATGTGCAGCAGTGGACACATGGATCTAGTTCTGTCTGGCTCGGGAGATGCTTTCCAGGTGTCCTTGGCTTTATCCAGCAGAGGTGGTTTCAGCAGGAGCAAGGTGCCAGGCAAAGTGAGCTGTGTCCTGCTGGGCCTCTGCAATGATACAGAACCGCTCTGACTCTGTGTGTTCTCTTAACTACTTGGAGCAAGGTGCTTCAGAGCAGGCTGGAAGCTGCCACTCTACAATGCAATTTGGATAACACAGCAAATTGGATTGTAGCGCAAGGCTAACCCCTCATCCTGTCCCTGCCATTGGGTGCATGGAGCCTGTTAGCTGTGTTTGTGCCTTCCAGAGGCTCCTTCAGATCTGCTCCTTGTTCATGCTCCTACGGCAGGTTTGGATACAGAGAGACTTGTCAGTGCATGGCTGTATTCCAGAGGTTTGTTCTGAGTCTCCTGCATACTGAGGAGGATTAAATCTGTCCTAAGTTCCAGTTTTTTCCCTTCAATTTTAGAGGCTATCAGATTATTTAGTTCTGAAGTATTGCTGTGTTACTGTAATTATTGAATGCAGTGTCCTGGAGACAGCAAATAGTTTTTCACATTACCGAATGGTCAGATAAATTTTTTTAATGCAGAATAAATAAAATAACGTTCAAAAATTTTTAGTTGAACATAATAATTTCAAATGTAAGTTAAAATATCTTGGGGGCTTCAGTTCTTTGACCCCAAACCCCCTGGTTTTTTCCCATCATTTATAACCCGCCTGATCATTTCTGGTCAGAGAGAATGCTTTGGAGCAGGCAGATGAAGAGGAGGACCAGAAATTGTTTCAAAACAAAGTGAAGCAAAAGAAAAAGGCTTCTCAGGCTATCACCAAAAGTGTTGTTAATTCAAAACAGCAAAAGAGAAAATGGGTGGCTGATGAAGGAGCAGACAGAAGAACGGTGTTTGTTGGAAACTTGCCTGTCAGCTGTACTGTTAAGGTACGTAGGTGGGTTCTGAAAGGAGTTGCAGCAGTCCTCAGTTTGAGGGGATGTTTGCAGCTGGGAAGTCACACACACTTGTGATTGGAACTGCTTTTGGGAAAGTAAGAAATAGTTCTTGTTCTCAGAAACCACTAGAGACAATCTCTGGTTTCCTGGAGTTGGGCTGCCTGCAGCAGGGGATGCAATGACTCTTGAGTAGAATTGGTCAGTTCCTTGTCAATGAAAAAATGACTGAATAAATGGAAACTCTGCTAATAATTTTGTATGAAACAGTGCTTCAGATCATTACATGAAACATGTTAAATTAATACTTTCTTCCATAGTTGGATGCATGACTTCAGTTTTGGCAATCTGTAGAAGAAGAAGCTGCCACAAAAAACACAGAAATAGTTACAAATTACTTGCATTTTTTAAATAGCCCCTTAAGGGACATCCTGTAAATGAAAGGAAAATAATGTAAGAACAGTATTACTTACGAATATTAAAAAATAATTTCCATTACCAGGTTGAATAGTGTACTGAGTATTTGTAATATCATCTGTTTAGGTACTGAAATCTCTTTTTACGAAGTATGGACAAATCCAGTCCATTCGCTTCCGGTCCCTGGTATGTTATTTCCTTTAATGTTCTGTAACAAAATTATTTGTTGATGTTGGAGGGCAGTAGTATTTGTAAGGCTTGTACCTTCATTAGTTCAGAAGTAGTTTGGGGTATGTAGGTTTTGCTATTAGAAGAAGCCTTGGAGATGTTACCCCAGGAGCACCACAGATACATTTTTCCTGTAGCAGCAGCTGATCCAGGATCAGAGCTTTATGTTCTCTGAAAGAGGAATGCCTTTAATATTACGCTGGTTTGGCTGAGGCATTGCTTACCTGTTTTTAAATCATAGTAACAAAGACATTTTTGTAAATAAGGGTACTCACTAAAAGAGTTGACAGTAACCCTCTTGGAACTCAAGAAACATGTCAAAGTCAAGGCAAGCTCTTTTAACTCTGAGGGCTTTTTAGACCATCTCTAGGTCCAGCCACCTCTGTCATTTGCTCACTGTACTGGCTATGTTGCTTTGGGTGGCCCCTGCTTGAATTCACCTTTGTCTTATGGAAAAACTCTTTGTGATAAGTTTACACTAGGCTGACCTAACTCAAGCTCTTTTTATCTTTAAGATTCCAGCAGATGATACTGTATCCAAAAAGGTAGCAGCAATCA
The DNA here is from genome assembly GCF_009819885.2 of Catharus ustulatus. NCBI lineage: Eukaryota > Metazoa > Chordata > Aves > Passeriformes > Turdidae > Catharus > Catharus ustulatus. Next base: position 46,216,322 of record NC_046223.1, on the reverse strand, counting down.
AGTAGGTTCTCCTTGTGAGTTTTGTGTATTTTTCAAGGGCTAAACAATTTTTAAGTCTTGGTCATTAAAAGTGTGTCCGTCTTAGGTCTTTTTTGTGTATTTTGTGTTTCTTTGTCTTTTGTCATTACCTTTGTGTGTATTAAGTTTTCTCAACAAGTTATAAAGAATTGTGTGCCATGTATACTTGCAATGTGTTACCTGAGGTTGCATTTCTTGTATTTTAGGAAGGAGGAAGATGCTAAGAGTCTTTAATTTCTTTGGATATGTTTATGAGCTGAGAGGAAGCTTGTTCAGGGTGCTTATATGGGCTGGACAAGATGTACAATGCGCTTACAGGGGTAGCTTGACCTGCAAGGGAAATGAAGTTGTTGTTGTGCACAGAACAAGCACAGACAATGAATGTGTTCAGGAAGAAGTGCCTGTGCACTGCACAGCATCAGCAGGATTTAAGCAGTAACATGTCCTTTTCCCATTCCAGGCATAAGATGCACCCGAATGCAAAGTTCATCAATGCTTACGTAGTCTTCAAGGAAGAAAGTGATGCCCAGAAGGCTCTGGAGGAGTAAGTCTCAGTTTTGTTCCTCATTCCCTGTTGAAGAGGTAATTCAGGTAGATTTATAGCTAAATTTAAACAACCTCCCCTCTTTTGCTTGAGTGAGAATAAAATGTTCAAACTTAAAAGTAACTTTGCTTTTGGAATACTGCTATGCAGTGATATTGTCAATTAAGTAATGCGTATTTCTCTTTTAAAACCTTTTGATTTTAACCACAAAAGGAATGGAACAGAAATCGCTAGTGGATTTCACATTAGAGTTGACACTGCATCTAAAACCAGTTTGGTAAGTAAGATGTGTGTCTAGAAATCCCCTGTTCTGGTTTGGTTGTGGGGTTTTTATTGTTTTTATTTGGTTGGTTTGGTTTTTTCTGTAACAATAACTTACTGTCCTGTCTCTCCTGTTCCTTTTAGCATGATAATAAACGATCTGTATTCTTGGGAAATCTTTCATATGGTAAGTCTGAAATTGATTGTTAGGTATCATTAATTTGATTTATGGAGTGGCTGACATTAGGCTTTGTATTCCTTGGTATCAGGTGGATAAATAGCTTTTGCTGGAGGTAATTTTTATTTGTTAATTGAAACACCTAAAGAGGTTATAAGTTTCTGTCCAGTTCTGCACCTTGATTGTTTCCTTTATTGTAGGAAGCACTGCTAGCACTTTTAGTTCTTGTTGTTGCTTCATGTTTTTTGAATGAATATGACTAAGTTGCATAGGCCATAGTTTTCTAAACTGCACAACCCCTTTTTGTGAACCAGCTGTAAGTGAGGGACAGTGATGGCCTCTCCTTTTGATGCTGTGAAGCACAGGCTGAGTGACTGTCCAGGCAGGGCTAAAAGTGGGATTTGATGATCCGTGTGGGCCAGTTTCAACTCAGACTATTCTGTGATTGCCGTGCTCTGAAATTACTTCAGCTGCTTGGACCTTTCTTGGCATGTCTAGGTCCCATTGCTGTAGTTAAACCCCTACTATTGAGTTCAGCCCCTCCTCTCAGCAGAGAGATGTTTATATCTATGTCAGGGGATTCCAAGAAGCATACCTATACCAAAAAAAACCAAACAACCCTGTACTTTTGTGATGGCACGTCACATTTGTCTGCCTAGGCATGAGATGGAGAAAGGCTCATACACCCAACCATTATCAGAATAATTGCATAACAGCTGTGGTTGGAAACTGTAAATCCCTTCTCCCCATTCAGCTAAAATTCATGGCTCAGTCAATGAGCAGTTGAAGAACTGCCAGTTCAAGCTCATTATCATCAGTATTAAATTCTTAGAAAGAAATTCTGGCATAAGGAAGAGCTACAAAAATGCATAGCAGGATTCTTAATTTCTACTGCGTTCGAAGCATAAATGAAATAATTTGAAAAATCTATTTTAGTCTTTGCCTTCGTTCTTTGTGATTTATGTCATACTCTTCAGAGCTGGAAAAGCAGTAAGTGTCAGAGCAAATAACCCTTTATAAAGTCTGCATTGTCAGCTTGCTGAGATTTTCCTGATATCTGTCTACCTATCTGTATTCCATCTTGTTTGTGTCCCTAAATGGATAAATGTGAAATAATTGGATGTGGGCCAGGCTTTCAAAGCCATGTGTCTCTCTGAAGAGGCATCTGTTCCTTGTGTTGCCTGCAGACATCCGCGATGACGCCGTGCGGGAGCACTTCCATGTCTGCGGAGACATCGTGGGAGTGCGAGTGGTGAGAGACAGGAGGACGGGCTTGGGGAAGGGCTTCGGCTACGTCCTCTTTGAGGTACGTGTGAACCTGTGAGGTGCACGCTCCAGTGCACAAGGAGTTCTTCAAAACCCGCGTTGGTGTCTGCCTTTAGAGCATTTTTATTTTCTTTTTAGTAATTTTTTGAGGCTTGTGTGTGAGTGTGTGCATGAAGTGAAATGGTAGCGTTGTTGTGTATGGTGAGAGCAGCTTGGAAGACCGGTTCTGTGGAAGCAGATACAAAACAAAACATTTTAGGTTTTGTACACACTGGGGTGAAAGAAGTGACTTTACCTTAAAGAGTTAAAGGAGGCACAGATGAGTTTGTTTGGTGTGACTTCAGTGTTCTCCCATGTGTCAAAATGTGAGTGGAATTCTTTGCTGCAACTGGTTTGTGTACCAGTTCTCCACTTTCTGATTCAGTATAACTTCCGTTCTCATGCCAGTCTCCCAGCCTTATTTTCCTTAGTTCATTTCCTGCAGCCCAATACCTTTTTTCCCAATTTTTCCCTGTCTCTCTGCCTCAGACTTTGGTGAATCACTGTAAGCTGGTTCATAGCCTCAGTGTGTGGGCTGTGTGGGGGTGCTGATGTTCCTGAGCAGACATGTGTCATTCCCTAAATGGAGCGGCTTGAGTGCTCTGCATTGTAAAATCCTGCTTGCCAATTTTAAAGACAGGTAACATTTCGTTTGAAAGCACTCAGCTGGAAGTAATGCTGCTTTTAAAGTCCAAAATGTAAGTTTAAATGTCTGCTTTTGTAGAACACAGATGCTGTACATCTTGCTCTGAAACTCAACAACTCTGTTCTGATGGGAAGAAAGATACGAGTGCAGCGCATAGCAGACAAGAAGAAAGCACAGAAAAGTCCAGACCAGGCTCGTGCTCCCAAGGACAGAGATGATAAGAAGAAGAAAAAAGAAAAGAGCTGCTCTAATGACTCTTTCATTGGTGAAAAAGCAAACCCATTAAAGAAGAGCACCAAACCAAAAAGACTAAAAACTACTAGGAGTAAAGCTGGGAAAAACAAACAGTTCTTTGGTAAAAATCAATCCAGTAAAAATGCTAAGTAGTGTTACGAAGATGGATATATATGAGAATGTTTTTTATATGTGAGAGTGTCATAAATTTTGTTTGCTAATACAACTGTTGTCCTTCTTGGTGTTTGCTTTGGGGCATTTGGCTTCTCCCAGAAGGCAGCGGGAGGTGCTGTACGATCTTATTTCTGTGTTACAAGAATCTCTCTCCAGCTGAGGTCTTGCTGCAGAGGCCAGCTGTGAATTCTTTTTATTGAGTTGTGTAGGATTACCCACAATGGCTATAAAAAAACGACTCACATTCAGACTGGGTCTGTGATGAAATAGAAATCATTACTTTGATTTGGGTGGCTTTTTGTTGTGCAGGGAAGGGCAGTGAAGCTGGTGGAGGGTCTGGGAGCACAAGTCTTACAGGGGAGCTGGGAACTTTTAGCCTGGAGAAAAGGAAGCTGAGGGATGGCCTTATCACTCTATACAGCTGCCTGAAGGAGGCTGTACCCAGGTGAGGTTTAGGTTGGATATCAGGAGAAATTCCTTCACAAAAAGGGTGATTAGACATCGGGATGGGCTGCCCAGGGCGGTGGTGGCGTCACCATCCCTGGAGGTGTTTAAGGGAAGCCTGGACGTGGCACTGAGTGCCACGGTCTAGTTGGCCTGGTGGTGTTGGGTCAGAAGCTGGACACGATGATCCCAGAGCTCTTGCCCAGGATCCAGAATCCCGTTTCCCGCTCCCTCGGCCCCTCACGGCACTTGGCGGGCAAACGCCGAAGCTCAGGTCGCGCCCCTCTGCCCGCGCATGCGTGCCGGCCTCGGCGCAGGCAGTGCGGGAGGCGCCTTGTGCCGCCGCCGGCTGATGACGTGAGCGGAAGCGAGGAGGGGTCCTTTCCCCGTGCCCGCTCGCCCCAAGGTGCCTGCGGAGCTCGGCGCGGGCCGCGCGGCGGGAGCGGCGCGGGGGCGGTGGCAGCGCCATGATGGTGGGCAGGACCAGCGCCATCGCCGCGGGGCTCTGCGGGGCGCTCTTCATCGGATACTGCATCTACTTCGACCGCAAGAGGCGGAGCGACCCCAATTTCAAGAACCGGCTGCGGGAGCGTGAGTGTCCCGGGGCACCTCTTACCCTTTCCTGCCGTCCCTTCCCGCCGTCGCGCGCTTCCTTCAGTGATTCCCCCCGTTTCTCTCCCTCTCTCACTGCCCGGCCGGGGCGCGGGAAGGCAGCACGTGCTGCCGCCGCAGCGCCGCCCCCGGGCCCGGCCGGGACCCCCCGCCCCCTCCGTCCCGGGCCCCGGCGGCCCCTCCGGCTTTGTGGCCTCTCGCCGTCCCTTCCCCCCTTCACCGCAGCCGGGGGCCGGCGCACAGAGTCACAAAGCCGTCAAAACTGGAAGATGACTTCGAGTCCCGTCCAGTCATCCGCCCAGCACTGCCACTGCAACCCCTGCAGCACCAACCCCTGCAGCAACGCCCAGCGCCACGCACAGGCCTCTCTTGAACATCCCCGGGAATCGTGGGAATTGCCCTCCCTATTCCGATGCCTGGCCACCCTAATGGTGGAAAAGATTTTTTCTAATGTCTCATCTGAATCTCCCGTGTCTCAGCTTAAGGCCGTTTTCTCTGGTCCTCTCACTGCAGGTTCTAGACAGGGTCATCCCATCGGAGAGAGTTTGCTGTAGGTGTTGGGTAATCTGTGGTTTCCGACCGTGCTTGGTTCAAATTCACCTCCCCCCCCCGCCTTTTTCCTTGTCCAATCTTGCTCTCCTACAGGTTCAGCAGTGCTATTATAGCCGCCACATTTACATGGTGATACTTCTCTTTTTTTTTTTTAATTTTTTTGGCATTTGGGAAGACAAGCAGGTAAAAGGTAAAAGGTGTGATCTCTTACAGTGAAGTTGTTGCTGTGGTGAGGCAGGGGTCGGTGGTAACTCTCAGGTATTTCATCAGCTGCATTCTAAACCCTCCTGGCAGCCCTGCCATTGGCTTCCAGGATAAGAATGAATGCCAGAGAAAACTGTTGATTAATCCAAAATGTAGAGCTCTTCTTTCATAGCTCTTCATTATTTCACATCTTCAACATTAATTTAAATGTTTTAATGATCAGTGAGGGTTTGAAATGCAATTGTAGGCATGAGTACTGAAGGAACACAAATGAGTCATGAGCAATAAGGTGATACTTTTTATACTGAGTTATTTCTGTCAGGGTAATGTGTATATTATTCCTTTGGTGACTAATCTAAAGATAAGAAGTTGTCATTAAGGTAAATTTTCCTGGCAAGTAAACATCATGTGATCAGCAGTTTCATGGATGGAAAAGTCAATAACTAGACTGGTTGAAAATGAGTATTAATCTAATAGCATTAAAATGTAGTTTTAACAGCATTTGTTCTGCCTTAATGGATTGAATTTGCCTGGCCAGTGTTGTCACTTAGCGGTGCATTAATTCCACTTTCCAAAATTTCCTCCACAGAAAGTTATGTCGGTCAAATATTTCAGCTTCAAGCCCTCACTCCTGTGTGTAGTTCCAAAATGTAGTTCCACATACCTCTTGTGTGTGTGTTCCAAATCCTTTTTTCCCTGCAGTGCAAGTCATTAATTGGGAAATTATAGTGCAGTTTACTGGTATGTGCTTTTTTTGCACAAGCAAACTCGATTTTCAGCAACATAATGAGCCATGGGATTTTTTTATGATGCCAAATATGCAGTAGGAGAAGCCCTGAATTACGTAAGATTTTTGCAGAAGCACCAAAAATTATTTTTGGATTTCACGTTTCCATAATCTGAGCCTCTATCCAGTCAGAACTGCTCTGATTAAGAATTGACATTACTTTGAAATGGAAAACAAATTCATTTTGGTTTGATAGGAGGTGGTAGTTGTCATTTGGGGGACCTCATTACAGTCCTTGCACTTGATGCACTGGTCTGCATTTAGTTGCAAGGCTTTAGTTAATTTTGTTTGGTGGGTTTTTTTGTAGTTTGGTTTTTTGGGGTTTGTTTTTTGGGGGTTTTTTTGTTTGTTTTGTTTTTGAGTTTTTTGGTAGTGTAACAGATTATTTGGTATGGATGCTTGAGCAGTGGTGCCAGGGATCTGAGTATTACAGGACTTTTACTGTTGGGTAGACAGGAAGGCTTGTGCTGTAAAATACTTGACCACAAGAGGTTCAGTGCAGCAGCCAGCTGCAGTTCTCTAGGTAAAGATGCTCCATGTGTTGTGCAGTACTGGGGGTATGGGATGGAAAGCTTGGAGAAACCACCTTTGCTGCACATCTTTTCCAGTAACCTTCTTAGGATAAGGTCCTTTTTTAGCCTCTGTGATGCAGTGTCACCAGAATTTGAGAAGGACAGGAGACCTGACATGTCAGTGGATTGCCTGTCATATTTGGTCAAGCATGAGCTGACAAATTAAGAACCAGTTGGGTTTTTTGCCATCTCTGTGTGCTGTGTTTGAGTCAAAGTTTACATTGCAAAGGCTTGTCATAAAAATTAGCTGGCCAAATTTAGGTTCCCAAGAAAAAGGGAAGTTTCTGGAAGACTTATAGAATTACTGGACTTTGATTTTGGAGATGTTTTAATCTTATGTAGCAGATTTTGTGGGTGGGTTTTTCTGTGGGGTTATTTTTTTAGGTCTTGTTGTTGCTAGTTTGGGAGTCAGGTCCATATTAAGTTCTGGGACCAGAGGATAGCAAAACTATGAACATCTATAGCTGCTGAGCTTCCCTGGGTGTATTTTATTAATAAAATACTTCAGGTCTGTTTACTGTTTGCCTTCTTGAATGAATAAAATAGAAGTGTTCTGCGTTGAAATATAGACACAGATGTCTTTGTTCAGAGACAGCCAGAATTTCTGACCATGCTGACTTTTACCCAGGAGCATGTTCTGCCTAGACAGCAGAGTGAGAGGAGGGCAGTAGGCAGACTTCACTGATGGGAGCTGAAAATGCAAATGGCTTTCTGGGTTTTCTGCTCCTTTGTGGGACTGGTTGGGAAGCTGCTGGGGCTACTCAGGGGCTTTTGCAACCCGTACTAGCAGGACAGGTCATCCACTGGTTCTGCTTTGAAACTTGTGCCCTTGTACAAGAGCTGTGCCTGGAGAACCTGCAGTGGAGGAGCTGCAGTTTAGCTTTGTGCTTTGGATGCATACACTGCATTTCTGTGGTAATAAAGATTCATTCTATGAAAGATTGCCCTTTCCTTTTCAAAATGTGATTATCTCCTCAGAGTAGAGAGAAGCATTTCATTTTTGAGATCCCTGAGGGAAAACAAACTTCTGAGATTTTTTTAGGTGTGGGGATTTTTTTGTTTGTTTACTTTTCAAGGTTTTTTGCCCCTCAAAGGCATTGCTTTTTGCTTGTCATTTACAAATGTAACTTTTGGTTGTTATTGCAAAGATACTTTGAAACTAGTATTTCTTCCCAACCAGCCTTGGAAAAAAATTGATAAATATCCTTGAGAGTTACTTTGGGTTTTTAAATTGTTTTAGTTAGTTAACTTTTAAAGAACCTGTAAAAAAGTGTTAAGAAGAGGGGAATAAAAGTTCCTTAGTAGTCAGACTTGAAAGATTTGGCACGTCATTTTTCAGTTTTAAAATCTTGGTGATTCTTCATATTCCTTCACTATTTTCAGTTTAATGTATATGATTTCAAATCTATGTCATCAGTGGTCAGAAGCTTTCATTAGTTCCAGTTACCAGCATGTCTTTTGTTATTTGTTTCAGAATGCTTAACCTGGTAAATGATACCTTTTATTATACTTTAATAAGGAGGTATCACAGTCATGCCAAGAAAACACAATTTTCTCCTCAAAATGATGTACAAATGTTAAGTTATTGCTCCTTGAATTTCTTTTTGGTGTTTTTGCTGAGTGCACTACAACTGTATTGTGGCTTGTTTTGATAGTAAGACATTTCAAATACTAAGTTTTTAAAAAATCATTAGTATTTTATCTATTATCAAAACTTGTTTGCATAGCAGGGCAGTTTAAAGTTTTGTGCAAATTAATGCTTCTGAAAAGTTGGAGTGAGCTAATTGAAGCACTAACTTTCAAGAGAAATTCTTTAATATTGAAACCCACCAAAATGTTTAAATTGTAATATACTGCAGTTCTATCCAACACGTTTTTCCATCTATAGTGTAAAATAACATACATAAAATAACAGATCAGTTAGTTGTAGAAATCTAGTGTTATTAAATAACACTTAAGTGTTATTCAGATGGTGTATTAAGATAAAAGGGTGTTCCATCTAGTTAGAATGTGAACTCCCTTTCTATAAAGAACACAATCTTGTCAGTAAATGGCACGTGCTAGGTTATCACTATACTAGGGAATAATATTCCTGACTGTCTTCATCATATGGACAATTGAGAATTTTTGCTAATCATATTTGGAAGTATTCCAGTTTGTAAAATTATATCAAAAGGAAAGTCAGGGCTATGTGACAGCTTTTCTTTGTCAGTATAGGAGGTTTCTGAGCAGACACTTGAGGACAAAGAGTGGAAGGACAGTTGAATCTGTCCTGTATTCAGAAGTTTTACTGGTGTAACTATTTCTGTTGATGAACTGAAGATTTACATAAATTATTATTCTAAGGAAATTGCCAGTGTTAGTATAATTATTCTTTCTTGTATGAAGAACTGCTGCTATAAAAATATCTTTATACCTGCATAGCTGCATTAAAAGCAACTTTAATTTTAATTGCACGAGTTTTGCTGGTGTGGTACAACTTTATGTAGCAGAGCAGACCAACTTTTTTGCCTTTAGGTTAGGCAGTTCAATCTGTAAATGTTTGTTCCATCTGTAAATGTTTGCTTTCCTCAGGTTTCAGAAATGTATGCTTTGGTATTGCTCTTGCTGGGGGATGATGAGATGCTGCCACTTATTAACTAGTTCCCAAGTCTTTGCTATAAAGTAGCTGAGAAAGTGCACTGTGTGTATCTGCTGTGATCTGCTGAAGTTCCCCTTTTTTTGGTGGTGCACCATGCTCTTCAAAACTGGATAGATTTGACTTACAGACAGTTCTTCTGTGGCTTATTGTTAGAGAAGTCATATAGATCATTCCTATATTACTCCAATTCTCTTTGCTTCTGTGTGCTGTGCCGCTGCTGTGCAGTGCTGCCCTGCACAGCTGGTGTTTGCTGTAGCCATCAGGAGAAGAATTGACATTTTGGGTTGGTGCTACTGCCAGCCCTCATTAGACCTCTGAATGATGCTCTGTTGAACCAAGTAGGTTGCAGTCCTTTGCTCAGTCTTCAATATTTGGAATACATTACCATTTTCTTCTTTTAAAAAGGGCTTTGATTTGTTCATGGTTCCAAACTATAATCTGGAGGGGTTTTTAATCACAAATTGAAAAAAAACCATGTTTTTATTCTTGCAGGAAGGAGGAAACAGAAGCTTGCCAAAGAGAGAGCAGGACTTTCCAAGGTAATACTGTGTTCAGTAATGCAGTGGTGTTTTGAAAGATGTTTCACTTGTATTATTTGTGCTATTTACTTAAGGATTTGTTTTGATTTCAGGATTACCAACACTCTTGCAAATATGTGGTCTTTAGGTTTTTTTTAATGCTCAGAAATAATTGTATTGTTGTTCCTTTTTTGTGTCAGACAGAGGAGTTATATTAGAAACTGCAATGTTCACTGTGTGATTTGATGATGTTTTCCCTCTTCATAATGTGAACAAGGACTTTTCAGACTTAGTTATTAATGGGATACACTTATAACTGAACTTGATAGGTTGTTTTAAGCAATAGCAATAATTTGCAATAGCAAAAATAGGTTTCAATAAGCATTTAATTTCCTTTTCATTATTACCAATGGATCCAGAAAGAAAATATAAGATTTCTCTTAAACAACTGCAAGAAATACAGTTGTTATAAACATAATGCACCTTAGAATTTATATTTGCTCCTAAATGATGTACTTAATAAACTGAGTAGAGGTATTTCAGGCTCTGTCTCTCTACAGATTTGTGATGCAGTGTTATGAGACCTAAGTCTGGTTTTCAAAAACATTGAGTACTTTTAACTTAGTGGTGACACTTGTTTTTTTGCCAGTGTCAGTGTAACAATAGGGTTGTGTGCATCTTTAATTTCAATTGAGAATATTTTCTGCTGACTTTTTATTAGCTGGTGTTTAATGGCATATTTAGTTTTTACTGTGTGTGTTTATAGTTGCCTGATCTGAAGGATGCCGAAGCAGTTCAGAAGTTTTTCCTTGAGGAGATTCAGCTTGGAGAGGAATTACTAGCTCAAGGTAATAAATTTTTTTTTTTTCAAAGGGTAAGTTATAAAATAATTTTTCTCTACCTTTTTTATAAGATGTTTTTTATACATCAAGACATTCTGGGGAGTCAAATTCATCTAAGAAAATCTGCGTATTTGTTTCTAGCTTTGTGTGTTCAGAAAGTCCATCAAGGAAGGAGAAGAGCTTAATGTGTATCGATTCACTGTAATGTGATCCACTCTTGGTGGATGTTTTGTGGAAATGTGTTACAGTGTGGAAGATGGTTGATTTCAAAACATTATAATTTGTCACACAGGTGAATATGAAAAAGGTGTTGATCACTTGACCAATGCCATTGCTGTGTGTGGGCAGCCGCAGCAGTTACTACAAGTTCTACAGCAGACTCTTCCACCACCAGTGTTTCAAATGCTTCTAACTAAGCTCCCTACAATAAGCCAGGTATGTGAAATAGCCCTGTTGGTCTGGTTTGGAAAAAATGGAAATATCTTATCCACTGCACCAGTCTCGAGTATCAGGTTTTGTAATCTGTTGTTTTTTTAATATGTTCAGTTAGATAAAAGGCTTTTTTATTTTTTTCACCTGAGATGTTAAAAAGTGAATATGAAAATCATTATGTAGCATTAATAGCAACCAGGATAAAAGAGAAATACAAAACTTCTCTTGTGTATAGCATATGCTAAGCTCTTTAAGTACAGGCATCTGACCACAACTCTGGTACTATAAGTGGATCTTGTGTTTCCCAAATGCAAGTTTGGGGGGATTAGAAAAACAGTAACTTTATTGCACTGGCTCTTGAGTATTTTTTAAAATTTGACATTTGTACAAGTGTGGGTAAATGCTATGCAAGTTCATTAAAATGAATCTGTTGTTTTTGCTACCCTCTTGCTTCCGAGTCAGCTTTAGACACAAGATGTTAACTAGCACGGGAACTCGTGACAATTTTGGAAACTTGGGAGTTTCCCTGATGATAAAAGTGTTAGTAGCTTTAGGAATAAAATGTTCTCCCATTTTAGTCTGAGTACTGAGTGGGTAATGTTGCTAATATGCTGGCAGGTGAGTCTGTTGTGAAATAAATGATATGTTTCATGTTCTTGGAAGTACAAGGGAACTCCCTAACAGTGTTACCTGACTTAAAGCAGAGATTCACTGCTGGGTATCAGTTGGCTTTTCTTACAGCTCAGGCCTGGTTACATTTCAGGTCCATGCAGTCTGTGGTAACACTGGAAAGTGTCAGGTACACAAGATGTAAGAGCTGGGGAAATGATTGAATAAAAGGTTTCCTAAGAGAACAGTGCCAGAAACCACACAGAGGTCATCACTTGAGGTTGTTAGAACATTTTTTATCTGACTTTGGCTTTGTTAGGTATTGCACTGTATGTAATTTCTGTGTAACTGACTTTAAAAACTTAAGTCAAATGGATTGCCATTTTTAACTTTAATCAGTTTGTTCAATAATTACACTGCTTAATGTTCAGTGTAAAATTACATTGCTTGATAATCAGTTGCCTACTGTCAATTTTATGTAATTGTGAATGAGTTTTTCTCCTTCTTACAGAGAATTGTAAATGCACAGTGCTTGGCTGAAGATGATGTTGAATGAGGTCACACCACAACGGGGGGAAAAAAGTTTTCTTACCCCAGAAGATGAGCATCAGTAGGGGGATAAAGGGGCATAGTAGTTAATGGACTGTGTACCACATCGGGTTCTACCAGAGTTAAAATTAACTTTGTGTAGGTGGGTTTCACAGGATTTTATTTATTATCCCAGTGAAAAGTGTATTTTGATAAGAATTCATTTTATAAATACACTGTGTTGAGTTATCAAAGTATCACTAACTTCATTATTATTAAAATACGCAGTTGTAATGTTGTACATACAGACATAAAACTACGACCTATTAAAAACCCAATGCTCATTTTTGAAAAACGAAGTTATGGCAATAAAGATTTATCTCCACTTGTGTGTCCCTATAGTACTACTTTAAAATCCAGAATATTTGGGTGTCAGAGCAAATGATCTAAAAATGGCAACATTAAAATTAATTTTTAATGTTATGGCTGGTCTTCCAATGGTTTTAATTAAGTTTAAAACCTTGTGTAATTTCATCAGAAAAGAAATATGTGATCATTTAAACAGTAATAGATCACCTTAGAAGGAGATGCAAATTGCAATGGTAATAGATGACAGGTTGTAGAAAGAATGACAAATCTGTTTCTGTCAGGAACAAAAACATGTAAAGTAATCAATTCAAAATTACTGGCAAACTTGAAAGCTCTATTAATACAGGTGTCTGAAACAAAGCTGTTTGGAATAGAACCTGGGCAGATTGTAAGAGCACAAAGGTTGGGGTGTTTCAGAAAACTTGAAACATTGTGAGACAGTTGACATTTCAGTGTGTAGTCTTCAACACCCCAGCAAATGGTTCTTAACAGTCTCTTTAAGGCATTTGCCTTAACAGAAAAATTGCACTGCTAAGGTAAGACAATTATATCCCTAGGGTAAATAGCAAAAGCTAATGGAATTAGGTGTACAATTTCGGTGTGGTGTGGTGAATATTCCTTTGCCAGTGAAGAGGAGACAAACAATATAAAGCAGGCTCAAGTGAGTAGGAGAAGTGTACTTAGGAAAGCAAGTTTTTCATGGGTAGGATCTTCCAAATGTCAAAACAGACTGCCTTCTCTGGGTTTGTGCTATTAGCACTCAGGTGGCAGAAGAAACAATTTAAAATGTAGCTTTATTTTTTTGGCACAGTGACTGATTTTTAACTTGAGAATGCTTTGAGGTGTCTTTCAGACCAGCTAATGATGCTGCTAGATTAATAGTACGGTAATAGGTAGCATAATTTAGTAGAAGTGAGATGCTTTGAGAACACTCTAAGCAACTCTGTCTCATTTCAGCCTTGTGCAAATTTCTTCAAAGGCATCAATGATTCTCCTCAGTGATTCAGGAATTGCCTCACAGGATTTTTGAGAGGTTAAGTGGATAGTTGATGGTGACCTAGCAGTCAATACCTGGGTTTGGGAGTGGAAATGGCTCTTACTGAGTCATTCTGCTGAGATGGTTTGCTATGGAATAGGTATTTTTCCCTTAGGCCCTAGAAAACATTAATTCCAAAGATTAGAGGTGCTATTGAAATTTTCTGTAATGTGATAAATACTGAAGTTAGTGGCTGGTATCAACAAACAACTGGATGTAGTTTAATCTTTGTGCTTGAATTGTTTAGGTAGCATAAGGTAAAAGTAAAACGCAGTAGCCATATTCAGGGGACAATGGCCAGCGTGCTCTTTTCCTTTTAATTTATTTTACAGGGACAAATTTACTTTGCACTTAATAAAAATACTGTGAAATTACAGAAGGTTCTGATTTTAATGAGGCTTTTTGAAGGAGTTTTCCTTTTCTCTCCTAACACTTAAAAGTAAAAAGTAGGAATTCTTAGGTCATGTCGACAGAACAGTTAGCATATTTACCTTCTGTTTTGCTGGTCACTTCAGTATATCTTTTTAGTTCAGCTTTTAACATTGTTTTAAGGTGAATAAAACTTCCATCTTGCCTTGAAAAACAAACCCAAACAGCACAAGACAAACCTGAGCATTTTTCTGCACTCTTTGTTATAATGACAATTGAATTTACAAATTTGAATTTGAATTACATTTTAGCTTGCAGCAAAGCTCTCCTTTGCTGAACTGTGTCAATTCTCATTTTGATGGAAGGCTTGGTGACAGTCTGATTATGTCTATAAATGGTATTTGCTGTAATAAGCATCACAGACACACATATTGCTCTAACATTCTTCATTTTCTTGAGCCTGCAAAGTTAGATGCAAACAAAATTTAAGATAGCCTTAAATGCAAATTTATTCTCATATCTGACAAGCCAGAAGTACCTGGTTAGTACGCTAGAGCAAGCTCTGATACCTGTTTTGAGTGCCTTGAGTTGAATGCTGAATCTCTTTAACAAGACTTGAATTTTTTTCTTCCCCCAAATGTCCCAGTGAAGCTGATACTGTACAATTGTGAAGACTTGGAAGCCATTGTCTAGAATGCAAATTTGCTGTTGCTCCAAGAGTGGCAGGCTGACAGAGGTGTAGCTAAGCACACTCCACAGATGTTTCAGACTCAAGCAAAGACTGCTTTCAGACACCAGTAAAGTGCAGATCATCAGAAACACGGTGGTAATGATGGATGTTTTTACATCAGCAGTAGTAATGCCATTGCATTGCTGTGCATAGTGCTGCATATTTCTTTTCACTTGTGCAAATTAAAAAAGTGTGGAAGTAATCCACAATTCCATTTGTGGATTTGCTGCTATGGAGCTCACAGCTGCTGGAGAATAAGATTGGTAATCTTACTTTACTGCACGTTAAACTGCTAGTCCTTCTTCCAGGAAGAACCATCTTCCCTTCCGTGCTTCTCCAGGAACGAGGCACTTGTTTTCAGCACTGAAAGGATTTCATACAAAGAAATGGAGAGGTCTGTCAGTTTTATGTTGGAACGTCTTCTGTCATCAGTTAAGAGCTTCTCGGGCAGCTTTTATAGAAAAACCCCACCCAGCTAGTTTCATTATCATGCAGGACTACCTTTGATGTGTCATATTTAAGTTTTCTAGATAATGGAATCAAATCCAAAACCAGAGTGGTCAGTCACACACTGAATCATCTGGCACTAATTTCCTTTCCCTGGGGGCTGACACAATATTATTGTTGCCCTTAGCATGAAAAATAGAGAAGTCCCAGCCCTGCTGTGTAGGAGGCCAGCCAGCCACCATCAAAGTAAAGCTCCAGCTATTTATGCACTCAGAAGAATCTTTCTAAAGTTTCATTTGTACATCTGTTGATGGTGTGTTTAAAGTCCCTTAGGCTGAACAGTGGCCCTACATGACTGTTGTGTTACAGTTAACATGAGTTAAACATCAAGGGGACCTTTGAAGTGGTCACTAAGTGCTTTTAGTGATTGTTTCAAAGGCATGTTGTGCTGCACACCCATGCTTCTGTGTTTTTAAATGTATGGACATAAAAAGGGCTGATATGAAAAGAAAGAAAAAATCTGCAAGGCTTCTGCTGCACCCAAGTTTTGGTTTGGTTTTTAGTTAGTGTGTTTACACTGATCAGCGTAGCTTACAGTATTTTCTGTGCACTGACCAAAAGCCTGTTGCAAAGAGCTGAAACTTGGCTTAATTCATGAGGACTGGGCTAGCTTTCATCAGAGGCGCTCTGGAAACTGAACTAGTCTGGGTAACAGTACTTGTTTTCTGCATTTGTACCAAACTCAAACTTCCCAAAGAAAATGTGGATATCTAATGCTGTTCTTACAGGGCAGAATTTGGCACATCCAGTGTATGAATGTGTGAGTGAAGCTGTAGAAAACAGCTGGCCCTTCAGTGTTATTTTTTGTACCAAACTGTCCAACATGCTGGCACTAGATAATGGGCAGCTTTTTCAAAGTACAGTGGTTTCCATGTGTTCTTGAAAAGAAAATCCAGGTTCTCTCTTCTTTCCCTGCAGTAGGGGCTAGTTTTAAAGAATATTTACTGGACATCTTTTGAGGAGCTCACCACCCTGTTTTACAATCATTCTTGTAAATTAATAGTCCTTAACTCTTAAAGGCCTCTGAGCTACAAGCTTTTGACTCCAAGCATACAGTTCCTGTTCCTGCTTTGTAAAGGTCAGGTCTGTCTTTAACAGGTTGACAGACAGATGTCCTGCAGTGCTCACTCACAGTTTCATTTCCCTTGCATCCTGAGATGTTCTCGACTCATCTTTGGGATGAAAGTGTGGTACTCACCCATGGTGGGAGAGGTGCTTAACAGACTGACTGTTGCAACTGGCACCGTGTTGCTGCAGCCTATGGATCTCTTGGGAGGTTCATGCTGCAAGGCAGTTGTGAGTGGCATTTGTGTATGAAATTTTTAGTGTGCATGGAGGCAGAAAACAGATGAAGTCAGATAGTTCCGCCTCTTTGCATGTTGGACCCTTACAGCTAAAAACTGATTTGGTCACACAATCATTTACTTGAGCACATCTTAATCTAAACAGCAGGGGGCAGTTTTGCACACACATTTTGTGCAAGCTCATCCTGCAAAATCCTATTTTTTAGAATCTTCCTGTCTGGTGAGGTGATGCAATGCAGCATTTTGTCCAGACAGATTTGGTACAGTGTGTAAGACAGGCTCAGTGGAGCAGCAGTAGAATGTGTTTCTATTGATAATACCTAATTTTTGCTTTTTAAAATCCTGTGTGTTTAAATGTTGTGGTGACATGATTAGGAGGCTTTCCCTCTTTCTCTCCATCCTTCAACACACACTAGGCATATAGATAAGCCAGCTGCATTGTACAGCTTAAACTCTGCAACAAAATGCAATCACATCTGATTCCCAGGCATGCAAGAGAACTTCTCCCCTGTCCAGCTGTGACTATTTTGGATGAGCTTTGCTAGCTTGAATGAAAGGAAGGTACCACTTACCAGCAGGAGCCGTGGAAGTGAAATCTGCATCTTGAGATTTTGCCTGGAGTTGGACTCTGCCTGTGATGGGCCATGTGAGGAGAACCCACCAAAAAATAAAGAGGCAAGATATTATAGGTTGTTGACAGGATGCATTTTTAATGCTGGTTGAATTTTGGCTGAGTTTGACAAAATCCACTCGCCCTATTCTGATCCCGCAGCTGACATGAAGTGAGCTGATCTCTTACTTTGTCTCTCCCATGCCTTGGAGGCAGCTGTTCCACATTGTAGTGGCACCCTGGCTCAAAACCAAATCTGAACTACCCCTACATCTCAAAAGTGTTTTTTCTCTGCTTTCTGGTCTGTGTTTGTGGGGGGGTAAAGTATATATATGCTATATGAGTAAATGGAAATTTTCCACCCTTGTAGCTGTCAATGAGCATATTTCCAAACATTCAACTTGTTAGTAAGAAATTCTTCAAAGTCTGCTCAGCATATGACAACATCTAGAGAGAGCTGTTTAATAAAAGATACTGTGTGAAAACCATGCTTCTTCTCCTTCCTTAGGTCACTCTAGCCATGTTACACCCTGTAACATAGTCTGGAAGATAGAGAAATTTGCTGTAAAAAAACAGTATTTGCCTGTTTTAGCATGTATGTAAAAGAGCATTTCCCTGGAGCTCTGAAACAACCTGGTTAGCATCTCTTGCTGTATTTAATATTATTTAATGAGAAAGAATGTACATTCAGCTTTGATGATTAAAATAACATTGATTATTGCATGAATTTGTGAATTATAATCAATGACTAATTAAATGGAGAAATTAAGAAAAGGGATTCTTGAGCAAGCATGTTCTTTGAGAAACTCTCCCTTGTTGTTTTTAATTGATAGTACACACCTAATCAATTCATAGCAGTATTTCATTACTGGTGGGAACAGTCTGGTTTTGATGAAGATTTTCTTTGACCGCACATTGACCTGGTATAATACAGCCTGGTTCTGTAAGTAACTGTGAGCAACACTGCTAGCTCCTAGCACTGAGGAGGTGGAAGTTTTTGCCTATATAAAGAAGGGAGGCCCCATCTGATCCCAGGTTGCAGCCTCCGTATTTATTGAGTTCTAGTTGAAGTGTTTGCTGTAATGACACCTGAATTTGCATAACCATGAGGGGTTACTATTTGGTTTATGTTTCATTTGTTTTTATCTCTCCATCTAAAGGTTTGAGCTTTAAACATCAGGTTTCTTGGCTTATGTTAGAAATTGTCTGACACAACTAAGGGCCCTTTTTTAACTTCTTTGTAGGGATGTTATTTATTGGCCATTAGCACTGGCAGAATTCTTAGCATGAAAATATTACTATTATTATTATTATTATTATTATTATTATTATTATTATTATTATTATTATTATTATTACTTCTGTATCAGCAGAGATGTGTGTGGCACTCTGAAGAATCTGCTTCTGCAAACTCACAGCCTGCAGTCCTGATCCCGTAATTTACTCTGCACGGTCCTTTTCCTCATGGAAACCTAAGCAGTCAAGAGCAGGACGTTGGGGCAGTGACACAGGAAGGGAGAAGGTAAGGTTTAGGATAGTACGATTGTTTTGGTAGTAATTGGGTGGGTGTTTTATCTGAATTTTGTTTGAAGCTCTGAAGCTTACTTGTTTTCTGTGTCACATTAATTTTAGACTAGTTGGCTAATCAGTATTAGTTGCTAGTCTAATCAGGAAAAATCAGACTTCAACCAACTAACCATACATCTGATTATAAATCATTAAACCTACCAAAAGAAAGAAGTATTAAAGGCACACTGAATAGATTTGAGGCACAACTTCCCCCCCAACTGAAAGCAATAACATGAGCTGTCAAGCACTGGGTTAATTGCTCTGCTGGCAGTCCTGCAGTTCACAAATACCTTCTGCATTGAAAATGTAAGAAGCAATCTTTCAGAAATCTAGCTTGCTGTTGGATAGCAACTTTAAAAGGAACTCTGTTCTGTCACAACTTTGTAATCAGCCCAAACTGTAGTGCCTGAAATTCGATGATACCATCATGCAAATAGGAAAGCTGGGTCATAGGTATTAAAGACATAAATAAGGGAAACAGCCTAGAAGGCAGTGCAGTGAGTCCATCCTAGCTGGTGGATTGCAAACAGTGAATGCTTGACAACCTGATAAAACAGTTGCAGATCAGAGAGAAATTCATAGCCCTGTTTAGGACAGCTGTCCCATCCTTTAAAACAATGCAGCCTTCTAAAGCATGCTTTTGACCCTTCAACTCTTGGTGGTTAGAGCAGGTCTGTTGGCTCTTTTCGGAAGGGAACACAGCCTCTGGGATGGAATGTATTGATACTGGGGCAGTGCTCTCCCCATGCTTTTGGTCATAAAATGTGAAGCAGGGAAAAAATTGACTCCTGTGTAGAATCCCTCTCTTTATTTTGGCTGTTTCCAGAATGAAAGGACTTTGTCAGTTGGGAGCAGTGTTTTCTCTTCTGCATTGCCCTTGAAGATCTTCAGCAGGCCTGACAATATTTCTCATTAGACTTTAGATCTTTTCACAGATGGATATCTCCTACCTTGGACAGCACATTTTCCAGAAAAAACAGTGATCTCACCCAGATTTTGAAGAAAAAAAGAAATAGATTACAGTCTGACAGAACCAGCAATGGCTCAGACTCAGGAGTCTTCATAGCCTTTCCTTTTTTGAAATCTAAGTGTTCAAATTTTGCCTGCCCAGCTCCTGGTAATGTTGCAGGTAATGTGGGTCTCAGGGGGTGACACCACAAACTTTACTATTAATTGATGCAGGAGTGGTTTTGTAAATTCAAAGTATTTGTAGGTCCTCATAGTATAAGTAGTCACCAAAGAATTTGTAGAGACTGTCACTGATTTTTTGAAGACATGCTGCTGAAAGAGTAGTTCACTGGAGCAGCATTGACTATCTTTATTTGGGAAAATTGAACTGCATTTTCCTTTTTTTCTTGGAAGACCACATTATTTTTTGCTAAGATCAAAGAATATCACCCTTTTTGACATGCCTGTAGATGCAGGTAGCTGTGCTCTTGTGAAGCTTCACAGGAATCAGGGACCAAAGACACAGTTAATGATTAGCTAGACACACCATCCTTTTCCCCACAGCCAATACAGTCTGCTGCTAATCACCTTTCAATGACTATAGGGTGTGAGACTGGTCATTTGTTTTAGTGGGAAGGCCATGTGCCATGAAACAGAGCTTTGCGGGCAGTCTTGGATGCCTGATGCAAGGCTTCTTCCATTGCTTCCCAAAATGATGGTGTCTTCTGGCAGAGTTTAGGCACTGGGAGTATTTTTGTTTTCTGGGTAAATACAAGTCTACTGTAGCCAGGATCTTTCAACTTAACAGCTTTCAGTGAAAGTCAGAATTCTCATACACCAAAGCTCTTTTTTCTTTTTCACTTGCTGTGTGAAGATCATGCAAAAGAATTTGTACACTGCCCTTTGCTGGGCATCTTCTGAAGACCAAGTGCCTGCCTTTAGCTGTCTAAGAGGCTTAGAACTTCAGCTATTCTTTTTTAAAGTGCTGAAAGGTTAACATTTGTATTCCTTTCTGAATACAAATGCAGAAATACATTGCAGATATACATAGTGGAATCAAATTTTCAGGGTTGGCACCCCAGATAGCATCAGGGCACACAGGTGATTGGTCCAACATGACTGGGAACAGGGCATCAGGTCTAGATTCAGGCTCATCTTCCTGCCAGCCCATCATTTTGCCACAGACATCCATATGATAACTGCAGAAGATGACGAAGCTGTGGTAGCTTTGTGTGCAGCAGCAGTAACAGCAGCAATGGAAGATGAGAATCTGTGGGCCTCAGTGTAAAAAACAGCTTTTCCTAGCAAAGCCAAGTTCATCTTAAACTTCTTTGTGGTAGAATTTTTCCCTTTTCCCCTTGTCTTCCTACACCTGTCTTTTATGGACCAAGCAATTTTGCAGTTTTCAAGTCTGGCTGTAAATCACGAGAAAGAAAGGGGGTCCCATGTCCAGGTGTGCTGGCCAGCAGTGGTCAGCAGTGCAGGAGGCTCCAGGAGCCAGCAGAGCCCCGCAGCTTCAGCTTCCAGAGCCCGTGTCGCTAGATGGCAATGTGGCACTCCTGCAGCTGTGGCTCCTGAAAAATGGCTTGCTTTTCCTGTGTTTATCTCTGCCAAACTCATGATTGCACCCACCACCTCGGCAAGAGAACAGAACAAAATCATTTCATAGAACATTACAGCTGTTGTGCCTTTTTCTTTTCTTTCTTTTTTCCTTTCTTTCCCCTACAGTTCTTTGTCCCACAGCAGGGTGCAGAGGTTTAAAAACCTTCTTTCTTAATCACTCTCCTTCTAAAAACAGAGAAAACACAGCCTCTTGGGAGCAATTAGCTGTGAGAAAAGCATTTCTCAAACAATTGCCAGGAAATATTGTCTTGACCGATATTCCTGATGTATCACTGTCGTTCTCAGTACTGTTATTCTAACATACTTGACTGAAAAACAGCAGGATACAGATCTGTAATGTATGATCTGCAGCTTACCACCTACCTTACCTTTTTATATACATTTGCTTTCAGTTTGTGTCCTCTCCCCACCCCCTGGAGGCATTCTGTTTAGGAGAGTGAAGAATTATTTGTGACTCTTCTCTTGTGACTAGTGTATCAGGCCTAGACTGTGTCAAGGCATGGCTGAAAATTAAGGTTATGCCTCTGCTGCCTGGGTTCCTGATTGAAATTCAGTGTTGTGTGCTGCAGAGGGGATCAGACTGCATGCTTCCAGCGATCCCTCCTAGCCTCAAAGCCTGGCAGCCTGAAAATACGTGAGGCTGGTGAAGCCTGAACTTCAGTGGGAGCAGCTGGAGAATGGGTATGCATGAAGCAGGCAGCAAAATACACTGAGACCAGGGTCTCGACCGTGAAAGCCTTCTCCCCATTTTTGCATTAATGGAAGATGGACCAGGCTGAAGGGTGAGGAGGGGTTGGAGGAATGGTGGTAAATTTGGAGTGCTAAAAGCCAGTGTTAGAAGTGGCTAGGAACTGCTAATAGCTATCCAGAGAGCAGTGTGTACACATGTGCGTGCCCACTCACATGCACAGCCATAGCTGTTTGTATTGTGTGGTTCAAATGCTGTCCTTCCTTACATAAATTCATGGAGATTTGAGAAGCAAGCCTTGCTCTGTGGGACAGGGTGTGAACTGAAGCACCTTCTGGAAGACAGACAGCAGTGTAATCCTTTCATTCAACCATGTCTGCAGCTGCTTTTTATAAACTTGGCATAAATACATGCTCAGTGAAGCCAGGCCTGTGTAGCTGGAAAATATTTTCCACCATCCAAAAAAACCAGAAGATTGGAAAAAGAGCCCAGAAATTGTGCATAACATGGAATGGCCTCGCTTGTGGTTTTTTTCCATGACTTCCTCAGCTCATTTTTCTGCTGCCAATTTTAGAAGCCCATAAGTCATACTTGTTAAACTTTCTCAGTTAAAATGTAACTCTAAGAACAAAGTCATATGATATGCTGCAGCCAAATAATCCTTCCAGAGCCTCTGACTGGAGAAAAGCTACCCCGATCTGGCCAGCTCGCAAACCCGCGCGGGCTCCTGTCCCAGGAGAGGCAGGGCTGAGGGGCAGGTTCACAGCCCGGGGCTCAGCTGTGCCGCCCGCAGGGGCTTCCCAGTGGGCTTCAGCAGTGCCTCCCTGCTTTTGCCAGGGTGGTCGGGCAAAAATTCCAGCTCCTCCTCTAGGAGGACTTGAGGCAAGAGGCTGAGCAGAGGAGGAGGCGAGGGGAGGCAGCGCAGAGGTTTGGCGGTGGAGGAAGGTGCTGCTGCGGTCAGGGTGAAGGAGCTGAGGGGTGAGAAAACAGCAGGCTGCCAAAAGCGAAAGTGAGTTTGCTGGAGGGTTTGAAGAAAGGACATCCTCATTCTCATTCACTGCCTTTTCAAGTGTTGAATCAATATGGAAGTACATTCATGCCA
This sequence comes from Catharus ustulatus, assembly GCF_009819885.2. Taxonomy (NCBI): domain Eukaryota; kingdom Metazoa; phylum Chordata; class Aves; order Passeriformes; family Turdidae; genus Catharus; species Catharus ustulatus. The sequence continues at coordinate 46,193,366 of NC_046223.1, read as the reverse complement.
GGAGCAGTACTTTTGTCTGCCAGTTTTGCTCTATTTTATAGGGTGATTTTGCTTACACCACGCACCAGATGACTGTTTTGAAGCGCCATCCCTTGTCCAGGGTCTGCTCCGAGCCCTTGCAAAGACCAGATTCCCTGTCACTGCTGGGAGGACGTCATTCTAAATTCACCCTCGGCAGTAGCCAGGAGTGGGATCTGGCAGATGGCACGCCGGCAGCGGTGCTCCAGCCTGCCCGTGCTGGCAGTCCCAGCTGGGCCCTGTGACCTGCGGCCGCCTCGGGAAGGCAGGGAGTGCTGGTGTCCCGAGGGCTGCCGTGGGCGGCCTCTGTGCCCAGAGCGTGCGGCCCCGGCAGGGTGCGAGGGACAGAGCAGAGCCAGGTGAGAGGAGCGAGTGGAACCGTGAGGGGCTTCGAGTGCTCAGAGTTCCAGCCCCGCCTCCCCCGTGTGCTGGGGACAGAGCAGCATGAAAAATCTCCCTCTGGGAAAAAAAAAAAGTAAGAAAACGCTTATGTTTCCCCCCTAAATACCATCTTTTGAGTTTGGTTCTGGCCCTCGATGGAAACTGGGAGAGAGGCTGCAGGAAGTCGGGGGAATCACGCTGCAGCGCAGCGGCTGCCGGGAGCGGTGGGCCCCTGAGACCGCCTTTCTGCGGCAGGGCGGAACGCCCTCGCGAAGCCTGTGTGGTCTTCACGGGAAGGGAGGAACTGAGCAAACCCACTGGAAACCGGCAAGGGTGTTGTAATGTTTTTTGGACAGCCTGTTTCAAAAAACAGTGACTGCCTCTCTCTCCCTCTCTCTCCCCTCCCTCCCCTGGCAGCCTCTTCCCGTGCCATGACACTGAGGGAGGTGGTGGTGACTGATGTAACCGCGGCCAGGGAGAGTCTCTTGCCCAATGTGCAAGGGGCTGGACGGTGGCCAGAGAAATTTGCTAAGGCTGGGTTTTCTCACAACGGGCTCCTGTGTCTGTGCACATACCTGTAACTGAGCCAGGTGCTTGGCACGGCTGCCTCCCCAGCCCAGTACACGAGGTGGCAGAGCTACTCAAGCCAGGAGGAGGAGGAGAAGAAGAAAAGGAAGAAAATGTTGTTCTTTTCCCAGATGAATGCAAACCCAATAACATACTAGGTACTCATTGTTTGTGTCACCGTGTTGTAGTTAATAACACTGTCTGTTCGCTGAGGCCAGCTGTTCTTTGTGCTCACGGCTGGAACGTGGGGGAGATCCTGAGGAGAGGCCTAGCAGTGTTTTTGCTGGATCACCACCTTTAAGTTATTGTGACAGACCTTTAAAAGGATGTCTTTGTATGAACTGGAATATAATGCTCAGCTGGGCTCTTAAATTCTGGCTCTGTTGAGAAAAGAGATCCATTCATATCGATTGTCATTTTGTATGCAGTTCAGGCACCGACTTGTAGAAAATCTGGGCCAAGAGAGATATCATTAGGTATTTATGGGGGTTTGGTTGGCTCAGCAGTCAGTTTTTCCATTGTCATGCCGTGACAGTAGTGCATTACATACACCCTCAGGAGACATCCTTCTGCTACCACAACAATAAAGGACTTTTTTTTTTCTTTTTCTGACTCATCTTCAGCTTGGAAAAAAAATGCCAGCCACCACCAGTAAATATAATTAGCAACAGGCAGATACACTTTAGGTAGCTTTCAGAGCCCATTGGGACAGGTCCTGTTAAAATATAGCATCCTGGTTGCTCACCCATGCTTGGACCTCCAGCTGCATTCCAGATTATACTTAGATGTTTTAACATAGCCTGGTGGTGTTGTAGGCTGAGGAGCCATTTCTAGCTTGGACAAAGAGGAGGAATATATTTAATGCTGGGATCATCTTTCATGCATACGCAGGAGCTTTGGCCAGATTCACAAGGCAGGGGAGTACAAATGGCTGTGCTGTGCCGGATGCAAGGTCTGCTTAGCTCTTTATCCTGCCTTTGACAGGGGCCAGCAGCAGATGCCGTGGGAAGGAGGACAAGAAGCAGAGCAAGTCTAGACTGACTCAGCCCCAGTATGCCCTCTTGGCTCCCTGCATATCTCTTCCCATTCACCAAAGCATGGGGGAAAGCGAAACGACTTCCTTAGGCCTGTTCCCCAGCCTCTCTGGGTCCCTGCTGTGGAGTGGCCCTTCTTTCTTTTGCGTCCCAGATGTGGCTTTGGGTGGGATGGATTTGCTTTGGATCCACTTGATCATGTGGAGATTTCTGGGTTAAATGTGTCCTGGCCCCCTCAGTGTTTCCCTTATGTAAGTATGATAGAGCTGGGAGCAGGTGTCACACAGCTGGGCTCTGCTGTCTGCCAGGTGGGTGAAGTCTGCGCCTTCCCAGTTAGGGGCTGCTGCCTGTCCTGTTCGTGCCGTTGGAGCACCGTGAAGTTGGGACCCAGTCTTTGGATCCATATTTCACCTTGGGGTGAGGGCTGACATTAGTCACATGATTGTGAGCATGCCAACTGGGAGATTATATGGCTTTGTTTATTTATTTATTTTAGCCTGTGACTAACATGGGGGAGTATTTGGATGAAGCCACTCCTCCCAGAAATTGCTGTTTATATTTCAGTCTCCTGAGCAGAGTCAGTCATATCTGAAGTGCTCATAGCCCAGCAGTGTTATGTGGGCTCTGCTGGCATGTCCTCACATAACCTGGCTTTCACACTGCTGGACAGAATGTGGGCTGGTTGTTTTCTCATCCTAAGCACAAATGAGCAGAAGTTTTCCTCTATATTCCTGATTGCTGAGCTCAGAGGGGTGGAGTACAGGAAGAGCAAGCTTCCCTCTGAAAAGTGGCCAAGGATTGAGTAGGGCCAAACCTGGGGTTGCACTGAGAAAAATGAGACAGTGTGGGAGGGGTGGTGGCCCTATAGCCACAGATAATATTGCACAGCTCACTGGTGCAGCATGTGTTCAGCACAGTCACTTGTAACACTGTTGTGTGTGTAAGCAAGTGAGTACCTGCAGCCATGTGACCAAAAGGAGAGATGCTTTTAGAAACATGCGAGGGTGGTGTGAAAAAACGAGTCAGCTGAAGCGTCCTTAGTTTGTAGGACACCTGTAGGCTAGTAGGCACAAGTGAAACTGTGCACAGAAACTCCTCAAATATCAAGCTGGTGTTTACTTCCATTATCTCTACTGAATTCCACCTGTGTAAGCTACTTATTTCTTTGGGATCTCATCAATTCAAGATGCTGGTTGTAGACCCACCTGACCTCTGGGGGAAGGGCAGAGCCAGCTCAGACAACTTTGAGAGAAAATAGTTTCCCAAAGCAAGGGTCTTTGCCCCTATTACAGGGCAGAGGTCAATAGAAAGAATTAGCCAAGAAGAATTTAAAGCCTAGGGCTTTAAACAGCACTTGACTAGGTGGCTAGCAAATAAATGGTGTATGGGGAAATAGGATTTTGTATTCTTGAGCCAAGGGAAGTTTGGAGAATCCTGTCCCCATATGTCATCAGTTGCTAAAACAAGTCTTCTGGAAATGCTAAAGTCTGACTCTCCCCCCTCCTTGCCCTATAGCAATGTAAGTAGCACAACTTCATCTGAGTTTTGTGATACATGAGTAATTCTGCCTCCAAGGCTGTCTGGGACTTCTGCATCACATCCTTGCTCCAGTTTGTAACTCAGTACAGTATTTTACAATCTCCGGGATAGAGATAATTTCTTCTGTGTAGTGTGCTATGGTATGTTCACTGGGCACAGTGCTGTCTACAAGGTGAGAAATGGGGCAAGACTCGTCTTGGGCCATAGATAGAGGGCATTTTCTGGTTTAGCACTTCCTAATTCTTCAGTATGTCAGGCCTGACTTACTGAAGGTACTGAGGTCAGGCCTGTTAGCCTTTGATCAGCGGGGTTTTTTTTCCTGAGCCGAGTTTGTAAACAAGGCACAGACCCAAACTTCTAAGCTGTCATGGCAAAGGCTAGAAAATGGGAAGAAACCAATGCCAGCTCAAGTGAAGTGTATGCTGCAAGTGGTGCTCTCCAGCAGGGAGGACGCTGACATTCTAAACCAGCAGCTCAGTCACTGCAGTGCAGCAGAAACCCTCCAGAGAAAGAGGGCTGTGAAAATTTGTCTTGTGTTGATGGTACCTCCTGGTCAGGGCCCAGCACCTGTGGGACTGCAGGGAAAGTTTGTATGGTGCTTGCTCATATGTTCAGTGAAGGCTTTAAGTTGCCCTCCTGTTTGTGAGCTCCTTAATCTGTGTCTTCAGTGGTAACTGGGGGAGAGGAAAAGCAGTTTTCCAACCATGATGAGCTTTTTTTTCTTTTTTTTTTTTTCAGTGAAGAAAGACCTAGATATTAGTGATTCTCAGAGATGCTGAGTGAGACAGGTTTGGTCTTGGGAAACACCTGTGCAAAGATAGGGTATTCCAAAGGAGGTAATGGTGTGAAACTGATGTAAATGAGGCCAGGATCATGGGGTTCTGCTCTCCAAATATGAATTTTATACCGAGGTCAGTGGAAGGCAAAGGTGTGTCAATCTTTATGTGGATGGGGATTTTTTGCCACTGCTTGAGCACAATGGAGATCCCTGGGGAAGCATTTATGAATGAGTTGAATACCTGCACCTTGCCTGATTTATGTCCCTCTGGCTTGTGCTGTCGCGTAGCCGGACATTGGCAGCTTTCTTGGTGTCTAGATCACTGCTGCCATGTGGTTAAAACATGCAAAGTGTCTTTCAGAGAGAAGGAATGGTGTTAAGAAGAGGAAGCTGCTGTGTGAGACTTAGTTTGCTTTATTGAATCATGCTGGTCTTGGTTTGGTAATTCCCTCTCTCTAGGCCCAGAGTTTCAATGGTTTTGTATTTCAGCCCAGCATAGCATCAGTAAGTCCATTCTTCCAGGAAGGTCAGACTTACTATCAATCCATCCCTCCCCTTCTCCCTGGGAGACTAAGGCTGTTCAACAGCAGCAAGGTTTAAGGGTGCAGTCTGAGCAGTAGGAAGCACTTTTGCTTCCTGTCAGGTTCTTGTCCTTCTGCAAGCAGGCAGGGACATCTGTCTCCATTCCTCATGTACCCACTGGAGAGTCCAGCTGCCCCTACAAGGGAGTGTTCAGCTGCCTGTGCCTCAAATGGAAGCCAAGTCCAATTGTGGGTGCTTGCAGCCTCCCAGGTCTGGGCCTTGGCATAGTTTTCCCTCTGGCCTCACCAGCTCAGGAGGAGTCCTATCCAGTCATGATAAATTTGAAGGATGTGCTTTTACTGACAGTGCCTAGGGAAAATTTATTGTGGCAGATGACAATGCATTTGTGTCTTAAAGCTGCTCTGTGGTACTGAAATGAATAAATAAGTGTAGCAAAATAAAATTCAGGAAAGAAAACAGCTCAAGAGGAAAGTTACAGACTTAGCCATCAGCACGGTTTCATTCATTTTGGGCTGGGTGACAGTTACAAGTTCAGAATTCAGTGACATTCAAACCTGTCTCTACAGGTGAAGGGACACAAAATGGGATCTAATTTGTTCTTCATGGGGCATCACTTTCTAGTCTTCTTTTTTTTTTTTTTAATTTGGCAAGAAAGTACAGGTAATTTATATCAATGTCATCAAAGAGACATTCTTGTTACTCGCAACTGTGACCTTGTATCCAGCTAAAAGAATTATAGCGGGTAACCAGTGAGATACTCAGCTTACATCCACAGGGCAGATTTTCCAAGCAGCAGCTATGCTGGCAGGGCTACCTGCCATGCTGGCCAGCCACATCGGTGCCAAGTGATTCTGGGAAAATGTGGGCAGTGACGCCACAGACAAGTAACGACAGCGGTGAATTCCTGGAAGAAGCCTTCTGAGAGCAGCAGCCCCTGGTGCAGCATACTGCAGATGCACTAGTTTAGGGACAGCTGAAATGTGGGAGAAGGGGTCACACTGGCACACTGCAATGTCCTATCCACACAGCAGGCAGCAACCTCACTGAACCAGTCACGGAAAATGGGCTGCTTGGCCAGGAGGAAACAGCTTAGACATCACAGCTTTCATTCAGAATTAGCTGTGAGCTGGCCAGGAGCTGGCCAGGCATAAATTGTTTTAGGGTTTGTTCTGCCAGCTGCGTTACCAACAAGGCAAAAACTGTCTGAGGAACAAGGCTCAGGTTCACACACTAAACCATACCTGTCATAAGGTTGCTAAACTTTTCCCTAGGGCTGGTACTACACTATTTACTGTATTGGCATGCTGTCTTTTCTGTTCAACTACTGCATGATTGTACTACAGCACGTGCTGTTGACAAGGACTAAAGCTCAGATTGAGCTGTGTAAAGGTAACTGTGGCCTTGATCACTCCATGATGAAATCAGAGCAAATTACTGGATGCCAAATTAGTTATTCTCTGTTTATTTCAGTTTAAGCAAGCTTAAAATCTGATCTTCAGGTCATGTTACTTCTCTAATTCAACTGATCATATTTATAAATGCATGTAATGGTCAAAATGATCCAATAAATGCCAGCACACAATACTAGCACTTGCAAAACATTGAATGTATATATTGGCACTTTTCTTATTTGCTGACTGCGGGACAAATAGGTTTCATATTGGGACATCCAAGTTTGTTTCAGCAGCTGGATGCATGACAAAGCTGTGTTATAATCTAGGTACTGATTATGGCTTTGCAACGTGTTGGCTCAGCATGTGGTGAATTTGGATGTGTAGATGGATCAATTTTTTAGTGACCTATGGCTTGATTTCAGCATGGAGAAGGTTGTCAGCATATTTGTGCTAATTAAGGAAACAGCATGGGAAACTCCTTTCCACTGCAGATACAGCAGAGCTCAGGAAGTGTCATTGCTCTTCAATATTTTTTGTAAGAGCCAGTTTGTCTTGAAGTAGAGAAACAGCTTTGTATCTTAACTGTATTTCTCAGCTGCACTGAAGCTTGTTTGATTCTTGCCCAAGTCTTCTGTTTTAACCTGCTTCTGGAGGATGGATTGGATGGTTAGGTCGCAAACACTTTAGGAGAGTGTTTCAGCTGTATTTGGGTCCAGTAGTGCAGGCTGACATTCTCTGCCTTGATTTGGTTTATTTTTAATGTTGACAGTAACTGAACACTAAGAAATAAACAAGTTTGTGCTCACGCTTTGCCGGAATAACTTTCTTGCTGCTGAAAATAATACTTTTGCCCAACACTAACTTTTCTTTCATTCAGACAGTGTTTTGGACATATTATGCTACTCTTAACACATTCCCATGTTCATGTCCCCGAGAGGGCAGGCTGAAACGTTGCCAACTCTATTAAGTTCTTTCTGTTACACTGAGTCAGCTGCTGTGATTTTACCTTTGCTCTTGGTCAAAGTATTACACTCGATTACCTTTTTGTTCTTTTTTTTTAAACATAAGAAATAGCATTACAAGGGTTTGTTCCGTGTTCCTACATTTCCTCCTACTTCAGTAACAAAAGCAGCACATTACTTTTGTTATTAACAAGACAGGTACACCTAGAAGCCCTTGGATTCCCGAGGGATTCAGAGCTCAAACACAAAGGGCGAACAAAAATGGGGAGAAATAAGTGCCTCTATTTGCATTTATGAACAAGGAACTGAAGTAACCACAATAAAGAGGCACTTAATTCTTTCTTAGTGAAAGGCTAAAGGAAGAAGTCTTCAGTGAGGCTGTAAGGAGACCCAGGACCAGCAGATCTCTGTTCTGCAGATGGCTCTGGACTCAGTTCTGCTCACAGGCCCCAGCAATGCTCAGTCAAGCAACAGCCATATGTCCACGTGCCACCCGCCCGAGCTCTGGCCAGCAGCCCAGCCCTTCACTAGGTCAGCATGGTACTCCTGTTCCCAGTGCAAGGTGCTCCCAGAGCTTCTGGCCTTCTGCCCTCTCTGCTTTAGTAACAATTCATGCTGAATTGATGCCTGCAGCGAGAGGTTCTAGTGGCTGCTTGTACTGAGCATTGGAGGCCTCCAGAAGGGCAGCTTCCATGACTGGGGGTCATGGCAGACCTTCTCCACGTGCCAGTCCATGGGAAGAGTTTTGCAGCTCTTACAAGTTGAAGGTGGAGTCAGCTGTAACGTGACTTACCTTCCTTGGCATTTTGAAGTCTGGTGAAACATGATGCATAATGACACTTATTCTGCCTTTGCAAGTAGGAGACTGCCTTTAAGCCAAAGTGTCTCATCGGCAAACCTCACCTCAGTGCAGAGTGCTTATTCAGATGTAACCACGAAAATAAGGGCTGGCTAAATAATGCCTCTGACTGAAAGGATCCACTGAAGCTCATTATAATGATCTTAATGACTTCCAATTCAGCTGTGTCTGTCATATCAGAGTGCAAAGGTAATTATGGAAGTGCTAAATACTATTATTATTTGATATTAGTGACAGGGTGGAGGTGAGACCTGGTGAGCCCTTCTCCCATCTGGCCTAGAGAGGAATGAGGGTTACCCCTTCCCTCCACCCCTCTCAAGGCCTGTAAAAGAAGAGCTGTGTAGGCAGGGTGGAGCCTGGACTCTGCTCCCTCTTCCAGCTGCGGTAACCTTGACTCTTTGCCATCATGGTGTCAGGAAATGGCTTCTTTCCATGTGCAGCAAACTGAGAGAAGGGAGAAATGTCTCCACAACACCCTTCTTTCTTCATCTTGTCAGCAAAGGAAGAAACATGCTTTCTCTCTCTACACTAGTTTTGCTGGTCTTTCCCTCAGTTTACTCTGTCTTTCCAGTGGCTCTCTGCTACTACCTAATGTTGCTGGATTTTTCCATCAGTTTTATTTCTTAACTGTGTGATCTGGGTGGGGCTTCAGCAGCACAAGTGCTCCTTGGCTTGCATTGGATTGCTCCTTCCTTTATGCTGGCAGCTCAGACTCTGAGGACTGGGAAGGGGATGTTGAAGCCTGGCTTTGTAGGGGTGTCAGATCAGATGACTTCCTGAGGTCCCTGTCAGCCTCAATTATTCTGTGTTTTGGAGGCCTCGTCTTGCTATTGACGTAGCTCTAGCCTGTGAAAGTGCTAACTCTTTGACCCATGAGGAGTTTTGAGGAAACAGTGACAACTTACATGGTTAACAATTAGCTACCTACTTCTGTGTAGGGCCCAACAGACTAGGTGATCTGTGGGAACCCTCTGTGCTACCAGGGTCTGCATGGAAAGCTGCACCCAGCCTTGCCAGCCCTCCTGGCTCACGGGTGAAACAGTGAGAGCACCTTCAATTAGCTCTGCTCTCTGACCATGCCAGCCTGCGCTGGGAGAAACCTGTGTGGTGGTGGTGAGTCAGACTCAGATGGTTACTTGACCCAAAGGAAGGCTTGATGATACACTGAGACTGGGACACACCAGCAGTGATTATATGATGATTCACTGCCTGTGCTCTGCCATTCAAAACATCCTCTGTGTTGCACAGGCAGAGCCATTCACGGAGGCTGCAATGAGGAAGTGATGTTTGCACCTTTAGCTGCCACCTTCTCACTGAACCTTTCAGCAGCTGCCTGTGGTCTCTCGCTGAGCAGGCTGGCACTGGGGAGGTGTGCTGGCAGGGGTAGCTCCCTGATGTGCCAGGTGATTACAGCTGGGCACTTCCTGCCAGTAATGTCCAACTCACCCTCAGAAGGTTTGGCCAAAGTGTAGTGCAGTCAGGCATTCCAGTGTCCCCCCCAGCGCCATTCTCTGCAGTGTGAAAGCACATCATTGGACTTTAATGCTAAACTGAGGGGCAGGTGGGAACTCAAAGTCCTTTAATACTCTGCATTCCAGCCCATCATTTGCACATCATTATTCAAAACTCTCATAAATTCTTTGCAGAGCTGTTCCCATTTCCATTTTCCCTGCTGTCAGAAATGTGCACCCCACACAGTCCAGACTGCTTCTGTGTTTCTTTTGTAGAGGGGCACATAGTCTGCTGTCTATACTTCCTTTCTTCCTGTTCCACCCACCTTTTTGTCTTTCACTCTTCCTCTCCTCTCCTCCAGATCCTCTCCTGACAGATGCATGCACTCATATGGTTTTACAAAAATGGTCTGAGTGTACTGACTACGTCTGTCTCGTTCTGCTAAATGCTTCCTAAAGTGCTGATATTACTGCATGCACAGCAGAGAAGTCCTCAGAGCCTGGGAAGCACCATTTTTTCCTGACCCAGGAACTGATACTGCTTGTGACAGTTTTCTGGCCACTGGTAAGATCTGAGGCACAGAAAGTTTACTCATGTTGGCTGGGACTCACAAACATGTTGAGGCTAATAACGTGCATGGTTTGTGTTGTGCTTTCCCTGAAGCTAAGTTGAGCAACATGTTAGGCATTACTCAGAGCTCCTAAACCTCGTGTTTTGCCAGTGACAAAGGTGCAAAGTTGAAGTACAACAACCCTGACGTTTTCTGTGTCGTGTAAAAGCCAAGGTCCAGCAGAGTTGTGATCTGTCCTCCTAGTCTTACAGTGAGTTCTGCCTGGACTTATGTCACATTTAGATCTTCAGCTCTCATGCATTCTTGCCAGCTCTCCTATATGTCTAAATAACTAGGTGAACTCTCTGGAAAAGAATCTGTAAGATTAATTTAGTCCTTGCTTCCTGTGAATGAACTGTCTTCAAATTGTTTTTCGAATGTATTTTACATGCAATAGTATTATTTGTGTCCCATCTTTGTGTTAGCTGGCTCTGGCTTCTCTATGTGATCTTGGATGTAACTGTGGTTTTAAGTACCCTTCACTGGTTATTCATAGCATGCATTTAGTCATTTAACAAACATGGTATTAGTTCTGCTCTCTAAGTGGATGACTAATACTCTTATAAATAGGAGGAATGTGATCTGAAAGGTCACGTGAGTGTTCCCAGTGTGAACATATCCCCAAACTATGAGACTTCTCATTCCAGGATTGTACTTGCAAAAAAGAAAATGCTCATTACTAGGAAGAAGGAAAAGGGTTCAAAACCCATTCAAGCAATTTCTCTGCTTTAACTCAAACAATTTGCAATTGTTTGTAGAGTTTTGCGTTGCAAAAGGTTTTTGCAATGTTTGCTTTTCTTTGCAATCTCTCCTGACCTGCTTGGGAACATATGATTTGGAGCAGTCCTGAACTCTGTCCTATGCCAGCGCCCTTCCTTGGAACATAACAAGACCTGAATGTTTCTTAAGTAAATATAAAAAACATCTTTTTACTTTCTTCTTAATCTCTTTCACATCTCTTTGAAAAGCAAGACAGCGCCTAACACTGGATTCCAAAGGATATGAGAGTGCACAGTACAGGTTTCTGCACTGCCTGTAAGCTGTCAGCTTTCCTCGGCTCAGTTCCATGAAGAGATGTTGTGCTGCCCAGGCAGGGGTGGAGGAATGAGAGGTGCTTGTTAATGCAACCTCCCAAGAGGTTGTGTTTCTCTGATGGAAAATGCAGGAGAGAAAATGCAGATCAGCTATGCAGGCACCCTCATCTTTTAATTTTTATCAAATGAAAACAGAATCACTGACTGCAGCTGCTCTCCTGCTCCTGAAGGGTTTGGTTTATATTCCCAGGATTACAGTGCTAAGGAAGGGAGGACTGATGGCCTCAGAATATTCAGCTTAATTTCAGGGTTTTTCCAGACTTGCTGAGGGTATGTCTGTAGCAAATGCTTAGCCCAGGTTTGAGCCCAGTCTATGTTCATGCACTGCCTGTTTGGGCAATTAAAGTCCTTGGTCTGTGGCACCCCCTTGGTCAAGTCTGAGACCCTCCTTGGCTGGAGCAGTGAGGGAAAGCACATCAGGCTGGGGCTAGAGCTGGGGCTAGGACAGGAGGGCCTTGCAGAGGCCACATGCCAGGGATTGGGCTGCTCCTGCTGCTGTTATGATGCCAACCAGAGAGGTACTTTTTCTGCTTGCCTGTGGTATGAAGTCAAGATCAATCCCTTCCAGTGGAGAAACAGGCAACCATGGCACCATCTTTCCCCACTGACTACAAGTCAGGTACGCCCAGGTGCCCACCCAGTGGGGTTTGGTAGAGTGCAGCATAGCAGAATGAGATGCTCCTGGGGATAGGCTCAGCTCCTAGCTGGGTTGTGGCACTGGCTGCATCAACTCTGCTCTGCTCAGCCTCTTCAGAGTCAGATGTGATGGCTTAAAGCAGCTGTGGCCAAAGTTAGTTTGACACTGTACTGGAAAGAAGTGGGGGAGAGGACCAGCACGGCTGGCTCAGAGGTGTGTCCTGATCAGCAAAGGCAGGTACACTGTCTCTGGCAAAAGCCTGGGGCATAGGCCTGTGTGGCATGGGCCATGTCTGTGCTAACAAACCAGGAAACAGCTGTGTTTTGCTTTGTGGCTGGGTAACACTGTGTGGCTGTGGTGTGACAGATGTTTAAACCCTCTTGCCCTCCAAAACCAACTGGTTGCATACAGACTACCTATTGGGAATAACCCTGGGCCATGCTAACTCCTGGACTATGCTTGGGAACAGTTTGGTAGAGCACTGTTTGGCCCGGGCCAAAACTGTACCCAGGACCACACTAAGAGCTTAGGGGTGGATGGTTGAGCTCCCCTACTCGTGCCCTGATTCACTGGCTTGATTTTCTGCTCTAGATGCTGCCAGTCTGGCTGGTGTCAGGCAAGTTACCTAATGCATGACATAAGAAGGAAAAGACTTCCAGCTTAATTTCTAGCCTTTGTCACTTCATGCCCCCTCTCACATGGGGGTAAGAGTGCATCCTTACCTACAGGCCAAGGGCAACTGACTCATTTGGATACATTGGGAAAGGGAGGTGTGGTTAAGGTCTAAATTCAAGACAGTAGTTTATAGAAATTTGATTCCCTGAAGAATTGGTGTAGGCATGCCATGAAGATGGTATTCCCCATTCACAGATGTATTGTAATTTTGTCCATGATTATTACACAGTTACAGAAGTGCACTAGCATTAAAGTATATGGCCTAAAAGCAGTCAGCTGCGTCCTATATTCTCCTCCTTCCAGTCTTTGTCTTGACTATAGGTTGCAGATTAGAAAGGACAGCTGAGGATCTGGGTCCCCCCAAGCATGCTATACATAGTCAAGGAGTCCCAGAGATTTGATAGACTCTACACGATGTTTCTTTCTGAACACACAATATTTCCTGGCTTCAGCAGTCTCAGAGATTTCAGTAGAAGATAGTATGCATAAATGATGCTTGCTGGAAAGTGCATATGGAGTTCTTATAAAAGTGTGCATGTCTGCATGCGTCTGCACTAAAATAACAGGGCAAAGGTGACTGCTGTATATTATTTACCTGCTGGCTGAGATTTACCTGTCTGCCTTATGGACTCCTGCATCCTGTCTCTCAGATTTTGTTCCTGGGAAACATTTCAGTTTGAAGAATTGTGTTTGAGGGTGCTCTACTATGGCTAGGGGGGCTAAATTTAAACTGAAATTATTTAAACTGAAATTAAATATTCCACACAGGTTACTTTAGGCGTGTCAATATTTGTTTGCTCATGGGTGCATCTGAATTTCTCTTCTCTCTTGGTTGGTAGCAGAAACATTTCTCTTATTGATGCCAAGTAGGTGGTAGTGGTGGGGGCAGGCCTTGTTTGTGGCTAGTGGCTAGCTGACAATGATAAAAACACAAGAAAAGATGGGAAGAAAGGAATGGATAGCGTAATTACACCTGATAAGCATCACCATGACACTACATCTGATATATACACATTTGAAACCTGCACACATAAACACATAAAACATTCAAGACATCGAATCAGGTTCTTCCACACAGCAGCTATAATTACATAAAGAAACTAGAAAGGATTTTTTTATAGCGTGGTGCTGGCAGTCAGAGCCTCCCCTCTGACTGCGTCTGGGAGAAGAGTGTGTTAAGTGTGAGCAGAATAAATGGTCTGTTTGTAGGCAGCATGGCAGACACCTGTGCAGCACCTCACTGCTGCCCGGATGCCAGGCATCATGACTAGACAAAAGCAAACCTAATTACTGCAGACCTTGAGCAAGCTCCTCGGAGGTGACCGTTGGAAAAATGTACCTACATGTTCCAGGTAGATGTTTTTTCACTGCTGTTTAAATCTTTCTCTCTATACTTGGACAAAGGCAGACCTGGTTTTGCACACTGCAGGGCAGCTGCACTTCTGAAGAGGAGCCATTTTGCAAAGGAGAAAGGAAAAGCATGTACCCTATTCCCGAGCTGCTGCCTCTCTCCTGGGGTCTGAGAAAACCAGAAAGCAAACCCCCAAAGCTTTCTGCTTTTCCACTGAGGCACAACAGAACGAAACAGAATTTCCAAGCTGGAAGGGACCCACAGGAATCACCATCCTAAGTGAATGTCCCATATAGGGGAATGAACCCACAACCTTGGCATTATTAGCACCATATTATAATCAGGTCTCAGGATTTTCTATGAAGCACTAACAGGACAGGCTTTCAGGATTCTCACAAGAGTGAATTTAGATGCCAGAGAGTGGAATTTCCAAATGCATTTCCCTTCCCACACTATTTCTTTTTCATCTCCATAAATCTGTGTCAGTTTTTAAAGAACCTATTTTGGTGGGAGGAAAAGGGGACAGAACAAGTGATGAGCTATTCAGAGCTAAAAGAAGAGATTCATGCTGCCAGAGGTAATACTGTAGAAAAATGTGTCAGTGTAGCAGATGATAGTTCTCCTCTCCTAATGCCTCTCCTGAAGCATCAAGGTGTGTGTGTTTCAGAGGCAGTCTCTGAACTGCATGTTGAAATGGTTGCCATGGCAGTGACTGAGTATAAGTTAGATAGTGTGATTAGGCAGAGTTGGCCTAAATAGCTAAAGGGAAGGGAAAAAGAAATAAAGAGGAAAAAAAAGGCCAAGCACTTTCTGTTATTTCTAATACAGATCCATCAACATTAGACTGTACTAGGAAAAGGAAGCAGGGCTGATGCAAAGGCCCTTGCAGGAGCATGCTCCACACTCCATCCCCAGCAGCACAAGCTGCCAGAGGACCTTCTTCCCCTTACAGTGTGCCAGTGCTGCAGCTGCAGTGCTGAGCAGCCCTGTCAGGGTCGATTCAATGAAATGGTGTTCTCCAGAGTCAGAGGTGAGGCCAGGGCTCTGCGCTGCTGCCAGTGACCCAGACAGCACAGTCATGCTGTTTTCCTGGCGGATGTGGGGCACAGCCACATTTGAAATGTTGAAGACTGGCCTGTATAGAGGTTGCAAGCTTGCCCCAAGAGACAAAGAGAGCTGCTAACCTGGGTAGGGTGTTCATTAGCAAAATCCTTGTCCCTAGAGCCATTCCAATTCTTCTAGCCCACTAACCCACATCTGCTTGATGCACGCCTGTGAAAGGTATCCTGCCTTCATTTGCAGCCTGTGAATTGGAGTGCACAGCCATTTTTGTTAGTTTATTACAGTAGGTCATTAAACAAATAATATCCTTATATCTAATTTAAATGTGTATGATATTAGCATTCAGCCTGTGCTACATGCTGTGTTATTCTCTGGTATATTTAAAAAAAATCACTTCCTGAGATCCTGTGGGTTTTTGTAGGGAAGATTTCTTATGCACTAGAGTTACTTTCAAGCTTGTTTTTGAAGAAGTGAAGATTCAGAATTCTTTCTCTCAAAGGATTTTCTTTTAGCTATTCTCAGGGAGAAGTGGAAAAGCAGGAGACCAACATAAAGATGTCTCAATAGCAGGTCTGGATAGAGAAACATCTTTTCTAGGAGCTGTGGAGTGCCACATTAGGGGGCCAGATGCCCAGTGTAAAATCAATAGCAGGCATTTTACAAGCTGAGAGTATGCAGGTAGGCATTTGCAGGAGCAGAGCCTGCTAACCTGATTCCCTTCTCTTATAGCTTTCTAAAATAGAGAAGTTTAATTTACATTAGCCTGAAGTGCTTCCCCTCTTAGTCCTTTGAGTGAGATATGAATCTACTTAGGCCAGTCCATAACATGTGACCACTTACCAAGGATATTTTTCTCCCCTGATGCCCAAAGGGATCTGTAGGTTCCTCTCTTGAGATGAATACAAACCAGCAGTACTTACTGTGGTTAACAGGCATCTGTTTTGGCTGGCAGAGCTGGAATGAGAGAGATCAGATCATATGGCCTGCAATTTAGGAGGAAGAAAAGAAAAACCCACAAGACACCTATTTGCCATGCAATCAGGTTGGCTTTTGCTGTTATTTGCAGGAGTCTCTTCCACTTTTTGCATCTCTTAAATCCTTGTCATCCAGGTTTGAGAGCTAGGACTATCTTCTTTGGCACCAAGTCAATGATATGTTTTTTAGCACCAGCAGCCATTCATATTTTACATTGCTGTTCCTCTCTGCTCCTTTCAAGCAATAATCGTAAACATCAGCTTTCATTCCTAGACCGCCTTTCATCCCAGGGGCTCCCGAAGTACTTTCCAAGCTTAACAAGCTTATTGTAGAGTACTCCTTTAGAAAGGTTGAAACTTGCTTCCCATTAAAGCCTGATTTTGGGAAGGAAAACACTGAATTACAATGACTTCAATACATGAGGGAGCCTTTGCAGCTGTTATTTACTATACATGTTCCCTTACCAAAAGAGATTACTTCTTTCTCCTCCATCGCCCTGTCTCCTCAGCTTAATCCAGCAGTGCTCAGTTACTTCAGGGAGCAGAGTGCAAGTAGGAGAAATTATCATCCCCTATGATCTCAGGAAGTCTTTTTTTCTGGAATCTATAGCTGCCCTCAACAGTTTCTGACAACTCCATTTCCATCCAGTCTATTTTCTCTTTAGTGGGGCAAATATCCTAGGGCAGAGTTGAATGTCCTATGTCTTTGGCCAGAGAGGTCACCATCAACAGCTGGGCTATGCTCCAGATCATGTGAGAAACTGTAGTCCTCTTCAGGACAAAGTCAGCTGGCCTAATTTAACTCACATTTCCCTTCAATCAAAGCAAAGCCAGTATCTTTGCTCTGAAATTAATCACAGTCTTTGAAATGGTCCTTTATTTGCCTCATCTGTGTGAGCAATAATCCCAGAAGAAAAGATTGTTATTGGTAATTTCTGAACTGAAGAATTTGTTTCCTAATGAATCATATGATTAATTTTAGAGCAGCCTGAATCTGACCCGTGTCAATTTGTTTTCTCTTCTTTCAGGAGGACTCAATATGGTTGGACCTGTCCATCTCATAATGAGCAGAAGTTTTTTCCATGCTGCTGTGTGGGAAAGTTGTCTCTCCTCTGCTTGGCTGAGAGAGGCTGAAAGAGGCTGGGGTCAGGCACACAAACTCTCATTGCTTTTCCAAGGACACACCAAGAACTTGTGGTAGAAGTGGGAACAAAAAAGTCCTATCTGATTCAGTGCTTCATCCGCACAAACGTAGTTTATCAATACAGATAGCTTTAGATGAAAGATACATCAAAGCATATTTTTGGCTTCTGCTTTCAGAAGTAGTACTAAATCTCCTGGGAGAATCCAAGCAGTGAGATATGATCCAACTATCAAAATCCCCATCTTCTTACTCTCTCTCCTCCTCTCTCACAGTGGTGGGGTTCACAGGAAAGCCGTTCCTTGAGGTTATGTCATCTATTCCTATCAGTAGATTTTGATTCCTAAATGCATTTTTGCTCTTTTCCGACAAAATGGTGCCTGTTTCAACACTAACTCGGAAGATTTATAAATTGGCAAAGGATACAAAAAGAATAATGAACCAGCAGTTACTGTTTACATTGGCCACCTTGTATGAATGCTGATATTAGCATTTTTGAAAGGATTCATTCATCACTGAAAAAAAGGTTTGTACCTGTGAATAAGAGCTTGCCTGGGAGGGCTTGTGTGCTTCCTCTCCTCTATCAACAAAGCCTACAAACATGAAGAGATGGTTTTGCAATGGATATTAATGCATACATATTATTTCAGGATGACAATAAGCCATTGAATATATTCCTTGCAGTAGTAAGCAAATGAAAGCAGCAGTAAATGTAAAGAGAAATGGTATTTCTTTTCATGTGTCATGTTTATTTATTTATTTAAGGACCTGAATAGATATATATTTAAAGTCTCTCTCTTGGCCTTTTATTTTGGAACTAAAATCCTGTGGTACAGCCTCAAATCCAGTGGTTAGTTCTTGTGTCATGGAAAATCAAATAGACCTGCACTAGAAAGAACAATGGCTGCTGAAAACATTCAGCCAGTTCCAGAATATGACCTCTTCTGGGGCTGTCAGTGAAATAAACACTTTTAGAAGTACCCTTAAGCCTTCCTTACCTCCTGCTGTTTGTCACACTTGCTGCAATTTGCCTTAAATTAGTTGATTTCACACCAAGGTTCATGGTGCTGTTTTGTTTATAAAAGAGGTTGGTACATTCTGCACTGGCCCTGCCGACATGCAATGAGCCACAGCTCAGAGATGGAGCAGGGCCCCAGCACAGCCAGTAGCCAGCATTTGTTCCATCCTCATACTGCAGGTCAGGGGTCTTTCAGTAGTGGTGGACACATAACAGCATTTCTGTGACAGGCAAAAGTGCCTAGACTCTGTGGGATGGTTACATTTTCACTAGTTTTCCTTGGCATTCTGTAGGATGAAGTTCAAACTCTTTTTCAGGTATGTTACTGTGTTAAAACCTCTAGTATGACATTTTATCTTTTAACCTTTAGACTGCTTCACTTTTAGGCTGGGGGCAGCTGAGGGCTAGGATGCTCCCTGGGCACTCACACAGCTCCTGGCACAGCACAGCTGCAGTTCTGGCAGGAGACAGGTCATTGCTGCAATCCAAATGTTTTTGTATTTTTTTTTTTAAAAGTCTGGAGGGTAACCTGCTTGCAAACGTACCTTTCATGACAAAAGTGATGCTTTGAGAGCACAGTGTTTGTAAAGCAGAGGAAGAAACCAAGTGTGAATGAAATGAGAGAACAAGAGCCAGCCTGCTGCCATCTTTGGGAGGTTCTTTGGGACGGGCACAATTCTCTGAAACTCCTCTAGTGGAGTTTCTACTCAACCCTTTAAATTGTGGGCAGGGGAAGCTGGGCCAATGACTGATGAGGAACCATGAGGATCATTCCCCCATGGGGTCGTAGTTTCAGCATGCAGCTCTGTTGCACACAGGGAGCAGAAATAATCCTGGGAATCTCTACCAGGGCAAGTGGGCACATAACAGGCCAGTGATTTCATCATAAGTGGTTGGAGAAGAGGTGCCCGCTCTGCAACAGAAAAATTTCCCTTAAATTTGGGGCAGATTGCCAGCAGTCTCAAATGTAATCCTCATGGTATTACTTCCAAAGATGAAACAAGAGTATTATGGATACTGCCACTGAGGCAGGTAGTCTTTAAATATAGCTGCAAATTGCTGGGTTTAGTGTTAACAAACCCTAATGCTGAGGAAGACAAGACAGGTAGCAGCACTGATACAGCGTAATATAATGTGATGGCTGATATGAATGTGAGTCATTCTAGCCAGAGGCTTTAGTATAGGAAGTCGGATAAAAGATTTAAAAACAAATCTGATTTTTTTTTCCTTCCTGGTGAAGGTCACTGCCAGGAATAGCATGGGAAATAATTAAAGCGGGAAGAAATGTTCCCCTTCAACTTAGAAGCATTGTCTTGCTTTACAGTTTTGTTCTCCTCTTTGGACTCCCATAACAAGCACCGGCAAACACACGGGGCCTTTCTCCATGAAGCCACTGGCGGATGTCCCATCCTGCAGGCAGGGACTGGCTGTGCAGTGCTCATGGAGTCTGTCAATGGGTGTCCCCCTTGCTGGCAGTCCACCCCAGCACTGCTCTGAATGGGCCCGGGAGGCTGAATGGAGCTCTACGTAATGGCAGCCAATTTCCTGGTCAGCAGGGAGGCACAGTGCCAAGGTTATGTGTGAGAGCCTGCTGCTGGGAGGGTTTCACCTCCTTCCCTCTGCTCTTGAGCCCTGGGGAGGTGGGTTATCTTTTCCTGCACCCTCAGTCCCTGTGCTTCATGGGGGAGGACATGGATGACTCAGTGACCTTTGCACTTGCAGTGGCACACACTGTTCTCTGCTCATCCTGCAGAGACCTGGGAGGCTCTGGGCTGCTCCGGTGAACAGCACTGCATTTACAGATGTGCAAGGACACAGGGAAGCCATGCAGCTGTGTGTGGGTGCAGTGCACATACAACACTTCCTGGGGCAGGAGTGATCCACAGTGCAGCCACTCTGCTGTGCAGGAATGCTGTACTGCAGTTTCATTCCCTTTCTTCAAAATACTTTTTGAGTGGGGCCAGGTGAGGAGAGGAGTGTTCCTCTGCTTCATGTCACCACCCTTCAGGATGGAAACCAGGGCAGCTCCTGGGGCTGAGGGGCTGCTGCTCCCCAGGGAACTGCTTTGTTTTCTTGCAGGTGGCCCTCAAGGGAAAAGTGCTGGTGGGAATCTCTGAGCTTCACACTGCTGACTAACATCTCCTGCATGTGACTCTGTCCCTTCCGCCACAAAGGACTGGTCACATTTTCCATTCTTTGCTCCATGTGGCTGCTCTGAATATCCCAGGTGATCTCTGCACCAACCAGCTGCCTTTCCTACTGCTTGGCTCACCAGGCCTTCATCTCTGCTCAGGCCCATGCCAGGGTCACTAAGGCAGTTAGCAGAGTTTTAAGATACCTTTCTTTTTGGAGGACTTTTCATTTGGGAGCCCAGGAGGTAAGAGTTCAGATCTCCCTCCTTCAGCCATGACTCCGCAGTGGACTTTCAGGGGTAGGAGTACTGCAGAAGTCCTGAGTAGCCTGGAACTCTCAGATAGCGTAGGAAAAACCTGTTGTGGGAGAGCTGCTAATAGCAGAGGTAAGCTCTTAGCCACATTTTCCACTGGTGTTAGAGACTCTAGAGAATCAGCTTGTTTCAGCCAGCTTTACAAACTGCTTTTTTGTGTTTATCCAAAGACTTGGGGCCACAGATTGTCTTATGGTGGCTTTTCACAGCTGCTTCTCCTTGGAACGATTGCAAGGGGTGCTGAGTTGGGTGAGATGATCTGTTGCTCTCAGGTTTATTTCTTTGGAGCACCTCTGTCAACAAAGACTGTAAGACATAATAATTAAAATACTTCTAGATCATCATAATCTTGTCAAACTTCTTGTTGTGATCTTGTTGTGTGAATGTGACATTTGTGAGTTCATTTACCACAGCTTTTATTCACTTTCTTATTCACTGAAAAAAGAAGTTATGTAATTCAAATTTTCCTTCTTCCTTATTTTTTTGCATTTAAATTTACCATATTTGCAGATGGACTGTGCCCATGGCTAGCAGCTGGTGTGGTGCATTGGGAAGCAGATTTACAGAGGTGATTGTTTGGTGCTGAGCACTTGCTGTGTCAGGGGATTTACATCAGACTGCCTCAGTTCTGGTTCCCAGGGACTGGATGCTCATTAGAGGTTGGAGTGCAGGAGTTGTGCTCCTGGAGCCCATCTCCTCATTTCCTTTCAATCAAAGGGAATCCAGATAAAAAAATGCTCCCAGACATAAATCAAAACACAGCAAGTGGAAGAAACATGGTATTTGCCTCATAAACTCATTGATGATGTGAACAAAATCCAGGATATAGAAAGACTTGTCAAAAACCCAAGGTCAGGAGACCAAGGCCAGACTCATCACTTTACCTTGAGGTCCCACATGGTTTGAACGCGTGGCAAACAGGTCAGTTCTTTGGCTAGTGAAATAGCTGTTTATCTTGGCTGAGCAGCTCTCTTATTCTTTCTTGGATATAACTGCTAATCTATTCTTCTCTCCTCGTACACTTCCCAACCTTCCCTTTTGCCAAACCCGTACTAAACATATACATGTATATCTGTGTGTGCGTAGGCAGTCGTGTCTGCTGCCGGGATTTCCTCCCAAACAATACCTGTTGTGCTGGCCACAGCATTTCTCTTGGTTCCCATGCTCAGAGCAGTCTGAGTTTCCTGCTGGCTCAGCAGCAAGACTTTCAGGGCTTTTTATACTTATTCTTCTTCGGGAGCCAAGCAGAGGAGCACAGTTTGCCTGTGAATAGTGAGCTGGCTGGGCAGGCAGCAGGAAGCTTGCATACTAAACCGTGTGAACTTTGAGGAGGGGAAGAAGGGGGCTGGGGGCTGCTGGCTGGGCTTCACAAGGCATTTGTTGCAGCCCTCCACCTTATAAACTCATCATCTCAGCACAGGGATGCTCTTTGCCAAAGGAGCAATAGCTGTAAAATTGGGGTACAAAGAAGCGAGAGAAATGAAAATGGAAATATAGAGAAAACAGGAGGAGGGATTGGAACATGGAGAAGAGTGAGGGTTTTCATTATTCATATGAAAACTTGTGCATGAGTTCCCTTTACAGAGCATTACCACTACACCTCATGCAGCACTGCAGGTCTCACAGGCTCTCTTGTTCACATCCTTGCTGCCTCAGCAGTGGCCACACCATTGGTGTAAGGGCAGCTTTTCTGTATTACCAGACAAAATCAAAAGTACAGAAACGAAAACACACTTCTCTCTTGGCCCCTGCACCCCACATCTACTCCTTTCTGTTTCTGTCAGCAAAGATTAATAAATAAGCAGGTTCCCAGTTGCAAGGATCAGGAATCATGGTGTGGCTATGAAAGAGGGGCTTGAAGAGCAGCACTGTGAAACACCAGCAGCAGCTTGTTGGTGACAGGCCAAAACATCCCTGAAGCCAAGGGAGAGGTGTTTCAGCACGTGCTGTGGCACCACTACAGGTGCAAGCATGCAGTGGGCATTCTTGGGAAAATGTGGGAGGCAAGAGGAAGGAAGGAAGGACTTGTTGAGCCCATCTGTCTGCAGACCTGCTATCTGCCTCCTACTCATGCCTGCATAAACAAATGGGGAATGGGCTTTGCCTGTGCTTTGAAAATCAGGTGGCAGGGGATTTCACATTCTGCACACATGCTTTGTGAGCAAGAGCAGCCTGATGTAGGGAAATGGAGCCATGATATGTATTGGTGGGATGGCCCTGTGCAGACAAAGTGTGTGCGTGTGTGTGTATGTGTGTGATGTAGAGATGGAAATACTCAGCAGTGACAGACCGGGAGATGGACTGAGGCTTTTGTTCATGCTGTAATATGATTGCAAAGTGATGTGACTTTCCTGACCTGATCCAAAATGAAAACCCACAGCTTTCCTTCTGTTTGGCAGCACCCTTCACTGAGGGTGCTCATTACTCCAGGCTCTAAATAATCCATACATATACAGTAAATCTGAAAAGCTGGGGCCCTTGCTCCCCTACCCAGCTCAGCAGCTCTCTGTCACTGAGCAATGCAACATGTGCTTGGCACCTATATCCTCGTGGTGCCCCCCCAAAATGAGTAGCCTGCCCTGGAGATGTGTGAGTGCTGAGAAAGGGGGAAGATAGAGCTCCAGAGTGGGCTCCTGGAGAGCCAGTGGAGGTCCTGAGGAGAATCACCCATCAAGCTCATATAGATCCCAGAGTCTCTGCTTATGCAGCTTGTGGCAGAGCACAGGCACTTCTGAAGGAAACAAGTCTCTTCACTACAGTATTCTTAGAAGGTACAAAAGCAATTACAAATTTGGGGAATTTACCATCAAAATCCATGCATTTTCTGTCCGTCTCTACTCCTCACTCAGCAGAAGCTCAGTTTAAATGACATTTACTTGATGACTTTGATGTGGACTCTGTCTGTTTTTAAGACTATCTAATGCTTCTTATAAGACCAAAGGTTCAGTTGCTTGTAAACCCCTAAAAACTTTATCTATCTACCACTTAGCTGTTCTGGGTATCTGTCTCAGGCTGAATGCATCTGGGAAGCTTCAGCAAAAAATGGTTTTGTTTGCTTACAAGAAAGAGATGAGAGATACAATATTTTTTCCTTCATATTCAAACATGTTCTTAAAGTGATCTGTTGATGAACTTTAGCACTTTCTGCCTCTACAGGACAGACTTCAAATTTGGCAGATATCAGGAATGTACCTTTAGTTGTTTTTCATGGGAGAAAAAAGAAATAAATTGAACTAAGAAACCATAGGGGAAAAAGGGCCTCAGATCACAGCCACTCAACAGAAACTTCTTAAGAGTTAGAATCTGAATTCTCTGAAGACACTTGCTCAGTGGAAACTTGTTCAAGTCTGGTGGCTAAATCACAGATGGCAGGAACACTGCAGCCTCCTGCTGCAAGTGCCAAGCAGCAGCTCTTGGACATTGTTTTTCTGTGCTGACAGGGTCCCTGCAGTGTTGTGCATCAGAGCCTGGAGGTGCTCCCAGATGTGCTCCTTTGCTGAATCTGAGGTGAACGTGCAGCAAGGCTGATGCTGACTAGGGCTAGGACCTGGCTGAGGGAGGGAAGGAGGGAGGCAACCCTGCTGCAGTGCAAAGGCTGAGGGCCCTCTGCCTGGAGAGGGGAACTGATGTCAGACATGGGGGTTGATATGGGAGCAGGATCAGGGCAGAAGACAGGCTGGAAGTGCCAGGAGGAGCAGAAGAAGTCAGATTTGGGAGTATCCTCACCAGATCATACCTCCTGCAGAACCTAGGGTACAGCAAACCCAGGGATTTCTGCTGTGCAGTAATTGCCTGTTGTCAGCAAATACATGGGGAAGTGGTTGGCACAGGCTGTGAGTCATTTCTGCCTGTTCCCTCAGCAGAGGCTGTTGGGCTATCAGTATTCCCAGTTATTCTGCTTTTCAAGCATGATGGAATTAACATCTGAGAATAGAGTCAGCCCTGCTGGTGAGTCATGCAGTAGCCAGTGTGATGTCACATGATGGGATTCCTGCATTTTTGTTTCAGTTTGCCATGTGTAATTCAAGGAAATGACACAAACACAACATAGACTGAAAGTATGGGAAGCTTGTAGGGTCAAGCACTCAGCAGTGAGAAATGATTGATGTAACACTTACCATCTGAGGCCCATCTGCACAGGCACCATGACAGTGTTGCTTTTAGCTGCAGGATTAAAATCCATATGCAAATACTCTTTTTTCCCCCCCAACAACTCTATATCTTTTGATGCTCAGGGAAGACAGTTCTCAGGGGAATTGAGTTCGTGTTGGGAAGGGTCCTTGTTCTGCTTAAGTACAGCTGTGCAGGATGAGAGGATCCCTGCTTCACCTTCAAGGCCACAGCTGATGGCATTGATGATGGTAGGCAGCACCTGTGTCCCTGGCCTGCAGCAGGACCAAAACAGATGTGGTCCTCAGATAAATTATCTACCATACTAAAGCAAGCCCCCCATGAGGCACATGCAAAGTGAGGCTTTGTGTAATTTGTAACTTGACCACATTTGGGGGAACTTAGGACCCTTATGAAGGCTTATCCCCCTTCCCTGGCTGAGTATCAGTACCAGCCTCTGAAGCCAGACATGCTTGATCTCCTGATTTGAACAGAGCAAGCTAACATATATCTTTCTAATCTTATTCTAGGAGACAGTTGAATTATTTTAGCTAAAAATTACCAGAAGAGTCTGCCTGAGGCAGACATCCAGCATGGTGTATTTGAGCTTGAACAAGCCATCACTAATGGGAAGAGTTAAGCAACTTTAACTCCAGACAGAGATCACAGGGGGAAATTAGAAACTGGCTCTGTGGATGGCCCCACCAGAAAACATGTAGGGGTGTGTGTGAAATCCTGCTGCTATGCATCCAATTGCTACAGGCAAGTACTGACCTGTGCTTGTAATGTGGCATTTGCAGGCTCCAGAAGCAGACTTGCTGTTTTGCAGCCCTACCAGGTGCTTTGTGCTTTGCTGTTGAATCAAATGCTGGGGAGAAATGATATTTTAGTGATGGGAAAATGTGAAGAGAAACTCTTTGGCTTTCTCTTTCTAGGTGGGAAGTGCTGGCACAGGGCACCAGGACCCTGCTGGTGTGCAGCACACATGCATGTGTGGCAGGTTGCTTTGCAGAAGGGTGTTGCCATCATGGCTGTGAGTGGTCCAGGGGACTCACCTGGCAACCTCTGCATCGAATGAGATTGTGTCAGGGGGTTAAGAGGTCTGTGAAGGTCTCCAGCAGGCGGATTAGCAGCTCAAACTTTCAGTCTGCATTTTCCCTTTCTGCAAGAAGAGGTATTTTCCTTTCTTGTTACACCTCATCTAGAGCTCTGTAAACAGCACTCTCCTTTATGTTGATACCTTCAAATGATTTTATCTTCCTCTTAGGGGTTTACTTATCCAAACTGTAGTATTTAGTTATTTAATCTTCCCTTTAGTTATTTGATTGTTGTTCATTGTTGAATTCTTTCCAATATGCCAACATCTCTTTGACACACGCGTGCCTGCAGTTGCCTTATCTGTTTAGAGGATGGCTCCGACCCAGCAGCACACTGCAGAGAAAAGTCATCTCCCTTCAGCTCAATAACACAATGTTCTTCTCTCTACAGGTCCAAATGAGGCCCTCTTATTTTATAAAGCAGCATTTCATTTGATACTTTTCCATTTGTTAAGCCCTTTTCAGCAACTGCTATAGATTATTTTTCCAAATGTTTCCTTGCATTGCCCATGTCCCAGCAGGAGCTGTTAGATGCTGTTTTCCTTCCCAATCCCCCATTTCAGAAACTTTTTTTTGGTGAGATCATAACTAGAAACCAAACCTCACACACTCCTCCTGATTACTACATCCAAAACAATTCTTTAACAGAAAGAAATGCTTTACAGGTTCATAAGTCTCCAGCTTGGGAAACTATTCCTCTCCATTGACAGTCACACTGGGCACTCCCTGGGTCTAGGCAGGATGACAGTTTGGATGTATGGAAAGGAAAGGGCACTAAAATGGTGAGCAAGGCCCTTCTGGAGAAGTCCAGCCCTTGGTTATTCTCAGCACTAATGCATTCTGCTGAAACTCAGGCAGAGGTTTTAAGAGCTGATTGTTTGGACATGTAAAAGCTTTGAAATGGTATATGCAGTTTGTATGTGCAGGAGGCACTTCATTTTTATATTCAATGTGGATTAGAATACGAAAGGACTCAATTTCAACCTAATCTGTAAATGACACCTAAGCCCAACCTGTGAAACATGCATTACTTGGAGAGCATTTACTAGGATATCTGTGTGGTTTTCATCTTTCTTAAGAAACTTTTTTGACTATTTCTTCCCTGTAGGCATTAGAGGTAGAAATAGGAAGGGGTTTGTATCTAACCTCACAATCAAGGAAAAGACAGAGGCAAAGGGCTTTTTCTGTGTGGCTACCCAGAATCATTGCATCAAACTGGCAGTGGGCTGGAAGCTTCTCCAAAGCCGTGGGAGCCAAATGTCCCACCCTGTTTGCCTGTGGCTCATGAGTTAGTTGATTTCTTCTTTTGTGGTCTGAACCCTTCAAAGCTTTGTTTTATATGGATAAACAAAAACTTGCTACAGCCTATGGACAGACCTGAAAACCATTAGGTGTAGAAACATCACAGGACTTCAAGAATGAACACAGACTTCTTTTTAACTGAAAAAATACATACTTTAAAAGGGGAGCACATGGAAATACATTTGTAATGGCCATTATCATGAGCTGCTGGAAGTTTCTCTAAACAGAAAAGTTATTTTCCTGGAGATTTCTGCTACCCCTCAGGCTTCTGTCCATTTCTATGTTGTTACTTGCAGTGTTTAAGCATCATTAGGTTTAAGTGCATAAATTTTCTTTGGCTATTCAATCCCAGCCACTTTTGGGAAGGAATTGGCCAGAATCCCTGAACCTAAAATAATCAAGGGTCTGTCTTTCCATTAAAAAGGCTGCCATTTGTCTGACAAGCAGTGCAAAATGGAATAGGTAGCTCAGCTCAAGCATCATATGAGAAACCTGTTGTTGCAAAACCAGGCAAGTGGCTTGCACATAAGCAGATGTTACCTTTGCCAATACCCAGTTGTTGCTCTTAACATGTGTTACTCTTATTATCAGCATCTTGGTTTCTACCACTCTTTATAAATACCCCAGCCACAACTTGCAGCCTTTACAGGCTCATCCAAGGAGCATGGCCCTTGAGGCACTCCTTTTGAGAGTATTTATTGTGCTCCAGGAGAGGATGTCTTTTTTTTTCAGGATTGTTCTGGGCATGAGAAATAAAAAACAAAATGGAGATGGTGGCCAGCACAAAGAACCGACCAAAGTAATTTTAATGAATTTCTTTCCATACCTGCCAATCCACCCTCCCCTGCAGGAAAAACAGTTCTCAGATGAATAAAGCATATGGCACAGAAGATGAAGTACCAATGCCAAGTTTGTCTTTGCCTTAGCAGAATTCACTGCAAATTGCTGAACCTGCAGATCTTCTAAACATGCTTGTTCCTACTTCACTGCCTTCTTAGCTGGAATTGTGCAGTCTCACTGCTTAAATCCTCAGTTGGCAGGACATTATTGTGGATGCAGTGCTGGGCAGACACACAGCGCTATATTCAAACTACCTGCTGTGGAGAGCAGTGCATGTTGCACCATCAAAGAAAATCCATCAATGAGATGGAATAAATATTTGAAAAGGATCTGAAGCCCACACTAACCTGCCTTCTGCATGCATATGGGCTACCCATTTGTGACAGGCATGCCTGCTGCTGTGTGGTTAGATACTCTGCTCCTGACCATGGTTTGTTGTATTTGAGCTGTGCAGGAGTGAGGCATTCAATGTAAGTCCTCTCATCATGACTTGCCCTACAGTGAGCAGATGGACAGCAAATCCCACATGTTATTTATCCCAAAAGAGGTGTGGAGTGTTGTGATTGAGTGCCCCTCTCTCTGCATATGCTCAGAGAAAACTGTCAATACCAGCTCAGCCTGTTTCCAGCTGTTACAGGTCTGCTCCCAACTCAGCCCCATCAAGTGAGGCTCTGGGAAGACATGGGGCTGGTGGGTCCTGGTGTGGCACAGGTAAATGGGATGTCACCACCGACCTGCTCTGTTCTCTTCTGAAGGACATAGGATGCTGCTTGAATGTCCAGCTCCTCTCAGCAGTATGCCTCTCCACGCTGGGGAGACACTGAAGATGAGTGTCTAAATTAAGAAGTTAGACATCTGAGGCCTTTACTGGACCATTGTCTGTGGGGCTTGAAGCTGAGCAGACATGTACAAGGAAAAAAAACCTCCCGCTGAGTTACTTTAATCTTTCAGACAGTGGTGGACATGTGTGTGTTGTGTTCTCTTACAGACATGTTTCTTCACAGGTGCTATCGAACCCAGATCATTTTACCTGGACAAGTGCCATGGGTGTATACCATGGGTTGGGCGAGGGGGTGCTGCTCTCCCAGGACCTCTAGCAGCACTTTGGCTTGGAGATATTTCTTAAGGTGGGGGTGAATTCCCCACCTTTGGACCCATACATTTCCTACCACTGTGGGTAAACAATGCCTCTCTTTCCAGAAAGTAGGAGATACCTGACATGGTTATGAAATTAATGGAGCAGGGAACTCCTTTGTTTAAATGAATGCTAGGAGAAGCAGTGGTAGGCTTGATTTTTTACATGGTTAATGTTCCCAATCCTCTTTTCAGTCCTCTCATAGCAACTGTGTACTTTTCAGCTCAAAGTCACATGAATCTCTGCTCAGCAGAAATGTAAATGTTTTGATAAAACTGTTCTTAACAAGTTTAATTCATTTAATCAGCTTGATTAACTGTGGAGCTTTATGGTCTTTAATTGGGAAGGATTTGCTATAAATTAACATTTTCTATACTTTTATGAAGAATGTGGCTGTGTGCAGGATCTTGCTGCTGTGGCAGTGGCATGGGAGGTGCCTGTCTCTGGCACCCAGCCCCTCTCTGCAGCTCTACTCTTTCAGTGCCCTGGAGACCTTTGGGTGCTGAGCCTGCCCTCAATGCCAGGAACATGCTGGGCAAGGGGCATGATGTAGCTGGAAGTGTCTCAACAGACACTATTTCTTTTCTCTTGTGTTTGCTTCTCCTAGATGATTAATCTTCCCTTCCAGTAAAAATGCAGCCTGCCTCTTTTTCTGACAAGTCCCACAAGAAAGCAAGCACAGATGTCCACAACAGCCCTCTCCTTATTTTGGTTCACAACCAGCCCCAGCCTGCACCTAGTTTTCAAAGTCTCTGGGTATATGAGTAGAAAGAGGGAAAAAAGAGGAATGATCAGAACATCTCAGCTTGGATGCACGTCCTAACTGGTCTTTCCTCTCTTCCATTTAATGTGGCAGACTGACAGGCTATAAAATATGTCCAAATGGAGAGAACATAATTTTGTTTTACTCTGTCCAGCCTCATTTTTCAGAGCTGAATGTCCAGTTGTGTACCTATATGAAACCTCCCAGACCCTGGAGGCTTAATGCAGCAATATTAATTCTTTCAAATAGGCAGTTGATTGCCCACATGACATTTTTCTGTGCCTTTTGGTCAATATCCCAGACTAGAGGAACCAAGGAGAGATTGAAAACAAATGAACTGTTCCCTCAGAGCGTGCCCAAAGCAATGGAGCAAGCAGGGCATCAGCGCAGTGTCTGCAGCCGTGGGTTTGCTGTTTGCCAGGTGAGCCCTGGCCCAGCAGAGCTGCTGTAGAGCACGTCCCGGGGGCCTTGACATCCAAATGCACGGACAGAACAACATGGCTTTGCAGCTCTTCTCAGATAGCTTTGCACATTTACTCCTGTCTGACTCTGAATTGGAATGGTCTTTGGGAAAACAGTGTATTTCACAAGAAAGGGAGGTTTTTCATCCTTTCCTAGAACTTCCATGGTGCTTCTGCATGCATGGCTCTCACAGGCCAGTGTGATGCAAGAGACATTTCTAACAGCAAACAACCCCAGTTCCTCTTTCACCTCTGACATTTCTACATTTCTACATTTGATACTTTTTTCTTTTTTTTTTTTTTTTCCACAGACTAAACATTTACATGTCATATCCTGTTTGAGTGGTTGTTTTAATGGATGCACTGCCAACAAAGACGCTTGAGTTTAGGTGGCTGATCCTTTGTGATTGTAATGGCCTTTAATGAAAGGTTTTGTCTTCATAAGGACAAAATGTTCTTTATCCAGCTTCAACTTTTGAAAGGAACACCACAAATGTTTTTGGATTGGCTGCGAAATGTTGTGTAAGTTCTGTAATACCAAGGTGGAAAATCTGTCATTTCCTTATTAACAAACTGTATATCAAAACAGGGAGGCTTAACATGTATACAATTAATAATCAGAGTTTTAGATCATCAGAAAGGGGAGTACTTAAAAGCAGAAGATATGGGTAAAAATAATTCAGATATGAAACTGAAGAAATACTTGTCTGTGTTTGGTTGTTGGTTTTGTGGTTTGTTTTTTTTTTTTTAATTACATTTAGCTTTTCTTTTCAATTCCTCTTCTCAGAAATTGCTTGCACTTTGAGGTTGTGCATCCTGAGCTCTGGAGGGCTCTGACAGGAACAAGCAGGGACATGGGAGCCCCAAATGACTCTTCATAAAGGCAGAGATTTAGAGCTGTCCTTCAAAATTATTTCTGTTCATGATGTGGCTGCTGCAGCCCATGTTTTAGGCTGAGGAGGCCACAGCTTACTGCAGCTTACTGGTGCAGTCAGAGGAAGTGGCAAAAACCTCCATCAGTGTTCAGGATGCAACATGGTTTGGGTGGCTTGGAAAATGAAAGTGTTGTTGCTAGTCACTGGATTCAAGGAGAAAGCAGCTATGCGTTGCCGATTGCCTTCTGGGAGAAGTACCAGGTGACTGACAGCTTTTAAGTTGCTCTTTCATCGTGCTTGTGAACTGCACATGGGGCTGCACTGGAGGCTGTTGCATTACAGATCATGATTTCAGCAAAGCTTTTCAGAAAAAAAAAAATGAAAGTAAATGGTGCTATTTTCAGCCTGAACAGCGAACAAGTTCTCGGTATCTAAATGAGAGCCCTTGAAGTAAGCGCCAGGTGCTGCAGGAAGTGGTGGAGGTGACTCAGTAAATGTCACACTTCCCTCCAAGTCAGTTCTGAAGTAGTGTCCAGAAATAACATTTTGTGTGTATCTGGCTATTTGAGATGGCTCTGCCTTGCCATAGAACTCCAAACTAACTGGCACCTTCATGATTTTACACCTCTTTTTTGTCACAAATATTTGCCTTTATCTTCCTGTCTTTGTTCTTCCACATAAAGACAAAGATATGACAAGTCCTGTAGGTAAATCAAAGCAGGAGATTTTCCTTGGCCATGCTGTGAGCTGCCCTGGCAGGTGGATGGGGACAACACTTCTGGAGGCTCGCTCTGGCCGCTGTGCCAGAGGGGAGCTCTGAGGAGCTGCAGAGTGGTGGCACACAGCAAGCCGCACCTCATGCCAGCAGTGAAATCACCCTGGAGCCCCTTGCTTTAGCATGAACTGTCACCTCCTGCTTTCACAATGATGATGTTTCGTATCCTTTCTGAAGCTGCCTGGGCTGCAGGCCAGCCCGCCCAACTGCCTTTTCCCGGAGGAGGCTGGGCCGAGCTGAATGCCCCTGCCCCCCTGCCCCCACCTCCATATCCAGGCCTTCACTCAGATGTGCACTGCGAAGCACCTTCCTCCTCTCTCACCACAGCCTGCAGGAGCATAATGTGGGCTGGGGGTGGAAATGGGATGGCCCAAAAAATCTCGTCCTGTCTTTCTGAATCCCAGTGTACACAGGCAGGGGCTGTAACTGCATCCATCCTCCTCTGCAGCATTTTTTTCCTAAACTTACCTCCTCTCCTTCCCCTTCTCAGCCAGTGAACTCTGTGCTTGTGCCTTGTGCCAGGTTGCCTGGATTCACCTAGGTTGTTCATAGAGTCACTCAGCATCTGGTGCACTGGGGCACTGGGGCACTGGGGCTCTTCCATTTCTGCACCCAGGGCAGACAGATGAGCTGGAAGTGCCTGCATTACTGGCTCAGTTCAGGCTGGGGATGCCCTTTGGACAAACATCCTTGTTGCTACCGCACAACTTTCCACCTTACGGGGTGACCTTAAAATACATAGGCTGAGTTTCTGGTGGAAGAAACTAAACTGGAAAGTGCTCTCTAGGAGCTCTCTGTCTGCTTCTCAGCTGAGTTCATAGAGCCAGACTGCAGCTAGTCTGATGCAACTCCTTCTAAAATGTGCATTACATGGATGTAATATCCTTAATCCCAAGTGCTTTGCCCCACAGATGTGCTGTGCGCCTATTGGACTGCATGAATTGGTCTCACAGTCACAGCCCTTGGGACTGCTGCTGGGGTAAGGGAACAAACCTGAGTTGTCTTGGCAGAGGCCACAACCCAGCCTTCTGGGATGTTATGCTACCCTGAAATTGGTACCAAGAAACTTTGACACAGCAATGTGTGAACCATAGCTATTCAGAAGTGTTGGCAGAAACCCACAGTGCCTTAAAAGACCCAGAGGCACTACAGTGAGGGGCAATGCAGAAGAATGTGAGTGGGAGCCATGTCCCCATCCCTACCTGGGCTCCCCAGACTGGATGCAGAGATGCAGCAGGGTAGACAAAAGACATACAAGCCACAGGACAGATTTTTGTTTCTGAAGACTCAAATGTCACAGGTGGTAGGGGATTTTTCTGGAGGTAATTTTAGTCCCATAAGTACAGCAAATAGGCCCTGTTTGCTTCTCATTTGTACCAATGGGATTCTGTGTGTCCCCATTATGCATCATGTTTCTTGGCACAGAAAGCAAGTTTTCAGAGCTTCTGTTGTTCTGCTTCAAAAATTCCTTTTTTTTGCTTAGATGAAGGAACCCTATGGAGAATGATGTCACTTGCACCTCAAATACTCAGAAGTTTTTGATCATAAGTTTTGGATGGCTTCAGGGTCAGGCTTGCTGATTTACAAAGCGCATACACACACTCTTCAAAACTTGTAAAATATGGAAGCGATTTGTGTATGGTTAGGAGAGGTGCTCACAGGCTTGAAGCTTTGCCTTTTTTTGCTGTGTCTTTAAAATTTCTCAGTCTCAGGGGCTTTTAACTGTTTTTTTCAAGCAGACACAAATGCCTTATGTGAAGCAAAAGGCTTGGCCCTTTGAGTGCGGTACTAAGTAGCTCTGAGAAGTGATCAACCCTAAAAGCAGCTTCTTGTGAGGACCTTTCTCAGTTTTCCCTGACAAGGAGCCAGCGCAGAGCACCCTGCCTCTCCTGTTTCTGAGAGCCCATCTGAGACCATGGCCTTACGATTTCCAGACTGTAAGAACAGGATTGTGCTCATGCCCTTTCCAAGCAGCGATGGCAGCCGTAGTCATGGGAAGATAACAGCTGAGTTGGCAGGCCCAGCAGCCCCTGAGGGGCAGGCTGTGCCTCTCTGACCTTTACAGTGGGCTCAGCCCCCCCTCTGATGTGGCTGCCAGGGAGGCAGAGCCAAAACATCCAGGCAGATTTCCCTGAAAAGGTCAAAGCAGTGCAGCTCACTGGTGCTGGCAGGGGAACGGTGGAAGGGGATTTTAGCCTCATTTGTGGACAACAGCTGTGGGCTGGGAGCTCACCCTGAGCGCTGGTGCTGGCTCTGGGGGCACCCCAGCTGCTGCCTACCCCAATTTGAGCATATTCTGCACAGGTTGGTGGGGTGCTTGGCAGCTTCACTGTCCTGCTGGGGCAGGCGGCGGTGCAGGGAATGATCCAGGGCCACTCAGTGGGGCAGCGCTTTTTCATGGGGGAGCCCAAACAGCATCTCAGAAGGCAGGCATGGAGTGGGAACAGGGCAGGAGATGTGCTGGGGCCCAGCTGGGACAACAGCAAGAGCCAATTGTGCTGGTGCTCAGCAGGACACCTGGGACATGCTGGGGACTCGTGTGGTGCCAATTCTCCTTGCTCTGGTTCAGGGTTGATACCAATCCCCCAAACCCCAGGGAATACATGGATGTGCCGGTCCCCATCGGGTGGCTGTGAACTATCTCCAAACACTTTTGCTGGACATGAACAAAGCTGTGGGCTTGGGCAATATGGCTGGGCCTGCTGCCCTCCTTACAAGTACGATGCTACCTAGCATGACTTTGTGTAGTTTCTCAAAGGGAAGGATTTGCCAAGACAGAAAAGAGGAAATGCAAGTTTTTTCCTTTAGTTTTGTTTTTTTCTTTTTTTTCCTAGGGAAGCCACAGCCTTACGAAGTCACCATTCATTTTAGCAGCCAACGCAGCTGCACACAGCAGATTTGGTGACCGGACGTTGTGGTCTGGTTGTGTGTGTAGTTGATGCAAAGCTTGGAAAATAATAAACACAAGCTTCCCTGAGCAGGGCACGTCCGTTATTGCATACATGCTGTAATTCAGGAACTAGCAGATGTCTGAGCTTCATGCCCAGCCTGACAGAGACACAAGAAGGGAACTGGTTCAGGGCCTGTGCACAGCTGCCCTGGTCAGATGACTCTGTCAGCTGAACCTGCCTCCGAACCAGGCCTGATTTATCATAGCAGGGACTCTGACCTTTGTCTTGTCACAAAAATACCACCTTGGAAAGATGTCTGAAGGCTTTGTAAAGAAGGAGAGTAGTGGTAATAATAATTCAGGGGTGTCCCTGTAAAGGATTCTTTGCCTGCCAGCTGAGATGTGCAGCCCTCTTTCTTTGTGTGCTTTTTACCAGGGCTAGTGAGAAGCAGTCATGTAAGATATTTTCCAGGGACCTATCTCATGGGATGGTTAACATTTTTGCTTGCATTTGTCTGGGAGTGATGGGGCATTGCTCTGCCTGGTGGTCTTGTTTCCACCTTCAGGTCCAACTTTAGCCTTGCCTGCAGCATGAGTGGCTCAGACCCATGACCAGCCCATGGCTGTTTGGTAGCCAGGGTGACACCAGCTGACAGCTGCCATCGATCCTCTGCTACAAAACCAGTGTACATTGACAACCTCAGTCCGAGCTGAGCAAGCTGGGCTGTGTTTCTCACCATCAGGGCCACCTTGCTTGAAACTTAAAACCTGGGCTTGAGCTCTACTCTCACATGGCAGGGTGACCAAAGGCTGTCTGAAGATAGCTGTGCAAATCAACGCGGCCTGGACTCAACTACATCTCCAAAAATAGCTGAAAAAGAGAACTGGAGCAGCCTGTGGATTTCCTTTCAACCCCATCTGCCATGGCCGGGCACACTGAGCTGCAGGCTGTTGTGGCCACAGCTGAGTTGTTAAAATGCTCAGTCAGAGAGCCTGAAGCTGTGTAGGCAGGACTCTGGGGTGCTGTTCCTACTCTTCGGTGAGACCTTGGAAAAAAGCAGGCTACCACCTGGGCTGCACCTGTCTGGTGTAAATATGGAAGAGTGTTTTCTTTCAAATGAAAAGTGCTGCTTAGCTGAGTTTCGTATTCATCAAAGTTCCTTTTCTTTCAAAGTCCAGAGGGTAATTGTCTTTGCCTACTGTGTAAAGCAATAGGGACTTTCCATTTGCAGGAAGAAGGGAGCAGAGGTTGATGGCTAAAACTCAGGAGTGGCAACTTGGAGATATGAGTTCCATTAACCCAGAGGCACTGCCACGCTGAGTTGTAATTATGAATAGCTATTAATTCCTTCCATTTTTTTCTCCAAAATGCCCTAAAGAAAGTTGCAAATAAATCCTGAAAGACACTGTTGTCAAAGGGACCTCAGCAGGCAACTCACAGAAAAGGCAAACGGGGTGATACTTCCTTGTAAAAATCTCTGACTTGTTCTCTGAAGGCAGGCACACGAATATGGGGTGTTGGCAGCAAAGCCCAGTTTATAGCTGTGGCCCTGAGGGAATTGTAGCTTCTCCTGCCAAAAATGGCTTGGTTCAAGACCTTTTCCTCAACCTTCACCATGTAAAGCTTCATACCTTAATAACAAACACCAAAAATGCTCTTTGGAGCAGCAGGCAGAATGCCATCAATTTACATGGGCGACCATCACAAAATCAGGAGATCAGGATATGGAAGGACAAGAAGAATGTGCCAGCTGGTGATCGCATAATTTGTTTGCAGCGATTCACGGTCTTCCACTTTCACACATCCCCCTCAGCCTCCTGCACAAGGATGCCCTGTCTGTGTCTGCAGTGTTCTGTGGAATGACCGTGTCTTTTGGCTTTCATGGACAGTACTCTTCTGCTCTCGCTCTGGTGATCCTGCAACTTGACAATGCCTGCAGTATCATTTCATTAATACACTGGATTTTTAATGCTTCAGTGATATTTACTTAAGTCCCGTGGCCATGCTTAGGAAAAAATTGCTCCTTTCACCAAGAGGAACCGAATGGAACGGGTGTTTCATGAAAGGAACAAAAGTTTGGGAACAGGGGAAAAGTCAAATGAGTGCAAACACTGATCAAAGCTGTTCTCTTGCTCAAAAGGAATACTAAGAAAACTTGCTCAGTGGGTCATGATGAGCTCATTCAGTCCACTCAATTACTGGAAAAATCTTCCACTTTGAGCAGTATGCATGTGTCTGTGTTGAGTCAGAACCTGGCACAGCAGCTTCAGTACACATTTTTGTTATAAAAAGCCCCCTTTGTCTTTTGCAACCCTGAAAAAACCCTGGCCTGGACACTTTCTGTGTTTCATGTTTTTGACACAGTAAATATGAGCACTGTAGTGCTATGATTCACCTGGAAGGTGATGTCTATGAACCTGGGGCCCATTTTTCCAACCTCAGCATCTCAGTGTTGTACATCTTTTTTTTTACTGTCCAACCACCTTCTATTCTGTATGCAAATAGCAGTGCATGAAAAGGCTGCAAGTGCATGATGGTACACAGAAATCACGTTTGCTGAAAGCATACTGGATTTTTTCTGCTGAACTTATTGGCATATTTTCAATGCAAAGCTGGCAGCTATTGTATAATGCCTCCAGCCTACAGTACAGGGGCCTCAGAGAAAAATGATGTGTTCAGTGAGACTGAGAAAACACATTTGCAAACACCACAGAGCTCTGCTGGGATGGGCACAGCAGTTCTGGGGAGGGGTCACCATCAAATGTGCTATTTCTAGCAAAATCTGAGATGAGGATGTGTTCTTAGCCACAGGAAGAGCGTTGTCTTAGTCAGAACAGTTAATCATGCAACACGAAGAGAAATACATACTGCAAGTCCTCATGATTTCTGTTTCCAACAGCTTTTTTCCTCCTCTGAAATGACTTGCATATATTTTGGTGCTGCTCATTTGCAACATAGGAGCATCTGCGCTCTGGCTTTGTTGATAGAAAGCTGGAAGTTCTCCGGGTGTATGAGCCATGCTTCTGTCACAGCGTTAGCCTCCATGTGTCTCTTTTCAGGAGGCAGGCAGGCAGAGGGAAAGAGAAGGGAAAAAAATGTCCTGCTGACGTCAGTGAAGACCACACTGGGCTGGATAATATTACTGTGTACCTCAGCCGCCCACTCCCTTTAATTTACTAGAAACTAAGCAAGCTGTTTTGAAACCCATCCCTTCCAGCGTTTTTGCACTGTTCTCCCTCGACCAAAGGCTATTAATTGTCAGGAGGCTGAAAGCTACCTGATTCCTTGTTCAAAGCACTGAGACAGAGGGGATTTCCATGAGTAATAATTTCAGTCTGTGCCTGTGCAGTGCACCGTAGGCTAGAGTAAATTGATCCAGCTGCTTGCAAGACTAGATGGAAAAGTGCCCGGGGGGGCTGGGAGCACATCACCAGATGGAGCTGGATGCTGTTGTCATCACATGGGTCTCCCCAGCTGCTGGGCATGCTCGGGCTTGACTTCCACCATGAGCAGGGAGGCTCAGCCTTCCTGTCTGCGCTGACTTGCAGAGGGAGGCTAATTCGCCGGCACATGTTGCAAAGTCTTCTCTTGTAACAAAAAGGATAATTTTAGATTAGCGAGATCTGCCTTTCCCCCCGCTCTCTTTCCCATCCTGTTCAGTGTCCTCACCACACTGACCCCAGAATTTTGTATGTGTATTTTGCTCAGCAGCAATCTTCTCTGTGACAGAGACTATAAAGGCTTCCAAGAGGCCAAGTACTTCTACAAATAATAAAAACTGGCAGGATTAACCTGTAACCTGAGGCAACAAAAATACAGATTCCACTAGCCAGATGGCAGAGTTCAAAGATCCACTCACTTCCTGGCGGAGGTTGCACAAGTTATTTTTTTATCCTTGTTAAAAAGAAATAAAAAGTGAAAACATAGCAATAAAATGTGTGCTGGTTGCTTCTCTGGTTTTAATCACATTTGTTTTATACCTTTATGTTTTGTTATTAGACATGTTAGGAAATACATTCTTGCTTCCTTCTGGAGCTGTTTAAATCTTGCTTGTTTTTTTTTTTTTTGGGGGGGGTTTGGTTTTTGTTTTTTGGTTTTTGTTATTTTCCCACGGTGTTTGTATGCTCAGTTCAATTTAGACTATTGGAAGAAGAAAACTACATAGGAGGAACTAACTAACAGCAGGAATGCAATTCACGTACTTTTTTAAATGATCAATTTAATTAGAGTTGCAGGGAAGATGGCACCCTGGATTTGATGGCCCCATCCTTGCTGGAAAGCCCAGGGCTGGCAGTGTGACAGTGGCTGCTCAGTGCAATCTGGGCAAGAGCCCAGTCTGCTCAGAGGGTCTGGGAGCTGCCTGAGCCTGAGTGCTCTGGTGAGTACACCAGGGAGAGACCTCTGTTGCAAACGAGGCACAAAGCCATTGAGGTTGTCAGAGCAAGGGCTGCACCCCTGTGGTGGGACAGGAACTCCGGGGAAAGGCATTCCCCAAGTGCTAGCACTGCATGCTGAGGATAGGAAGTGGGGAGCAGAGGCTTTCCCTCCCCAGTGCAGAGCAGCTTGCTTGGCAGTAGAAAGTAATTTTACAGAAGGGGACATGGGAGCAGTAAAATGGGGTGTGGTTTATTCAGGGAGCCAGTGCAGCGATGCCCCATGCCCCACACTCCAGTGACAGGGCTGGCCAGCCAGCACTTCTGACAAACAAACCCACTCTGTCTGCATCCCCAAGAGTCCCTGCTGGCAAAACCAACACGGGCAGACAGTGTTGCAGCATGGGGACCTTACACACCCCTGCTGAATTGGTGGCAGTGAATTTACTGGAGAGAGAGGATCAGGGCAGGTTGATCTGGGAGTAGCTCTTGGTTCTTCTTTCCCCCAAGACAGGTCATACAACTTTCTTCACCAGCCAAGTGTTAGCTGTGAGAAGAAAGGATGTGAAGTGTGAGGTCAAGATAAGCGCCTTTGTGCCTGGCTGTGGTGTGGCTGTCATGGAGTGTACACAGAGGTAAATGGCTCAGCCAGCAGATTGCAGAAGTGGGAGTGGAAGAATGAAGTTCATGGATTGTTTTTGTGATGGTTTGTCCTCCTTTGCTGGCTGGGCCATTAATGAACACAGGGCTTGAGGTACTGGCAGGGTTTTGGAGCAAGTTGCAGGTACCCTTCAGGAGAGCTGCACTGGGAGTTCCAGGCAGGGAGTTTATGATTAATTTTTCAGGCATTTATTGTGCAATGGGAGATGGCCACCAGCCAGCTCAGAAGTTAAGCCAAAAGATGACTGTCAAATGAAACTGTTACGTTTGGCAGATCTTTCCAAAGCTGCTGTGCAAAACAGGCTAGTGAAGCTGATTTCTGGATTTTCCAGACCTTCTGGACGACATATTCTTGCATGGCAGTCTTCTTCATTTTCCCATTTTTGACAGAAGAATTGAATTTGACTTGCAGGTTGTGTGGATTTTAGATGAGGATTTGTTGTGCAAGCAGCCCTCCCCATGCCTTAACATTTACCTGCAAACATCTCCTTCTGGTAATTCCTCTTTTAATGAACTTACAAGGACCCAGCTCTACTTGGCTTTCTGAAAACAAAACTGTGTTTTCTTTGAAAAGCCTTTTCAGCCCAGATGAAGGGGGGGAGGAGATAAAAAAGCTGGTGGTGCGAAACGAGCTCTGCCCGTGCAAGCAGATTGCAATAGAAATTTCCCCCTTGTGTGGCTTACCCTGAGCTAAGGTCAGTCAGTTAACTCTGTTTGGACACCGTCTGGCATGAATACTTCAACGATAAAGCTTAATGTGTAACCCAGGGCTTTTTTTTCTTCTGTGTCAGCAGTTGGCAGGAAGATACAGTAAATAAGGCTCCCTATGAGTAAATAGATATGTGTGGAGAGGGGAGGGGAGCACCACAGTAAGCAGTTTTGAAATTCATGCCAGCGTTGCTCCAAGTGATAAGGTTATTTGAGTAACCTGCAAACCATACGGATGCACAGGTTTCAAAAACAGGAAAGCGTCTTGTTTAAAAAACTTCTGAGGCAACCCGAAGGCTTAGAAAAGCAGCAGGCTGTGTGGCTAAGTGCCTTGTTGGTACTTCCTTGTTGGTATCGGGACTGAGGTGGTGCAAGGCCTCTCGGGGGCAGCTGCGACAGCCACGCTCACCAAGGGGCTTTTTGGAGAGATGAGAAATCTCAAAGTTTCCCTATTCATTTCCTCTTCACGCCAGTTGGGAGGGTTTTTTTCTCACTCTCCTTTTCAGTAATGTAATAAGAAATAGGTAAGTAATTCAAGTGAGCTGACATCCTCAGAGGATACACTATGTCTGGGCTCACCGTGTCCCCTCTCCTGGTGGATGTGGCCCGGCTGTGGGCTATGCCAGCCTGGCTGGTGCTGTGCCAGACTCCTGGCTCCTGACATTGCCAGCCCAGCACCTGAACAGTGGGGCCTTTGGAAGGGCAGGGCACTAAACCTTTCTGAGAGGTTTAAACGTGGATGTGCAGAATTTGCTGATGCTTTTGGAAAGTCTGATGGCTAAGGTTCTCCATAAATAAACCAAAGCCACGTACTTTCTGTTTGACCTTTGCTTTTGGATTAAGAAAATCGGCCCACAAGATCTGAAGTTTAGTTTCTGCAGGAGGGAGAAATACATTTGCCTGGGCACACGTGGCTGTGGGTGCACACATGCCTCGCTGAGCACCGTGTGACCCTTGCTTGCCCTGGCACCTTGCTCCTCAGGGGTTTACAGATCTTGTACCTAGAAAACACAAGCTTTCCTCACCTGAAATGACATAGCTGACAC
Organism: Catharus ustulatus; assembly: GCF_009819885.2. Classification (NCBI taxonomy): domain Eukaryota; kingdom Metazoa; phylum Chordata; class Aves; order Passeriformes; family Turdidae; genus Catharus; species Catharus ustulatus. The sequence goes on along the minus strand of NC_046223.1, from coordinate 46,151,795 downwards.
AGTTCCAGCATACTCTGTTATTATTTATTGAACAGGACTCAAAGCACAAAGTTGGGACACAGGCTTTTTATTTTCCAGCATGTATGGTTTCCAGTGGAGGTCATGCTCCTTTCTGTTGGATTTGGAACATCCATTCTTTGAACCTTCAGGGTCAGATAGGGACCGGACTGGATCTCTTCCCAAAGGGATTTGCTCTTTTTCTGCTGGAGGAAGAGGGGATGTTTCAGTCCCAACCTGGCTTCTCCTCCCTACCTGCCTTATCTTCCAGGATGTCCACCTCAGCTGCTTCCCTCAGCAGTGGCAGCTGCAGTGCCAGCCACAGCAGTTACAGCAGAGATGGCTTTGGCCCTTCAGGTCCTGTGTTTTGATTGCTCCTCAACTGAAATGTCAATGGCTTCTCAGTCACTTACAGCAAGGAAAATGTTTGAAAAACTCAAGGAAATTAATTTAACTAGACTTGGAGAAAACATCTTTGGCTAGAAATTCAGGCTCCAGCCAACACAGCAGACTTCTGCCAATTCAACTTTTGCCTTAGTCCTAGAAGCAAGCAATGAAAAGGAAGGGAAAAAAAAAAAGAAAAAAAAATCCCCTTCATTGCCCCTTAGATTTAATTGTGTTTTTTTGTAAGCCTCATAAATCCTGCCCAAATCACGTCATCAAGCCACAGGGAAACTGAAACCTTGCCCAAGGCAGGAGCCAGCAGGGCTGTTCAAGCCAGAAGGGTTACATTCAGGGACAAGTTCAATGCACTGCAGTCTTGTTTTGAATGGGAATGTGCTTGTCTGTGTGTGTGTGAAAAAAAGCACCTGGGTGCAGGGGATGGTCCTGCCTTTTTCCTCTTTGAATGTCGGAAAAGATACAAAGGAAGAGTGGCATGAGTGGGGGCAAAGCAGACATCCTTGAGGCCACCCCCTAGCCTTTCAAGTGTTTTTCCTCTTGTGCTGCAGTGAGGGGGAGCAGGAAGGGAGGGACAGGGACTCACACCAAACTGGCCTGTCCAAGCACTTTATTTTTTCCTTTAGGCATCAGACAGACAGAGGGAGGAGGATTAAAAATCCCAGATGTCTAAGCTGAACTACTGAGGGTTTTCTTACCCTTCTCTCTTGTGGCCTCTCATATAATTCTTTTGCATGTAACTCCCATCCAGGAAGAGAAAAGCAAGTTTGAAAGCTGAACCTCCATGGTGTCTTTGGTGCCTCCCCTCGGTTCCGTGTGTGGGGTGGGTGATGGCCAGCTGAGAGATCAGCAGCACCTCCCTGGGGTAAAAGCAGGACCTCCCCACGGGGCCAGCCAAAACATCACAGTTGGTATTTCATTTCAGGGGATGTGCACAATAGGTCCTGCAAGGTTTCAGCAAGTGCATTGTTTGGATTTTCACTGGAGCAGGGCTTGGCCCAAAGCAGCGGCTAGCACTGCACAGGGGCACAGTCGCTTGCCTGTGACACAGAAGTGCCACGTTATGCCCCACTGTTCACCTCCTTTGCCTCAGTGGCAGGCAGACTCCATCTCTCTGGAAGGGATACAGCCAGCTGCAGCAGACTCTGCTATCGCCAGCAGTGTTTAGTCACCCCTCTACAGAACTGCGGCAGGAGCTGAAAACGTTTGCTTATTTTTATTTGGCTTTTTTCCCCATCTCCTGCAGGAAAATACATTTAAAAGCACAAGGGATAAGGTTCTATGCTGCCAAGCACCAAGCCGAGATGTCTCTGCTGCACAAAGTCCCAGCAACCTGACCTTTGCCTTCAGTCAGGCTTTTTTCAGACTCATCATTATTTTGGCTGCATTTGTGCTGTGGAGGAATGCAGGTGTTTCCTCTGTTCCCACCAGCATGCCCATGCTCTGGTTTCTGAAGGGTTAGGGAGGTTGCTTGTGCGTGTCCTGTCACGTTCCAGAAGGCATTTGAGGAAAATGTGGATGCAGTTCAGGCATATGACCAGGGAAACAACACATTTGCATGCACTTGCATGTAAGTGTAATTTAGGCAGGCAATGTGCCGAGCTTGCTTGAAAAACTGGCCCATGTTTTTCCATTTGTGGGTTGTTTTTTTTTTTTTTTTAAGTTAAGGAAAGGCAAACAACTTGTTCCTCTGTTTGATCTGTAATAACCCGAGCTGGTTCCCTTGGAAAACTTATTTATTCTCCTTGGCTGCTGAAGTGGATGCCGAGTTTTGAGCATCCTGAGCAGAGACGGTGTGCTTATGGGGTTCTTTGTTGCTGAAGCTTTTGTTGGACAATTATGAGACTCATTTATATAGCTGTTTATGTATTAAAATTGTTGGGTTGCCTGGAGCTACGGATAAGCGCTCCTTGTTTGACATATCTCTAAATAAATATAGAGGCACATTATTAATGGATACAGCTTTAAAAGCAAACACCCAGAGACGCAGTTACAATAAGGGGAGGAAAAACCAAGGTTACATCATGTTGCTAGAAGCCAATTGCTTTGTTTTCTAAAATGTTTCTCTGTAGGACACAGATGATTTTTTGACTCATTCAGCGTTTGAGCATCCAAAAAGTCTCACAGTTGTTCCAAAATTCTTTCAGCAGCATCCCACATGGCATTGATAGACGGTTACAGTGTTTTACTGTCCAGTATATCCTTTTTCCCCAGTGGACTAATGCTTTTGTGTTTCTGGAGAACTGTGTCCCTGCTGAGGGAAGAATCAGCATTTTAGGGCTTTTCAAACTACATAATTTTTAGGTCTGAAGAAGAGCAGATGGTCTGGGGCTTTTACATGTGTGTGAGTGCAAGTGTACTGATGGGTGAACACTCTGGGTCACCAGGAGAAAGTGGCAGGACCCTACTGCTCCTGCTGTCATGCTGCTGATCCTGTAGGTGCTGAGCTATAGCTAGCACAAGAAAACATCTCCTAAATGCAGAGTTGGTTCCCTGACAGGCTCACTTGTGCACTCTCTGCCACCCCTGCTGCACCTCTTCTCTGGAGATCAATGCTCCCATCACTGTGTTGCTTTCTCCTCCTCCTCCCCAGCTCCCTCAGGCTTAGAGCCAGAAGCTCCCACCTGGCTCTTGCTGATGGCCCTGCTGTTTGCTCCTCAGCCCTACCAGGAACTGGCTGTTGTTTATTTTGGATCTGAAGGGCACAGATTCGAGCAGGGCTGTGACTGAGGACAGGTTGTCCTGCCTCTGAAGAGGAGCTGAACCTGGTGTTCAGAACTGGTCAGGTTGAGAGCTGGCAGCCCTCTGTTCTCACTGCAGAAAGATCAATGCTTTTGCTGCCATTTGTGCCCTGGGCCAACCACCTGCAGTTTTGGCCCCTATTTCAGGGGCCAGCCAGCTCTCTGCTCAGTCCTCCGTGCTCAGCAAAACCCAAGTGATGACATTTGGGACACTGAACTGGGAAATGCCTGCTGATCTTCCTTGGGGAGCTGCAATGCTGCCAGGGCTGCAGGTGTTCCCTCCTTTGGCAAGCTGGATGGCTGCATCCCTGCACACACCTCAATGGCACTGTTCTGCCAGCAAAAGCCTGCAGCACAAGCCTCGTGTAGGCTGCAGTTTTTGTGGGCACAAGCCAGATTTCCATGACATGCCTGCTGTGCCCTGGGGGCAGGCTGGCACCCTGAACCCTCCCATGGAACACTGAGCCAGAGCACAGCTGGGTGTAGCAGTGCTAATGCTGGCCCAAGGGAGCCATATAACTTGATGAGCCCCTTCCTGCTCTTCACTAGCTTTGGGGTCAGTTGTTTCTGCTCACCCAATTAAAAAGTAAATACACTGTGTAAATACACTGTGCTTGGAAAATCGCTGAAGGAGCAGCATGGCTGTGTGAAGCAGCAAAACTCCTTGGTGTGGACATGCAGGAGGCATGCTAGCTATTTAAGCCCTCAGAGGGATGGTGAGGCTTCTGGCAGCTACTCTGGCTGCTTCCTGGGACACACAGTCCTCCAGGCTGAGGGCTGGCGGCTCTCTGGAGGGTGAAAGCAGGGCAGACCTTGTTATTGCCTGCTTAACTGGCCCCTTCAAGTGGCTCACCTCTTTCCTATGTGGTTGTTTGTACTGCAGTCTCATCTGTAGGTGGGTGAATTGTTCTCTTCCTCAGCTGGCACTACTCCTGTGGGCTAGGAGGGAGTTGGCTGATGTTCTCCTGTTTGTTTGCTCTAGGGAAGCGGTGTTCATTCACTTTCCACAGGGAGGGCGCAGGCTCAGCAGCCAATGTGCCTCGTTTGGAGCCAGGCGTTAGCAAGGGCTCCTCAGACTGCTGCTGGCTTCTGGAAGCATGTCCCTTGGCATGGCTGCCACAAGCAGGGGTGGTGTCCCAGCCCGACCATTTTCTCCATGAATAGCCTCCCTGAGAGGCTCAGCCTTGAGGCTGAGTGGCTGCAGGAGAGCCACGGATCCAACCAGGCATAAGCATCCCTCTGCAAGCAGCCCTGGCTGTGGTGTCTCTGCTGTGCTGCATGAAGGTCACAGTCCCTGCTCCCACCACGCTCAAAGCACTGATGTGGTGCCCAAGCAGTGGCTTCTCCCTGTGGGACAAAGGGTTCCATGTGCTGGGTACCATGCAGACAGTGAAAGAACACAGAAGGTTTATAAAAAAATGCAGTCCAGTTGCAGTGCCCCAATGTCCTGAACTTCTACCCCCCTGCACTTGCCTGTGTTGTTGGAATACAGTGAGATGGCAAAAGGGCACTGGCCTGGGAGCTCATGGGCTGGATGGGAGAGGTTTGTGTACCCAGCTGCTCAGCTACCGCTCAGATTCCGAGAAGCTGTGAGCCTGGCAGGAGGGTATGACACCTCTGGCAGCACTCTGCCGTCAGCAGAAAAGCGCCCATGGCACTTCTAAACTCTAACCCGCATCCTGGCTGGGCTCCAAGGACTTTTGCAACTCCCCACCTCTCCCACCAGCTAGAATTTGGTTCTCCTTAATTACTCCTGCCCTCTTCTGTGAACAGCCCTCTGTCAACCCGTGGGACAGCTCTCCTGAGGAATGTGAACAGAGCTTGCTTTCATACATGTGCTGTTAAACATTAGCTGCATCCCTCTCGGCAGGCAGCCACTTTCCACCTTCTGTGCTGTGCTCTTTGCCACGCATGCCGACGTGCCTGCAGTACAAGGCACTCGCTCCTCATCTTCCTCAAATGGGCAAGCAAAATTGCATGATATTGGGGTGAATGTATTGAACTTCTGGTTAACTTACAGGCTTTCACTACACAGCAGAGCTTTGGGATGTGATGAAGGAGACAGAAGTGTTGAAAAATATGGAGAGAGAATAAGAGGGCAGGTGGGGGTGATCAAATTCCAGCCAAAAAAATCTCCAAAGCAGCAAACCAGAGATGGATAAAGAATTGCCAGTGAGTCAGGGGGAAGGAATGGCAGCATTGTCTCATGTTCAAGCAGAGAATCTGTAATGGAAGAAGATGAACTGCCAGGGAACTAATATCCCTCTGCAGCAATTGTTTGATCCCTCCCTTCCCCTCCAAAAAAGCAAGTTGCTGCTGGCTAGCTAACAAGTTTAAAAATCCAGTCCAAAACCTAATCTAGTCTCTTGTGCCAATAAGCGCATCTGTCAGTGTGTCAGTGTTGATCCTCCTTCAGTACATGCCACATGCTCATGTCTTTACACAGGATGGGCTGGAAGGACCATTAACCAGATTAGAAATTCTAAGGCACAATTAAAAACCATGCTGCTGCTTCGCTTTAATCTTCTCTCCTCTAGCTTCCAGGCTTGTTTTTTTTCCCGGGGTGACACAGTCCTAAGTTGTTTGGTGGTGGTAGGGTAGCATTACACAACCCGGGCTGGTTTCTAAAGTGTGTAACATTGTGCATTACCTTGGCAGCAACACGAGGCTCTCCAAAAAAAAGAATAACGCGACCAACTGGGAAAACAATAGCTGCATTTACTGCCTGAGGAGGGGAAGATTTGGGCATTGAAGCTGTGCAACCAAGGACCAAAATGTGAAGTTTACTTTCCGGAGTTGCCCAAGAAAAAGTTGTACAAGGAGAGGGAGCATCCGGTGTATTTGTTCAAAATGGAGCTGTACATCTGCAGACCAGTGGCAGCTGGAGGTGCATGGGAAGGAGGGGGACTGGAAGGTTACTGGCTCTCAGTGGTGCTCAGTGAGGCAGGGCTCATGCCATTGGGGCCTAGAAGAGGGGCCCTGTCCCAGCTGCATGTCCCCCATTCCCACACACACCATTTCTCCAGGAAAAGCCGTGATGCTGCAGATAACAACGCCATGGTGTGCACTCCTGCAAGAGGGGTCCTGCTTTTATTCCTCCTGCTCTCCCTGCGCAGCCTGGACTTCCCTTGTCCTTCCTGGAGCAAGGGATGCTCGGGCATCCCTTCGGCTGTGAGGCAGAGAGTGGCCCGGCTGGTGCCTGTGCCCAAGGGCAAGGAGAGCCCGGGAGAAGCAGCACCATTTGGAGCATTCCTGACCTCCTAGGCAGCATCTGATAACACAGGGTGGATTGCAGCTTCTTTTCCCAGACAGGGAATTGCTCCTTAATTGCTACTGCATTGTACAAATGCAGTGGGAGTTTTACAGAGGACATAACATATTCTAAGATGACTTTTTTTTTCCTTTTAAATTCTTTGTCTGTTTTCTTCATGCAGAACCACATTTATTACTATTATTAATAGCCTCATTGGTCCTTGTTCTGGTTCTGAGTCTTTATAGTTATTGTCATTATACAGTTTTTAAGGTACAGATTGAATCCTGGCCGACTTGCATTAAAAATGGTAGGGTTCAGAAATTAGATTTTTCACAGGTTTGGGCATGAGGATATTTTTACATTCTGTCCTGTGCTTATTGTGATGAAAAACTCTCGTCACCACTGCCTACAGAATATATCAGGGATATACTTCCCTCCACAGAAAATTAGAGACATTATAATTGTCTCACTGGGATTTTAGAAATGAATGCTATAGTGTCCTGGTATTTATATGGGACCCTATTTGCTTATCCTTTGTAAATGCTGCAAGATTTTTCCATATGGTAATGTTTAGGAGGCATTATGAAGGCCTTTCATCTTCTTCTGAAGCACAGGATGAAATATGGGTCATGGCTAGAATGAAGCAGTAAAGCTTTGTGATCTGGTAGTCTGCTGCATCTGATATGGCAAACCCCGTGCTGCCAGGAAAGCCATCGTCCTTTTGGGAACTTAATGGCTTGGTGGGGTTGCTTTAAAATTGCGGCTACACATATTTGATACTTTCTTGGATGAAAGAACAAGATCTTTCACTCCCCTTACTGTGGAGCGCCAACCAGGTTTAAAATGAATATCAACCGATGCTGAAGAGGGAAGGAAATGAAAGAAGCGTTTCTTCCCCAGAAGCAGCCCTGCTTTCCTGCCTTTTCCATACGTGCACAGACGTCTGTCAGTTTTGGCACCAGAAATCATTAAAAATAAGAAGTTTTTTAAATACTGGAAATTCTTTTGCGTCTTTAAGTGTCGCTCAACAGGAATGCAGAGGCTGTAAAACGGACAAAAGAGAATTGAACCAGTCAGTGTTTCTGCAGAGAGCTTATTCCTGCCTAACAAAACATTTGAAATATCCCGTGTGTTTTTGGAGAAGGCTAGAATAAGGTGAAAGGCTCTGCCTCTTGTGCCCTGGAGCAGGGAAATTGAGAAGAAGCCCAGAGCTAAGGAACAGAGGTTGAGTTTCCTGCTGTCCCAAATTCACTCCAGCTCCATAGCAGATTCCAGGAGTCTGGGATAGCTGATGTGAGATGCCTGTGGTCTTTTTTGCTAGAAACACAGAGTACCTATCCTGGACACTGATTTGGAGCAGAATAAATTGTGGTAAATCACACTCTCGGCACTCAGAATACAGATGTTTGAAATGAACAGAGGCTCTCTCAAGAGATATTTTTCCCAGCCATAAAAAGAAGGAATAGCTACATTGCAAGAGAGGAGGTTAAATCATGGAGTTTTTTTGTGTACTGCTGTGAAGCTTTGGAGAGGAAGCCATTATAGGAGTACAAATTGCTCTTTATTTTTTATTTTATCTATTGCCTCATTCTCAAATAATGAAATTCTGAATGTACCTCTTTGCTAGCTGCTGAAAAACAAGAGAATGTGGGAGGATTCTTAATGACACTAATAAACCCAGCCGAACACTTTGCCAGCAATTTATTTTATTGCAAAAATACCATTTTATTAATACAAATGGTCTTTGTAGGATTGCATTTGTTGTGACACAGTTTGTTTAGAAAAATATACAGGCCAAATTATGTTGTTCAAAACATTCCCTTTTTCTCTGGTTAGAATGGAGCACTTAATTTCAGAATTTCATTTTATAATGGCTTTTCTTTTCTTTTCTTTTCTTTTCTTTTCTTTTCTTTTCTTTTCTTTTCTTTTCTTTTCTTTTCTTTTCTTTTCTTTTCTTTTCTTTTCTTTTCTTTTCTCTTTTCTTTTCTTTTCTTTTCTTTTCTTTTCTTTTCTTTTCTTTTCTTTTCTTTTCTTTTCTTTTCTTTTCTTTTCTTTTCTTTTCTTTTCTTTTCTTTTCTTTTTATTTTCTTTTTTGTTTTAGTTTGGACAGTGTAATTTATATGCCACAATAAAAAAGTGAAGTGACATGATTTTAATGAAAGTGCATTGTATTAGTACAGGATAGTTTTATGTGAGTGGAAACTTCAATTAGTGGGAAAAATGCCAACATACTGTTGGTCCACTCTGCAACTTTTCTGTCCTGCTGTGCTTAGGGAAGAGATGGAAAGTTTGCTGGAGTGTCCAGAACAGGTCTTTTTGCTTCTTCCATTTAATCCTTCTTGTTATTAACACCTTCCTTAGCTACAAAGGTAGCATGATTTCAACTGCAGAGTATTTTCTGGCTGCGGTACATAGATTTTTCCTTCTCTCACTTGTGTGGAGGTCGTGGCCATGTGTGACAGGGGATCACTCAGCCAGCAGTGAACAGGGGTGAGAAAATCCATCCCTTTTGCTGCTCCCAGACACCATGCTGAGTTCAGGGGTGTTCTGTATGTGTATCTTCACATGCTGTTTGGTTTGGTGGGAGCTGTGAGAGCCCACAGATGATTTTCTTTCTACCATCCCTGTTGGCAGTGTGGTGCTGACAAGATAAATTAATTGCTACTCTTCTTAGGGGGTTTTGCCTGCTGATATGATGGTGCCATTCGGGCTGTGTGCCCCACTGACTAAAGATGATAAATTATGATGTGCAGTAAGTCCCATGAAGGACAAGAAACACTCCTGCCTTATTTTGAGGAAGTGAGATGTGGAAACATCTGCCCTTGGAAGCCAAGGAATGGAGCAGGAAAAGGAAAGAGCAAGGTGGGACCTAAATTCTGCTAACGGAGATGTGTTGGAGGTGATGTGGTGCTCTGAGCGGTCAGAGCCCAGGCAGAGCCCAAAACCACGGCTGCTCTGTGCTTTTCCAGGAAAACTAAATTAATGAGGCTCTGCAATATGTGCATTCCGTTAGGCATTGTCTGGAGTGGCTTTTCAGGGAGCAAGGGAGCACTCTGTGCATTAGCTGGAACAACTCCTCCACTGAATGTATGCTCTGCTTCCTTGCTTCTCTGGACCACTCCCTCCCGTCTGCCTCTTAGCACTTTCAGCCTTCAAAATGTTCAAATAACTCAGTTTATCCTCACAAGACCTCTGTGGAAAGGATGGAGGGATGGGTAAATCCTTATTTTGCAGTTGGGAAACTGGAAAATAATCCTTCATCCCTAATTTGCAGTGAGGCTTCAGTGTGCCAGGCAGTGCTCAGACCATGCTGCAAGTACATACCTGCACACACAGGAGCAAATGGACACTTCTGGGTTTCTCTGTACTGACACAGCTGCGTTGTTATGGCTTGGTCAAGCTGTGTGGGTACTGCAGGTTCAAACATAACTTGTTTTTGATTTCCCTCACACAATGCACACCTGGTATGAGAGAGTCTGGTTCCTGCTGCTTGTAAGAGATGTATTTCCCTGCTGGGTTTGGTCAGTGTGGAGGACAAGGAATGAATCACACGTGGTGACATCTGTGGCAGTGTGTACTTGCGCACAGCAAAGTGTGACCCACCCGTGGGGCTGGCCAGTGGTGCCAGCATGTGTGGGAACTGCTGTCAGGTACTTCAGGGTGCGAGGAGCCAACAGCACCGCTGCCTTGGGGCACTCCTGGGCACAGCTGCTGCATCTGCGGGGCTGGTTTGCTCTTCCTGGAATCAACCTAGAACCCCCAAAGGATTGTGCATTAAATTTGTAAACCAAAGTCGAGCCTCTTTGTCTTGTGATGCTTGCTTTAATTTTACTGTGGGCTGTCAGGAGAATAATTTGTGATTAAAACTGAAAGCTGCCTTGGAACAGCTGCCAGGCTGAGAGATGTCGGTGGGGGTTCTGAGGGATTTAAAGAACTCCAGATCTTTGGTGCATTGTTTCCCCTACACTTAGATCCATGTGCAGGATCTATTCCCAGATCTAATCAGGATTTGGAATTGCAAAGGGGTGAATGCTAGAGCTGTGATTGGAGTCTGGGAGGACAAGGCAGCCCTTGTGTGATTTACCTTTATGCTGCTGTGAGCTGCTTGAAACCCTTTATAAGAAAGGGGTGAGTCTGATTTAACGAATTTACCAAAGCTCACAGGTTTGTGGTGAAAAGTCAGTACAACAGGTCTTTGTGAGCCACAGATTTATGACATGTAAATAAGTTGGTGTGCTAGTTGTGGCTGTTGTTACAGGTAGCAGGCATTTAAAAAAAGTCTCACAGGGTGATTTATGTGGGTTGTTTCACACACACTTTTATGAAATACATTTATAGATCCTCTGCCTCCCCTCCCCATGGCTGCAAGGGTAGGAGCAAGGAGCAGCATTCCGTGTAGACTGGCCCACGCTTCCTCCCTGGGTTGTTGAATTCCAGTAACTGGGAATCAATAAAACAGAGGAGAAAAAAAAAGGCTTTTTGGCTGAGCCTGAGCCCTCCCATCAGCGTTGCTTGCCCTGCAATCTCTGTACTGAATGGAAATGGTTTCCTCTCTCCCAGCCCTAAGCTTACAGACTGGGTTTCCTGCCTTCCTGTTAGTGCCTCCACCTACCCAGACAGCTCTGACACTTCAGACTTACTGATCAGCTATTTTCTACCACAGCTCTTTTAGCAAAGGTTTTATGCGGCGGTGTAACAGCTGACTAAGCAGAGAGCCTGTGAGCGAGAGAAATGAATGTAGGGCTTTTTTTATCCGGCAACCTGACAAGGCTCCATCTCAAACCAGGAGGCATTTCTCCATGCGAGCAGCCTCTTGAGCTGGGTGGGCTGTTGTTCAGCTATGCTCTTGGAGCTGGGAGGCAAGCCCTGATGGCCCCCCCATGAGTTAAAAAGGCAGGGGATGTATCAAATACAGTACCTAGAAGAGAGGAGCACAGACAATTTGCATAGTGGAACCACGATGTGAAGATATGCTGAATGTGTGACTCGGCTTTGAAAGCAGGTATCATATGCAAAAGCAGTTAATACATAGGAGAATTCTAGAGGGAGACTCTGGACCACAAATATGAAAGTTCAAAGTGATTTTCATAACAGGCAGCCTGTCATTTCAGAAGGCTGCAGAATGGGGCATTTTGGGGCACCACAGCCAAGCTGGAACCAGGCAGCCAACTCCAAACTGAATTTTACATGTGTGTATGTATATATACACATACATACATAAATGAATATACACATAATATATATATTCCTTCATCTGTGCTGAATTCCTTCCATAGTCAGCGTAGTGTAACCATCCAGAGCACATTTCCATGGTGCTTTCAGTTTTCATGCTCACTTTTGCAAATTACTTCAAATATATTTCAAGAAATGAACTAACTGTCTTCTGTCAGTGGTGGATGTACCTTTGAACATTCAAAGCACTCAAGAAGTTCTGATATCTTTGGTCTGATCCTTACCCAAACTATGTCTAGCCTTGCTGGAGTCCCTGTTTTATTCAGGCACTATTGGCAAAAACATCTGTAGACTTCCTTTTAAACACTGTAGATCTACTGTCATCTATCATAAATGGGTCTTTAATTTTACCTCACTGGGCAGCTGGTAAAAGAAAAACAACAACAGGAGCATAATCCTTTGCAAATTTTAGGAATTGAGAAAATTTATGTTACTGTTGTAGCACCTGGTTTCTACTGTGAGGTGGTCTTATGAAGAGATGCCCTGTTGCCCAGTGAGTGGTATTTGAGGGCAGAGGGGTAAGGATACCAGCAGGGCATCCTTTCCCACTGATAAGACACACTCCTGGACAGTGCTAATTCTGCTGCTTATTCTGGGAAGGTGTGTTCCCTCCTTTTGCCTGGAAAAAAGTGAGAACGAATGGAGGAATAGACAATTTTTAACAAGACAAACCAGCAAAAGTGCTAAATGAGTTCATAAAGGCTTGAGAAGGAAAATAGAGAGCAAAAATGCTCAGGGAAGTATTGGTAATGAGAGAGGATGATGTGGATGGACTTTGTTGGGGGATAAAATCTGATTCAGTGGCAAGATGGAGCAAAATTAGAAAGAAAGTCCAGACCTGACCTGTGTGCCTGAAGATGACATGACTTGGAGGAAAAGGTGACTTCATCTGAGGATGCTTTTTTGTTGTACTTTGTCTTTTAAGAATAGCAGTGGCACATTTATATTTGTACCTGCTCCTTTCTCCATGCTGGCCAGTAGCTCCTTGAACACCTAACTTGCACAGCAAAAGGAATGAAATATCCATATTGGGAAGACATGGCATTCCTCTCATTCTGAAGGAATCTCAGGGGTACCTGTGTAAAATGTTGGGAAGAAAACTCTGAAATTGAAACTTTTATTCTCTATAGTCAGTATAACACACATAGTTGGAGGAAAGTTTTC